>NC_089286.1:9951966-10277814 GCF_963678975.1 Dysidea avara | reverse complement strand
ACACACACACACACACACACACACACACACACACACACACACACACACACACACACACACACACACACACACACACACACACACACACACACACACACACACACACACACACACACACACACACACACACACACACACACACACACACACACACACACACACACACACACACACACACACACACACACACACACACACACACACACACACACACACACACACACACACACACACACACACACACACACACACACACACACACACACACACACACACACACACACACACACACACACACACACACACACACACACACACACACACACACACACACACACACACACACACACACACACACACACACACACACACACACACACACACACACACACACACACACACACACACACACACACACACACACACACACACACACACACACACACACACACACACACACACACACACACACACACACACACACACACACACACACACACACACACACACAAATCAGTTTCCCTTTGAAAACCAGAATTTGCCACTATAGTACCGTATAGTCTCGAATTACGGCCTGGTCGTTTATTTCTTTCAAGCAACTTTTTACCCCAGCTACTAAATGAGACCAGCGACTATACAAGGTCGGCGCTTATACAGTAGAACCTCTCTTAACAAACTCCCCGAATTAAGGACACGATAGAAAAAAACTCCATAATAAGGAGAAACATTTTGGCTCCCACAGGTCTGGTTAATACATTTTTTATCCCTGAAAGAAGAAAACCTCTATATTACAGCAAAAAGGCCAAAAATTCTGGGTCCCAAAATTTCTGTAATAAAGAGGCTCCACTGTATACCTGATCAGCATTCACGAGTCAACTTCATACCTTGGTGTTGTACTCTCCTGGACTCTCCTTGATGTTTCCCTCAGCATATTTCACAGATTCAAGCTTAAAAGGAACTCTAAAACGTTCTTCACTTCATCGTTTATAACACCGCCCAGAATTCCGCCCAGAATTGTTAAAAATAATGACTGCACTAGACATTTATTTGAGACCTGGCATTTATTCGAGACCCGGCGTTTATTTTTTGTTATGATGCTGTATTGTATACCCCTGGCAACTAAACGGGACCAGGCGTTTATACGAGATCGGCCGTAATTCAAGGCAATACGGTACTTGTCTAAAGTATCAGTAGTAAATGGTATAACTAGCTATTTTAAGTAATCAATGTTTGTAAAATGGACAGAGCTGTAGCACTAGCAGCTGGAGATCAGGTGCTACTGTCAGTGTCTATATGACATTATCACATAAACTATGTATACTAATTTATGGACAGGCTTTTATACGTAAAAGTGTGCTTACTTGAAGTTTTAGACGGTGTGCTTCAATAGGAATTATCTGTAATGTTGGTAGTTCTTCAATGAGAACTTTAGGAAGAGACTTCTGAAGACATTGATTCTCCTGGTCCCACATGGCACCTTCTAAATACAGTCCACTAATATAACAACCTGACGGTGCTCTCTCAGACACCTGATCAGCATTAGTATACTAGAAGGTTAACAGTATATTACTAGCAATATGATTAGTAAATGTACACATATTGTATCACAGCTAATACATTCATCTACAATATGGCTACATACCTCAGTGACTGCAGTGTACAAAGTGGACCGATCTAGTGGCCAACCATTCTTCCTACATGTTGCCTGTACCAGTGCTGTAAGATAAGACTCTGGAATGTGTAGACCTGATAGCCACATCACATATGGCTCTCCCTCTTTTACCTAAATGTATATATGTTATGTGTTGATGTGTGTAGATTGTACAACTATACAAACCCATTGTTGGTATTGAGCATTTCTTCTTAAGAAGTGCAGCATCCAATTTCCTAGTGATTTCAATGTGGCAGGAGCTAATGCACGCCATATTGAGGGAAGATGACCATTATATAATGATTTGGATAACTCATCAAGTTCTACACTCATTCCAACCTCTCCTGCCAGTGCCTGTGTACAAATATAACACAATTTGGTTGTCATAAAACATCACTGTCTTTATGAAGAGTTAACCTTCTGAAGGTTGCTCAGAGACACTGACATTCTTTTGATTAACTTGTTAAAACGTTCCAACTCTTGTAGCAATACAATGGTGGTGGGTGATATCACGTCACCAAGCTGCTTTCTGATCACATCAAGTTTGTAGAACTCTGGTAACTTGGACTGTAACAAGATCAATGTGATAAACGTCACTGATTTGCTATGGTGTCTTCTCACCTGTATATCAGAAGCAATGTTGGCAATAAACTCTTCCCTACTAATACCAGAGCCAGATTCTCCAGTTTGAGGCTGCAGTTCTATCAGTTGTGACCACATGTCTTTAGCTGCTCTAGTAAAGTAGCCAATTTCTGCATTAGAGTGTAACCCAAATACTTCAGGAGTGTTTGCCAGTGGTAGTGCCTCAATAGCTTCCACATAAGTGTCCTTGTTGCCATCTTCAGGGATACAGTAATCCACGTCAACATTCTTGAAGAAGTGAAAAGGTTGGAATGTGTCAAATATGAAGTCTCCCATGTATTCATCCATATAAGTCTTCAGTACTCTTCTATCAAAGTCATCAATTGCTCTTCCACCATACATAACCTGTACATTAATGTTGTTAACAAATTGTCTGTACTACATTATGTGTATACCTCTCCTATGAGATATTTCAGGGACTCCCAAGGAATTTTGGTGTCTCCATTTTCATGAGCTTTAGTGAGGTAAGTATTTAGTATATCCATACACACCCGGAAATCTGATTCATTGAAGTCATATGATACATTCCATCCAATCTGTGTAAATCAGAATATGTAGCAACAACACATGTAGCTATACAAAACTCAGTGACAATAAACACTTACACGTGTATAAAATTATTATGTGTTCTACATGTGAATGTTACCTTTCCATACTTTCTCCTCTCTTGAACAACAGCATGGAAGAATGCTAGAGTAAACACAAGAGGTCTGAAAGCTGTATGTGGACAATCTCGAAGTGTTGATGCAGGAATCTTGTGATAGGTACTACGTAAGTTCAACTTTAGTCCATTGGGAGGTTCTGTCACAACCTGACATGATCATTCACACATACAGTAACACAATACTCAGTCAAACATGATGATACCTTAAGTGATCGTTGTAAAATACCAATTGGAAAATCTGGGGTAGGAGCAGTGGTTAGCCAGAGTCTAAAATCAGGGTGAGGTTTGGGCAGTAGCTCTAGAGCTTTTTCTAAGTCCTTCAGCCAACGAACTAACAAATGACAATTCTGCAACATCAGCCAGTGACCCCTTGAAGCAGCAGTTTCCAGTAGTTGCAAGGCTACCTATAAGTGGCAAAAAAATGAAGTTTCTTTCTATTTGTGTCTATGTTGTTAATAACATGGAAAATTAAAAGATAATGGCTAACACAACTCTTTAAGCTAGGACAAGTTAATGGGAAAGTGATCTTGGATTCTTGGCTATGTGTGAAAAAGTATTCATTTACCTTCTCTTGACCCTGTCCCATGGCTAGGAATTTCAGTCTGTTCCCTCCAAATCCCATTCTCTCAGCCAGTTTCCCTAGGTCTCCAGCAGGGTCAGCTCCAGGGCTCAATATGAACACAATGGGAGACAGAGGACTGGACTGTTCAAACACAGACTCAAAACTGATCACAGGTGGTGTGACATATTTCTCTCCCATCCTCTGGGTCACAAAGTTGGTGATGGCTCGGTAGACACGATCAACTCTAAAACATCTCAACAACATCAGTTGCTGCAAGTCAGTGAGATTCCTTGAGTATTTCTCAGGAAATGTAGCAGATTCTGGAGTGTCCAGATCATACCACTAGAAACAAGAACCAATGCAATAAATTATAGTATTTTGCAGATGAAGTGCAATAATTATCACAGCAGCAAATCAAATTTCACACTACAATAAGTGCTCACTTCTTTCCATGCCTTTTCACTCTTTTCCACATCACCAGGTAAGCTACCAAACACATCAGGGCTAATTTCACTCAGCCTTATAATGTCTTCCCAGCCCTGGTCTGGAATCCAGTTATATGGCTTGAGCCGAGAGCTCTTCTCCAATGAGATATTTCCCTTTATAAAGAAATCTAATTCTTCATGTTGTAAGCTCTCCTCTACTTCTTGAATTTTAATTGTCATTTGAAATGAGAATAATAACTTGTGCACCTCAAACAAACCTGTAAGATAAACAATAAGTATGATAAAAAATTAGAGTGACTTTGAACAATATGTTGTGCAAAGCATTCATTGCTACAATTATGTTATAGGTTAAAGCACTGCTGCACGTGTGTATGGAAAATATAGCACAAGGTTGTGTGTCAAGAGCTTCACCTCATGTGCTGTATTAGCCTCTCAACACACCCCCTCGTGCTGTATTTTTCATACACACAAACATAGGTGGTGCTTTAAGTGTTTTGTCATACTTCCTGGTCATCTTGCTTGAAGCGATTTTCTGAATTGCTTTAATTTTTGGTGATCAGACTATCAGTAAGTTATCATATAATCTATTGTAGTCGTGGAATGAACTGGTAACATTAGTTTGGCTAGTTTTAGCGTTTGGCTAGTTTTAGCGTTTGACAGTGTCACACACGTGATCCATCGTGCTGTCTGTGTGGGGTTGTTGCTTTGACTTTCCGTGATCAGTGTTCATGTAATCTATTTCTAGTCATAGAACCAACTTGTAGGATTAGTTTTAGCTATTTAAAATGTCATGTACATGCTGTTTGTTTTCGTAACATTCCTTGCATAACTGTATGACTCATACAGTACAGTTATGCAGCTAATTGGTACAGTATGGAAAATACAGTAAGTGGTGGCACTTTGATCCTCCCACGCAAAGTACAACTAACTTCATGCAAATACTTTAACACTCACCAGTACAAGCATAATTGTATACATTGTGTGTAAGTGTGTCCATGATATTCTTCAGTCTCTTGGGTAGGTGAGAGTCTGGGAGGCTCTTCTTAAGGGAATAGTTGAACACTTCAAGGTAAGAACTGAGGGAGTATTGGTACATTGTGTTGATGGCTGCCATGTCAGCTAGTATGAAGAAGAGTACAGCACCTCTCCTTGCTGCTGGTCTGTAACCATCTCTGAGTTTGTCGATGTCTGCTGATGTCACTTGAGCTTCTTTCAGTTTAGCAAACACCTACATATATAGCAATGTACATAGAATAGACATATAGGTTTTATGTATATACATAATGTTTTCTGTACCTCTGAAGCTTTAACTTTAGTTTCTTCCAAGGTTTGTACCAGTTCCTCATTGTCCAACATGTTTCCAGTAGAGGTAGCTAACTCTCTTAACAAAGTATCCTCTAAATCTTTCAACAGTCGCTTGTTATCACTAATATGAAATAAACAAATGATTATTATGCAATTATAAACTTAAACAGCTCCTTGACATTATAACATTACAAAAACATAAAAGTCTACCTTGTTTCTTGGATCAATCTTTCACGTTGCTCTTCTAACTCTTTCTTCTCAAACCCAACAATCACACTGAGTAGCTGATCTTCCAACCCCTTCAGTGTTACTGTATAGTTGATGATCATTGTTCTTCCAAATATGGCTGGTGTGTATTTGGGGTTGGCTAGTTTAGTATTCAAGTAGAGTTTAAAGTTTGGATCATAATCCACCTCCTTGTCTCCTAGTGTGATGGTCTGACGATTACCAGAACCTAAGTTTGCATGTATAAATATACTAGGAGAACCATATCGAATTCACAACCTTTAATGTTTTTGTCCAGTACAGAATCAATGACTGGATCAATGTACTCATCAACATCTTTAAACAGACATGGAAAACCAAACTTGATGGCAAGTTCTAGTTGCTTGATGAAGTCAGGATCATTAAAAGTACAAATCTAAATAATGAACAGAAGTACATATGAAGTATGGAATGATCATACAGTAACTAACTACCTTTAAATTATTCTTTTCTTCTTTCTTTCTGATCCAATTTAAAGCCTGCTGCTGAGGATCAATACAGAGAGGGTATCTGCTAGCATTTGTGGTGAGTATTCCATTTTGTATTGATAATTCATCAGGTGGTAATGACTCAGATGTCCACTTACTGATCTCAACATCATTTGTTAACAATGTTTCTAACTTGAATGGTTGACTGAGTGGAATCTCACGTTGTACAACATCAGCTTGCCAGTCCTCCACTTGCATTTGATAACGGAAGTCCCATGAGAAGGCACCGAGGTAGCTCAGAAATGAGGACGATAACAAACAGTCTCCTAATAGTCGTACACGTTTTTGTTTCAGCTCTTCTAATTCTTCTTTCCATCTGTGAAATTGTAAAGACACGCAAAGACGCAGAGTACATACAATACAACAGATATCTAAATACTTAACCTTTCCTTCTTATGATCGTAACGCATACATAGTACATAAATACAGCAGTATAATTGAGAAAAGGGCTTATCAGGAATTTACTGCCCCTTCCTGAACAGTAACTGGGATATAGCAGAATGGCTACTTTATGGAAACCCTTGCATGTTTCTATCTAATCAAATAAAATACATAAGTACTCCTCCTTGCAGGTATGTATATATTACCACACAATATGTACACTTCAGGTCAACGTGCTGTTTATGGGCTCATGAAAGCATGGATAGACCCATGATGAATTTAGCAGGCATACAGGTCTCAGACTGACAATAATGTTTTTAGCTAGATATTGAAGGAGCACTAACGTGCCCTTTATGCTTTAAGTGTAAGTATTATTAGTGAACACCTTATAATTAGGTATGACAATAATGTTTTTAGCTCCAAATTCTTCTGCCTATATACTACAAGTTAATATCTATGTTTTTCTTTGCTTAGGTTATAGCATTTGTGGCTACATAATAATAATTTGCTGATGGTTGCATTACCAACTCAGAAGTATAAACCACTTCAAAGCTGACACTCCAATGAAGCAATGATATAATCAAAACTTTGGTTCCACAGCAAATCGATTGCATCATCATGAGTCCTCACTGCAGTTGCTAGCTTTCAATCTCTATTATAGCTAAGGTAAGGGTGGGCATTTCCGTACAACGTTTGCATATGCATTAGAAATTAGCTCATTTCTCCTTGAGAGAATAACGGATTTTAACATGCTTGGTGCCAAATTGTAGCCAATGAACTAGGCTATTGGCGATATAAATTGTGAGTGGTAAAATGTTAGGTACTAGGAGAAAGAGCGGTCTAGGTTTGCAATTTGGCAAACCTAGACCGCTCTGGTTTGCAGTGTTACAAATCAAGGACATTTGCAATCAATCCAGTCACTAAGGAGAATATGGATGATTCCCATTTACAATAGCAGGGAAGCCATCGGGCTACCACAAATCGATACCTTGGGCTGTCAGAAAAAAGGAATGGAACACAAAGGAGGACAAAGGGCAGTGATCTCGAACAGTGAAAAAAATCAACCCCGCAGTCTTAGCCGTTATCGTGTTACGCTGTCTGAAGGCATCAGGCAGGTAGGAAGGCAGTTAGTCAGTCAGTAGACATTTCCATTGAATAAATTTTAAAAACAAAATCTATTGGAAGTATCTAGGGTCGTACTGAAGGCACTTTTGGGCTTGGTTATAACTAACCAATACCACCAAGGGATCAGGAAGGTTTTATTGTGAAGCTGGTTTTTGGGTGATTTTTTGGCCAGAAAAACCCAAATCTCCATGATTACATATATATAGCTATTTAAAAAATCTAAAATTTTCAAAGGAAGTAGGGATTGGTATAATATACATGCTACAAAAAGTAAGGAAACAAGCTCAAAAATGTTACAGCTAGTCAAAAGTAGGCATTAAAGTGAGTCTCATTTTAGCAAGTAGCCGTCTAATCTTGTTTCCTTACTTTTTACTGCTGGATCATTTCTCATTTTAGCTGTAATATTTTTGAGCTTGTTTCCTTACTTTTTGTAGCATGTATATTATACCAATCCCTACTTCCTTTTAAAATTTTAGATTTTTTAAATAGCTAGTTTGTTTACTTATTTGTCTAGGTAGCTAGCTAACTACATTATACTCTTTTTGTTTTCCACATAGTATAAATATCAGTTGAAGCAGCAATCTTTTACCCTTGTATGCAATAAGCGCCTCTAAAATAATTATTGCATTGTCTTTTAAAGCTATTACAGCAACTGTTAAAGGCTTCAGCTGCATTTCTAATGGCCTAAATATAGATGAGTTTACAGTAAAGCATCGCTGGATAGTCCACCATTAAGAGTGGAACCCTCGCTTTTAGAAGTCTGGATCCCGAGGTGGATCCGCCCCTCCAGGACATATTAGCTAGCTACCTCACAAAAAAGCTAAACTGGTATTTAAGACTATATATAAATACTAGAGACAACTCCTTGGGTACTACTTACACACACGTACTCACACTTCATTAAAATCACGTGTTTGAGCACGCCACAACTATTAAGCGCCGCAATTATTAATTATCCTTCAAGAAGAAAAAAGAAGCAAATGAATGATGAAAGCAAACAGCATGATGCAGTCAACAGAACGTAATCGGAACAACAGATTTGTGAATCCGCCGTCATTACCTTAGCTGTCTGAAATTTCTGGAGCCGTACACCTAGCGCAACCAGGTCTTACAGCAGGCAGGCAGGCAGGCAGGCAGGCAGGCAGGCAGGGCAGGCAGGCAGGGCAGGCAGGCAGGCAGGCAGGGCAGGCAGGCAGGCAGGCAGGCAGGCAGGCAGGCAGGCAGGCAGGCAGGCAGATGAAATCCAGGTGAATTTCAAAATTTTTAAAACTCACTGTACATTGAAACATTCGATTTTTCGCTTCGTTTAACCAAGGTACAGCATCATTACAGCAGTACTAATGTATTCTAGGTGGTTTTTTTTCGGTAAAACTTATTGCAGGGCCGTTTTTAAAGGTGCAAAAATTCATGAAACCATATGATTTCTTACCAACCCCTACTATATCGTACTGTATGATATGTAACGACGACGCGTAGTTCCAATGGCTACAAGGACACTTCTCCTTAGCTACGCTTCTCTTTAATTCTCGTAGCTAACTGTCTGCTGCCTGCATCCCACGCATGCCTATACAATGCATACATACATAATATATATACTATGGTTACTGAGTCAGTTCATTACATTTCCCCCCCCCCCCCCCCCCCCTGGTTAAGCCTGCTGCCCCTAGCTGACGTTTCCTTAACCTTCCAGTCCAAGATCCCTCCTGTACTGGCGGTGGGGATGAGTGGGCTTGACTTCTTGGCTTAGTCTCAGTAGGTGGTCTTTTTGACTTATCTGGTGGCCAAACTGATTGTCCAAAATTTCATCAGGGCACCTTCTGAGACAATCTATGGCTACCAACAGTAGATCTGATTCTGGTCTATCCACTCTTCAGATATGAGCATTTTTGTCTGCCAGTTTAACAACTCTGTAGGGTCCATGGTAAGCTCGAGCTAGTTTCCGGCCCTCCCCAGTCTTTTCAGCAGGCTTCAATAGAAACACTTGATCTCCTACTGAAAAGTTAGGTGTTCTGGCATGTTGATCATATGCCAGTTTCTGCTGCTTCCATGCTCTCTTGATATGTGTCCTGGCAAGGTCCCATGCTCAGGGCTCAACCCAGAATATAAACCTAGAGGGGGCGAAGTAAGTTGCTTCGGATTCTAGGGGGGTCTGGGGGCATGCTCCCCCAGGAAAATTTTGAAAATTTAGGTGTAAATATACTCAATTTTGGTGAAATTTTACTGTGATGCAATTGAATATTGACCATTGGATTATACAACTTTGGGATCAATTAAACCTTTCCATTTCTCAAGGCTTTAGGTATAAACCTGGGGGGGGGGGGGCAATGGCTAACCCAGAGGGGGCCTGTGCCCCCCCCTAGATTAACCCCTGCATGCTTCTGTTAATTTCTCAGTTAAATAGATGCCATACTCACGCAAATCAACTTGTGACCTTGCCTTAGCAGGGGTTAGTGCAGCTTCAGTGGGCAACCTGGGATCATGACCATAGAGCAAGTAGAATCCCAGTCACGGCCACCCTTTTGAGTAGCTTTGCTAACATAGTGATTAATGTGCGATTGAATTGCTCCACTAACCCATTTGTTTGAGGGTGGTACGCTGTAGTGTTTGTTTGGTGAATTCCTAGCAGTTGTGTAACTTCTTTTATTAGCCCTGATAAAGTTCCTTTTCCCTGTCTGACAAGATTTTTTTCAGCTGGAACACCATGACGACTCCCAGGTTCTCCCCGGACAAGCCCCCGAATGTAACGACGACGCGTAGTTCCAACAGCTACAAGGACACTTCTCCTTAGCTACGCTTCTCTTTAATTCTCGTAACTAACTTCCTGCCTCCTGCGTCCCGCGTATGCGCAAGAAGACTATACAATGTACACATACTTAATATATATACTATGGTTACTGAGTCTGACTCAGTTCATTACATATATATATATATATATATATATACAGTACTACCACACTGTATAATAATTTCACAAACATGCTTGTATGAGTATTTAGCTACACACAAGTGCACCCACAGGATTTACTGGGCTGATTATCCCCTATTTGCAAATAAACTTCACCCGCCTTTACTTCATACTACACAAATGTACACACCTGACTTTCTCAGAACCCAAACCAGATATCAACTTGTCAGCAGCTATCAGTCGTTTCTCCATAAGTTCAGCTTCAGCCTGTAATGCTTGCTTTTCTGATATGGCTTCTTCGTATTGTTTACTAAGAGCATTCAACTCTTCCTCAATGCTACTCAATTCTTTGTTGATCTTATCCAGCTCACGCTTGCTCATTTGATAATTTTTCTCCAACCTTGCCACCTATGGTATTACCAATAGAAAGATGCACAAGAGGTAAGCACATATACTTGTGTGTTCTACTGTAGTGTATACAATGTTATGAATACCCTATACACACCTTTTCTCTCTTAGGTTTAATTTCTCTGGCAACAGTACAGTAGCCCATGACTGCCTTGACAAACTTATACAAGCCAGCACCAGCTCTACTGATTTCTTTCATACGATCATATTCAATGTCCATCTTCTTTAAGAAAGCCTCAACTTGTTTTACCTGCATAAATGTGTTACATATTTACACTGTACATACTGTATGTAAATGTGCAGCTTACTTGTCCTGAATAGATTCCATCCACATCCAGGGTTGTTAAGGAGTTCAGGAAGTTTGTTTCAGACATCATCCCCTTAGCGGTTTTCCAGCTGACTTCTTTGAAGCCTCTCAACACGACTATGCACTCACACACTGTCTGAACTGGTGGGGGAGGCTTAGCAAATGATCTGCATTACACAGTACACATCATGATAAGTACTTGGAGCTATATACTACATTGACACTTCAGAACAAAGGAAACCACACAGTTATATCCCTGACCACAGGGCAATGTAATGATATTGTCCTGTGGTTTATCATGATACTGTATAGTCTGGTTGTTCTTCCCAAAATTTGTTAAGTATATGTGCCTAATAAAGAAATTTTGTCGTGAGAGTTTATTGATTCAATCTCTTGGAGTGGTGTGATTTGTATATACCAATATTTGGAGTCCAAAATCCTTCATGTGGAGCATGAGTACCATACCGTACTGTTGAACACTGTTTTGCTTGGTAAACATAGTGAAATCCACATTATTGGCACATACCACATAATCTTGAGCCTTGCACAGTTGATAAACCTCTAACATTTTTTCTAGCACAGCTGCACCTTGTGTTGGAGCTTTTGTGTGCATGCACTTCTAAACCATGACTTGGTATAAGAAATTGTAATATATATGTGTGTGACCGGATTTGTGAAACCCCGACACAATCCTGCAAGCTTTATACAGCAAGTATAGGGAAAATAAATTACATGCTCTTAGTTGTAACTTACGAACAGATTGACGTATGGAGCTTAAATTTTCACCATCGTGTTTGCCATGAATAGGGAAATCCGTTACTGGGTAAGCTTGCATTTTTATCACTTTCTTCACTGCATACAAAGGCAAAATTTGTGAAGAAAATTTGATTGCGTACGATCGCTTTGACGTGACGTAAACAAATGCTCATAACTTGTGTACTCTTGGGTCTACTGCAACGAAACAAAGATTTTCCAACTGCTCTTGAGTAGGCGAATAAGATAATACCAGGTTTTTATTGTTAGTCCTTTCCTTCACTAAGAAAGAGGCATTCAAAAAGTTTACGGAATATTTTCAATAATATGCAAACATTTTCACCCATTGTATTCAATGCTTTATACTGTAATTGATTTTTCTGTTGTTGCAACTTTGTAGGGCTGTAACTCTGAAAGTTATTGGCATACGAGGCTGAAACTTTGCCAGAGGGTACACTTGGCTAAGTAGATTAATAAACAAGAATTTGAAAAATGTGTGATTGTGTCGGGTTTTTGCAGATCCGGTCACATATGTGTGCTAACTCTGCGGTACAACCCTGATCACAAATGCCATTGATGCTGAGGTAGTATATTGAACTGTTTAAAGTTTTAGATTGTGGGTTTGAGTTTAGCTAGAATAGGCTAATTAGACTAACTGTTTTCTTGAAGGAAAAAGCATTGTATTGTATAGTTCAGCAACTAGATATCACTAAATAACTGTTTTGACAATGATTGGATCGTTTTTCCACACAACGCATTCCAATTGCATGACAAGACATTCAAGGTCAATAAATCTATACTCTCTACACTTATCCTAATGCCCTAGCTTATCTTTAATGGGTTATAAGACTAAAAATGGTATCACTAAACATGCAACACCTACAGCTTCTGTACAACAGCATTGTACAGGCTATGAACAATGTTCTGCAAGTACCATAGCCCACACTGTCAAACCCACAATCAATCTTTACATATCTTTGTATAAAGATACCTTGTATAAAGCTAATGGAATGAATGCCTTTCCACCTATTTGGTGAGTATGTCCACATGGTATATATTATTTATACTCTTGGGAATTGCCTAGATACATGCCAATCTGAGGACTTGCAGCCCTCAGGTTTTGGAATCTTTGTATTAAGGCAGATCCCTTGTGGCCATGGTACAACTATTACACAATGATTTGTGATCCCTACCTGATTTCTGTAACATCAGACTTGTCAAGATCACTAAGAGCAATTCTAGCCTCCTCCAGAGCTGGAAGAGCAGCAGCTAATGCTTCCTCAGCGTCTGCCTACAGTGCAATTGATGACAGAAAGTGCACAAATAGAAAGTTTGAATAATCATTGTAAAGCAACTGTACAAATACACATGCATACTTGTGTATGTAAGTTTTATAATAGTAATACACATTTAATCACATTACCTTTTCAACAGCAATAACTTTATTTTGTTCCTCAATTTCAATACTTTTAGCTTGAGCCATTTGTTGTTTTTCTTTGGCTTGTTCAGTTTTAGAAGATATATCATTCAACAGTTCCTCACAAGCAGCTGTCTTCTTTGTCACAGCTTCTTTCTGCACCTCTAGTTTTTCATTCAGCACACTCAACTGTTCTGAGGCCTCAATAAGTTTTGTAAGACCTCCACTGAGCCTGTGACACTGTACAAGTGTACACATACAATAATACAGGTTTAGTGCAGCAGCTGCTATACATGTGAAAATACATCATATCCATTCTAACCTGATCAAGGAAGAATTTATCCTTCTGTTTCAGTAGGTCAGTATAACTGTTGATGAAGTCAAGGTAGTTCTTGGGAGTGACATGATTAACTCTACGCCATTTCCGTAGGAATTTTTTACTGTAGTCAGCAACTGATAAGTGTACATATACAATGTGTTCCACTACTGCACTGGTCTTGTCATCTGGGATTTGATCATTCTGTAATACACAAATGTTCTCAAGATGAAATTCTTTTGGTTTGAGACTATGAATACACAGAGCAAGCACTATAGGTCATGTTTTGTGGTCCTATACATGACTACATGTATATATGTATATGACTGTATTTCACAATTCTAAAAATGTTTACAAGTCCTTGACAATGTATGTACTGTACACTGAATGTGCAACTGAATGTGCAGTACAATGTACTGTACGCTAAATGTGTGATGAAGAAATTTTATACCACACAATCCTTGTGCTTATCACCCATCCCCAAAAAGATGAAAACAAGAAAATGTAGTTGCAGCTGCATTTTACTGCCTTTTTTTTCTTTAAATTTTTTTTTTCATATGCTGCACCCTGAATTTTTTACTTGGTCTGAACCTGTACACGTACATTACATACTGTAGAGTCTGGTTGTTAAGTGCATACACACACACACACACACACACACACACACACACACACACACACACACACACACACACACACACACACACACACACACACACACACACATATATATATATATTAAGTGCATATTATTTGTTAAGCACATAATTGTGACCTAATTTTAGAAAACCGTCGATCTATGCACAAGAATACTTTTGTAATAAAACGCATTCAAATACAATGGGTAAAAAATGCAAGCTTCAGAAAAAATTTATGCAAGCTTTTATCGCCTTTCTGGTCAGTGAATTGACACTCCAGTGGATAAATCCTGGGCATCATCGTGTTCCCCTATTCATAGGGAGTTTTAAAATCCTTGTTTCATCTTCATACACAGGTGGGTTTCTGAGTTACGGACGTCTATTTACGTTGCGGTGACGAAAGAATTTACGACGATTTTTCTTCAATGAATTCGCCTTCCTTCCGGATCACAGAAGAATACCTTTGGCAAAAACTATATACCTTGGTGGTTTCATAAATTCATGGCGAATGCAATGAGCAAAGATTCAACTCCGTACACCGTTGTATCAGTATGTTATGTAGTCTCGCCCCCAGACCACAAGGGTATGTTATGATGGTTTATATAAGTGCCTGTAGATTATTTTCTCGATGTCTTCTGTACATATTGATTTATTCACTCGTCCGGGTGTCTTGCTGTATTTTCCACACTGCTTATCTTATGAAGCTGAAACTTAGCCAATCCATTTCTCTGTCCCTGTAGACAACAAAGAACCAATAAAATGAACTTTGATAAATGTGCGTATATCAATGGTTTTCTAAAATTAGGTCACATATTCATTTCTTGTACTTAATCTTTGTATCAGCACATGTGGACAAACATGAAGCTCCAATTTGAAGTGCACTATACAAGAGAAGAAATGCTAGAGGTTTTTCAATTGTGCAAGGTGTAAAATTTCACGTGGTACATGGCCAACAATTAATTGCCTTTCACTATACACTTACCAAGCAAAACGGTCTTCTATAGTATGAAATACATGCTCCACAAAAAGAATTTGTACAAAAACCAGACTCCATGTGGTGACTGCAAATGACAACACCTCAAGAAAGTGAATCCATATTGCTTGCAATGAGGTTTTTCAATTAACAAATGTGCTTAACAACTACGTAAATGTTAATTGTAATATTCTTTGTAAACTTTATTAAGCAGATGTACCTAACAACCAGACTCTACAATACCTTCTATTCAAGAGTGTACATACTGTTACAAGATTTTGAAGCAATTCTGTATCAACATACAGTGTTGCTAACCTCAGATAGAAATCGAGAGGCTACTGCTTGTAATGCTTGTTTAGGCCAAGCAGTGAACCAGTCAATGGATGAGTTATTGACTAAACCAGGAAAGTTTCTACATCTATTCTTTAGTGTATCACCAACTGGTGACATTGCCATCACAATGTGGAGATTGTTAGCACATTTACTGACAAAGTATCCCCAAGTGCTCTCCCTGGTGGGTGGTAACCCAGTCTTCTGAGCCTCAGCACGAACCTATATGTGTGTATAAATACGAACAATGTATTGCAAGGTATCTGTACATTTATGAAATAATTATACATTCATAGATATAATTAATATGTACAAACTATGGCTGGAACAAAGGTTCGGAAGCTTCGAAACTTTTGTAAACTTTGAAGGTGGTTTTACCCCCTCCAAAGCTTCATAGCCATGGATACTGCCATGTCTAATCAGTCAAAATGCCATGTGCTTCTTGGAAGCTACAAATATCATAGACAAAATCATGGTATCTGAGCAGTTGTACTAGAGCCTGTACTACAGCTGCAACAAAGTCTGCATGAGACCAAATGAGTGTACACCCATCAGATATGATCATTAATTACTAACATGGCATAATCAGCAAAGCTTCGAAGCTTGGGTGGCTTTCTTTCAAGAAGCTTCAGAGGGTAAAATTTGACCTTCATTTCAGCCCCGTATATTTTGATTGTGCAAGCTCATGTGCACATGTGTGCATATACATACAATGTGTTTATGTATATGGAAGATGTAGAAATTAAACATGATGTACATATTGTGTATTGTAAAATGTTATATGTACGTATGAGAGTGCTAAATTAGATTACTTGTCCAATAATCTGATCCTTTTCATCGTCAGCAAACAGAGCAGGTACCATACCACTAGTCAACATGTTGTTGATAAGCTCTAGAAATCCTACAAGTGATAATACACTAAAGTGAACCATAAACTAAACAGGTTCATAAATGTGTACCTTCTTGAGCCACATGACCATCAGTAAATAAGAACACCATCTACAGAACATAACATGTAACACCTTCACATGTAAGCAAATGTAATCTTGACTGGTGAAAGCATATGTCAGTAACTAAAGGTACATATATGCTATGTTTACCTTTTTGTTTTCTATTCCTAGCTTGTTGTAAAGTGACCTCAGATCCTCTCTGAACTCTTCTTCACCATATCCTCTACTCAGAGTGATCTCAAATACTCCACAACCAGCAGCATATGCTGCCAGACGAGCCAGACTCTGTCTACCACTACCACCAACCCCAACTAATAGGGCGTGACCCTGGTCCATACGGATCACCCGGTGGATACGTGTCAAGTGTTGTAGAGCATCATCAAACAACACCAGATTCATCGGCTTGTGACTATCATTGTATTCTTCCAGGATCTGAAGTGAACATCAATGCTACTTATGATAACAATCATAGCAAAGTCACACACTTCTTCAAATAATCCCTTGGCAGCATCATAGTCTTGGATGTCTTCATAGATCCTTGGCACTTCAGGGTTTAATGCTGTACGATAATCACCATACAGTAGTGGATCCCTCAGTGCTGTTTCTGTATGTTCTGAAAAGTGCTCTTGAAGCAAACTCTTTAAACGTTCCTACACAATCAATCAAAAATAAGTACACCAATGTCTGTTGTATACATAAGAGATAGATATGTCCATACATACTTGTGAATGCTCATACTAGTACTATATTACTTACCGAAACTAGATCTTTGTCCTTGTCATTTGTCAGTCGGTCATAGAACACACGCAGGCACTCATTTCTCCACACTCTGATGAAGCTAGCTACACTATCAAACCTGTCTGGGGTGGTCAAACACAGACCATGGTATATACGTGACAAGTCTCTGAGGTTGAAGATGTAGTGGAATTTGGATGGTGTGGAAGAGAGATCTTTTACAATACTGTGATAGAGCTCCATGGTAGCTGTGGTGATCTTTTTACTTAAATCATGCATAGCTGTAAAACAGGTATATAGAGTAGTAACATACTTACAGACCAAAAACAAAAACAAAACTACATACTTTACTATTATGTCTGGCAACATTTACCAGTGGTGGATATAATTTTTAATGGGGTTTCTGAAACTTAATGAAAAGTGTATTATTCGTAGATAAGGAATAAAACAATAAGGCATCTGAGGACACACTTCCAGGATTTTAGAAGCGCTGAAATTGGATTTTAGAATACCTTTATAAAGTTAACAATCAAATATGAAATAAACAAACTAACTGCAAGGCAAAGGTTGTGGCTAAGGTGTAGCTTTGATTGTTCTATTAGAGTAATAGACTCTTTCCAAAAATACGTCACTGCTTAGCAACACCTTTCCGACATTTTGATTGGGGCCACTGTCAATAATTACGATTGCTCTACATAGAAATACGGTGGTGAAAACAGCTCGAGCAGAGTAGTATCAGTAGTATTGTTAAAGGACAGGCCATAGAAATCTTCGAGGTTGCAAATTAGTGTTCTGGTTAGAGGCAGGTGGTTATCAGGGCTGAACAAGGTGTGAAACATCGACAACATTAATTTTCTTGTCTGCCAGTACAAGAAGCTATTATATAGCATGTGGGAGGTGGGAGGTCAGCCTGTTACAGTTACTATCACCAATACAGTACTAATGATTACCCATACAAAAATGCTATATAATAGCTTCTTGTATGGGCAGGCAAGGAAATTAGTGTTGTGGATGTTTTGCAGCCCTAATAACCACCTGCCTCTAACTAGAACACTAATTTGCAACCTCAAAGACTTCTATAGCCTGTCCTTCAACAATATTTCTCTGCTCGAGCTGTATTCACCACCGTATTTCTATGCAGTGCGATCGTGATTATTGACAGTGGCCCCAATCAAAATGTCGGAAAGGTGTTGCTAAGCAGTGATATATTTTTTGGAAAGAGTCTATCACTTGACTGCTCTAATAGAATATCTTGATCGCTTTTAAAGCAGTGGGAAGTGGAAAGCAAAGTGTTGCTGAGGGTTTAGTAGCTATAAAGGATGTTAGTTAAATGCAATCACATGTTTGCTAGTTAAAAGCAATCACATGTTTGCTACTTAGTATACTAGTTAAACTGCCACTGAACTAAATTTAAAAGGGGGTTTCTCTTGAAACTACAGAAACCTATACTTAGATCCACCACTGTTAAAACAAATGCACATACACACAATGTTAACAGAGGACATACATTTCTTAAATGGTTGCAGATGTCCCTGTAGAATGGAAGAGTATATGAGGAATAGTGATTCTGATGATGGAAATGTGATGTTGTAGACACTAAACAATGATATGAAACGTGGATCTACTTCATTACGACCTCCACCAGCCTGAAATTAGAGCAGAGCATGTACATTTCGCTGCAACTAATAAAATTGAAAGCTCAAATTAAACAATGGAAGTGTAACAGTTCATTCCAACATTTATGAAGTACATGGTGTAACATACTTTCCCCATAGCTGCTAAGAAGCCAATATCTTTGTATGCTTTCCAGTTGAGGTCTTTACCTCTATCATACATTCCTCCTCTCTCTAACAATAATTTCAGCAATGCTATTGGCTGTTGTGTGCCATACACATCAACCTAAAGCAAGCAATACAATAATACGACTTATATACATTAGTAGTTCCCACTTGTGGCATGTTCATGTCATCAATGAATATGAGTAGCCTCTTTCCTGGAGGTGGTCCATAAGTGTCCTTTGTTCTCTTCTCAACATTAGCCTCAATGTTACGTTGTACATCCATTGAAGTAGCTCTTGAGGAGAAGTTGATGTTCAGTAACAACTACAGTTTGACAAATAAAAGTAAGTATATTTGTTAGTGATGTTGTAATAAATAATATTGTTTTCTATAGTTCAAATATCTTAATCACGTATCTACAATTATATGCTCAAAAACGGTGGGGTACAATCTAGTATAAAGTGAGAACATGTTCATATGAACAGTTTTCTTGCAGCATATATTAAAACACACTAAAACATAAAATGAACATACATAGGATTCTGGATCTAGTTCTCGTAGGAAGTTTTGTGTGGTGGCAGTTTTGGAGGTACCAGTCTCTCCTACCAACACCACAGGTCTCCGCACTCGTACCATCAGCTGTAACAACCAAGTATTTCTCACAGTATCCACAGTGGGTACAAGGATCTCATTAAACTTCATTCCTGGCTTGTGTACATAGTCGGGCACCTTATCAGCCCAAGGTACCCACAGCATTTGTTGTTGATCAAACATGTACTCATAGAGTGTTGGTAAATTGATTGGGATTTCACCCTGCTTGGCACAAGCTCCTTCTCCATTGTTCTGTGTAAGACCTGCTAGTTTTTTTACGTATGCATCAAACTTGACTCGTCCTTCTTCTAACAAGCCCGCTCCTATTGACCAGATTATACACTGAATGAAAATAGTCTCTAAAACTTCTGAGCCAATTCCCATGCTTGGTCCATCTCCTTCCTTTCCTCCTAGCTCCACAGTGGGAAGAGGGAGTAATGCACCTAACATAACTGTTAATTGGGTCACCTGGAAGAGAAAGTAATTTTGTCATACATTACCTGTCCCAATTATGTGTATATTCAACCTACCATGTTCAGATTAGTTAGTGGCACAATGGTTTTCAGTTTATATCCTTGTCGACCTTCCACAATACCCTCCAGTACCATTGAGATACATTGTGGTACATATTTCTCATATAACTTCATCAATTCTTTACTGTCATTCTCATTAGGAATACTGTTCACCCATTTCTCCCAGAACGGAGCATAGCCAAGGTTCTTGGGGTCCACATACACCATACCACAACGTGACACAGTAGCTGGTGAAGCATACTGTAAGTCTGAAACCTGTATAGGTACATTTGTGTATATCATCACATGTGTAGTAACATTACTAAACACAATTTACCACTGTAAGTAAGGTACAGACAAGAAAGCCTGTGTATGGTTAGGATTAAACAAAATAGAACCCACAACCAATAATATTCAATACCATTGCACATGTACACATTGATCAGATGATCGTTGCTCGTGGTAATAGTTAGAATTACTTGAACTAAATCCTGTCACAGAAATTGAATCCACCGCAAACATGCCAAAACATCTGCAAAGACCCCTCCAGTAGATACCATGGATAAGAAATCCTTTTGTGGCCATAGTTTCAGTAGCATCAGAATTGGTCAGGAAAGGGATGGACTATTCATTACTGATGACTTATTATAACCGGTTAGCTTGTTCCTTGTATGCCATGTTGGACGAAGGACATTATTTAGATTTTAAAAATCTGTTGGCAACTGATTGTGCAGTCACGATAGGACCAAAGGCCGTCCTGGCTTACTTCATTATAGCTCAGCGCTTATACGTATGTTTTCTAATAAGTTTAACATGATTACAGTGTGTCGCTTGTCCAGGCAAGTTTGTCAGCCACCCCCAATATTTAATTGCATTTGTTAGGCACTTCTTGATGCTGGTGTTTAAATACAAATAAAGGGAAAAATAATAATTAAGAGTTTTAAAGATCATAGAAATAAAAGTAGTGAAACAAGGGAGGTCCCCTACACCTGAAGATATATTAGTGGATATTTAATCCCTAATGTGGGTATAGGGATTAATTTCCACTAGTATATCTTCAAGTGAGGGTGACCTCCCTTGTTTCACTACTTTTTATTTCTATGAACCCTAATCGGACTTAAAATTCTTAATTCTTCCTTATACTTGTTTGTTTACTTTTTGTAAAATTTTTGACTGGTGAACCCACACATACCGGATTAGAATGAAAAGAACTGATTGCACCAGGCTTATTGTTTCCATCTGAATGTGTGCCCCAGCTATCAATTGCTGAAATAGTGAAGTGGCTATTACACTTTATTTTCAGCCTGTTACACAAACAAAGAGCACTAGGAGAAGGACCTCTGCAGTCACAACAGAAAACTTAGACGACCACCATCAAACAAGGTAGCCATCATGTGGTGCTACCGCGAATTAACACCTTGCACTATCAGCAAAGTAAGTGGGACACAAAGGAGGACACAGGTAAGTACATGAAGCATGCACTGTATGTACTGCGGTATGCCAAAAGGCACCTGTCAGGCTGAGGCAACGTCTTCACAGTGAAAAAATCATGCCCGTAGCCTTAACAATTATCGAGTTATGCTTGTATGAAGGCATCAGGCAGTGAGTCAGTCAGTCAGTAGAGAAATTCACTAAATATATTTTTTTTAACTTCTTAGCAACTTTTTGGAAGTGCTTCAGGTCATACTGAAGGCACTTTTGGGCTTGTAACCAATACTGCTAAGGTGCTATGAAGGTATTGTGAGGCTGGTTTTAGGATGATATTTTTGGCCAAAAAAGTCCAAACCTACATGATCCCTAATATACAGTACTATCATACTGTATGATTAAGTCGATAAGAGAGAGCAACTGTTTTAATAAGCAATACTATTACTAATTTTGTATAGACAGAGAGATCGAGTGCTGCTGCATGATTCATTATACACTTTACTATTGAAACAGAAGATGTGGTGTTGGCCCATACATGCATGCATGTCAATAATTGCCTTTATTTTTTTAAGAGTGTCTGTGAGATTGGCTACCATGCATGCAGATATATGCATGATTTTTGTTGATGCATATGTACCAGAGATTTTTCTGCTTTTTGTATGTGTTACCTCTATGTGCTTGTATATATGACTCTGTGCATCATCTGCAACCATACTTGCTTGTTATATTGGCAGATAATTGCCTGCAATGATTGATTCATTATTAGTTGCTGCACGAATCATGGGTAACCAAAGTCTATGGTTATTTACATACTCTGTACACTCTCAGATTCCAGTTGTACACTCCTTGGTATCCTTACCGATATCCGCCTCACAGTTATTCACAAACAATTTCACTGTCTCGCGTGTAGTCATGCATAGTAGCCTGCAACTTAATGTTGTTGCCAAACTAAGTCTTTGCTGTATCCACAAACATATTTGATGTACCATTTGCCACTGCATGTGTGCTTGTGCATTTCACATTAGGTGTAGCTGAATTGCTGGGGCTATATGCATTTGGAATTATACCTGAAGTTATTCGCAAACTTGCTGTCTGCCTCCAGTTTGTATTGTTACTTGCTGTATATAAGTGTCGTTGTCTATGGTTGTTTGCACAGCTTGCCATGCTGCACTCTCTATGCATTTGCCAATTTTTTTTACATGCACGGTGGTTTGCTATATTCAAAAAACTTTGAATATATGTGTGATAATACATTAAACTGTATATCTAATATTAACTGTGTGCGTCTATTTGATGTTGTACACGTGATATAATAATAAGATTTGGGCGGGCGTTGAGCCTCGCTGAGAGCTGGAATTCGGGTGTTGTGTCGTGTAGTGTCTGTATTGTTAACAAGCCAATATACAAAAACCGCTACATATGTGTGATCCACATGTGTATTGGTGCACATACGTCGTTGCTCAAAGGCTATAGATTTTTGTAGACTTGCTGTTAGCCTCCAGTTGCATGCTTATTCATGCGGCTACACATCAGCTATTACATATAGGTGCATACTGCGATCTGTGACTGTTTTCAAGCTTACTACACATGTTTCTCTGGGCTCCAGTTGTACTTTCCTTTATGCCTCTAGTGATGTTTTTATGCACAGGGCTATTGCTATATATATAGGCTATTGCTATATAAATATATATTGCCATATATATATTATAGTTATAACACGCTTACGAGGGATATGACTAAAATATATGCACGATTCACGAGAACGCGTGCTCAAGTGAGAGTGCGTATATTTAATCATATCCCGAGTAATCGTGTTATAACTGTTATATTCTACAGCCTAGTAGATGAAAACGATTATAGATAGTAAGTTATAGTGAAACAGCACCTCCTGGAGATGGAAATCAATAGAAATTCTTGATGGATCAGACGTTTACACTTTTAACGGTGCCACGCCCACATAGTCGCAATTAGTGAGTTATCCATGAAGGAGACAAGAGTTCATCAAAACTTGTTCCAGTTCCTTAGGTGAATAATTGTTGGTTGATTTAGGTGCTTGTTATTAGAGACTTGTTTACCGTTTAGATAAGGATTTCATGGAATGTGTGAAGTTACACCATATATGGTAAGCATAGCCACAAAGCGTGGTATATCAGTTATATACCACAGTTTGCTGTGGTATATCAGTTATATACCACAGCGCGGCGCTTTTGATCTCAACCACAGGTGTGGTATATATATATATATACCACTTTAGCGTGGGCGTTCAAAGGCGCCGCTCGGTGTTTAACTCGCATATTTCCCGGGCAATATCAAGATATTGCCCGGGCAATATCATGGGAAAGCGGTTTGCCAATGACTTTGATACCCAGCCAGTTCAAAGGATCGATGCGCTTTGACTCGTTATATTGAGCGACATAGAGCTTTGTATTGTGGGACTCGGTTTTGTAGAGGTTGCTAAGCTTAGTACATAGGCTAAGATAGAGTAGTTGGTTGTTACTAAAGGATAATGAAGGCACAAGATAATTGTTTGGGCGATTGTGGATGCGTATTTCTACCCACCGCGTATCAGCCTTTGAACAGACCATGGAACAGACCATGGAACAGCAAAGCTACTACTGCTACGTTGAAATAGGTTAGTAACTTACAGTTCTAAGTACTTAACTTAATATAATAACTTACTGTCCCAATAGCGAAGTTAGTTGGCTTAACTTAGTACAAAAATGATAACAATATAAACTCCATCCCACAATCGCAAGTTTTCTAACATTGCATGTTGAAGCATAGTAACGTATTAATGACGTTTTAACGGCTATTAGCCCACGCTATTAAAACCACAATCGATCTTCAGATGCTACTGTATAAAATAAATGGGATGAGTTCTCATTAGTTCTTTCACCTATTAGATGAGTGCGCCCCAAGTAATATATATCACTTGTACCATGGCTGCTTGGGATTTTGCTGACATATACACCCGCAGCCCTTGGGCCTGCGGCCCTCGCGCTTTGGGTGTATATATCAGCAAAATCCCTCGCAGCCATGGTATAACTATTACATACAACCTTCAAATATATAAAAACACTACATTTCCATGCGCATCCAGTTAGCGGCTGCATACCTGCAACTCAATGTCTATAGCCATTGCAGGCCTGCTACATCACTGTCTTTTGGCTCCAGTTGCAAGTTCACTCATCAACATCTGTACGGATAATAGTGCATGTGTTTCGGATATAGTAATTCCTGCTGCACATGTAGTTGCGCTGCATAGTACATGCCTGCAACTCAACGGCAGCTGCTTTTTGAGTGAACTTGCAACTGGAGCCAAAAGGCAGCGATGTAGCAAGCCTGCAATGGTTATAAACATTGAGTTACAGATATTCAAGCCTGCAAATGGTTGTAGGAATTGCATGCATACTTGCACGCTGCAGCCAATATACATGTGCATATAAATGGCATGAAGCAAGCCTGTATGCTTTTACCAAAAGTACGGACAATATATATATACTATGATCACGTGAAACTTCAAAGGCGCAGCTGGTTGCATATAGGGCATATACACCCCAAACCCACAGGTGAGTATATACCTACCTGAGGTGAGTATATACGTATATACTCACCTGGGAAGTCACGTGACACAGTAAGTGACACATTAAGTGACACATTACTGTGTCACGATTACGGGCTGATATCCCGACGTGGGTGGGCGAGCGACGCCCACGCTAGCATGACCGATCACCCAGATGACTCAGGCTAATAGCCTTTGTCGCGCTAGGCGATCAATCACCTCAGCCAGTAAGAGTCCAACCACTGAATTCATTTTATAACCATACCTCGCGACTTTGATGATGGGTGGCAGCAAGTAATGTTGCTCCTACGTTTGTTGATATGAACAGACAAGTCCTGGGGATATACGGAAATATGTTTACTAAGTCCCACAATCAATTCGATTCTTCATTGTGAGCAAGCTGAATTGCGAGAGGAACTCTACCAGTGTGTCTACCATGCCAAACTATGGCGAATTAAGTGTATGTACATACTTGAAGTTGGGTTGTGTGCATATGGGTTGTTAGTAAGTAATGTAGTGCGGATTAATTTAGAAACACATATGAACCACGGCTCACTTCAGTGTATTGCACTTATATACACCCCTCCTCCTCAGTCATTGGAAGTTTACTGTTGATAAACACCTCAGCTTTGCCTCGGTATTTATCAACAGTAAACTTCCTCTGACTTCGGAGTCGGGGTGTATATAAGTGCAATACGCCTTGTAGCCATGGTTAATATATTACATATATTGCGTACCATGCTACGGTTGATACTCCTTTGTGCTTTACTAATATCCGTGGGTACAATAACATTGTGCTATATTGACAAACTTAAGGAGTGTGTATAAGGATCGCTATCTATGGTTATTTGCAGGCTTGCCAAGTACTCCATTCACACTCTCCTATATGTATTTGCCAATGTTTGCTCATACAGAAGTTTGCTATATTCCACAATAATATTCTTGCATATGTTTTGGATGGAAGTGCATCGGGGCCAAGCTGACATAGGATGTTAACTAGGGTTCTGCAATACAGTGCATTTTGTGTATCACGTATTACCATCAATAAACTGATACGATACTGTATTGCAATACTATAATGAAGTGGTCATGGCTAGTTATGACTGGTACTACCATTTTAGCTAACCACTATGATGAATTCACTCAATGTTGTGTGAGTTGTGCAATATCCTTTTTGATGCTTAAATTTTTAAAGAATAAACAGCTAAGAGTACATTAGTAGAAAGAGATCACTGTATTACCTATTATAGTATTTATGCTCTACTAGAGCACTCACTGACTGTTCTATTAGAGTATATATTGATATTGTTTAGGTGAAGTAACGTATTGTGATACTCAATTAATTGTATCAATATATATGTATTACTAACTACCTACATGAGCATATCATGCATTCCTAATTATACAGATCTTGCATGTACCTCCACTAGTAGGGCACAGTGCTTCTGTAGTCTGATACGTTCACCATTGGCTAGAGTAAGGAGTTTGTTGTCGTCCATGACAGAATTCATGTTCTCCACCCACAAGGCATCCACATCACCATCAAACAAAATATACCTTCTCTCATTCTTGTCTGTTGGTTTGTTCACTTCTCTGAAGATGTTTGATAATAGTCCAGAATACCATACAGTTCTATCACAGAACAAGCCTTAGGATTGAGAATATTCAACTTTGTGACCAATCCCAACCTAAGGTGATAAACAAAGTAGTTGTAAATACATGTGTTGACTAAAACTTACTTGGTTTGTGCCCTGCACAAGGTGTGTATGACAACTGATTTTCCACCACCGGTAGGACCCACGACCATCACAGTGTGACGTGTTAACATTGTCTCATACAACTGAACCACCTTATCCACCTGTATACAACAGAATAAATGTGGAATGTAACCAAGTCAGCTATTGTACTATTATTTTTGTTTGATTGCATAAATAAAATCGAAAACTGAATAGGACTATATGACGTATAGTACACTCACTACACTGACTGGTACAGAGAGTGGAACATTCAAATTAAGTATAGAACACATTTCAGATTAAGATACATAACTGAGAATAAACTACACAAATATGAATGTGCATCAATTTCTATCTGCTGTGGTAGTAGGATGTATTTATTGTCCACCAGTGCTTGTTCTACAGCATCATTGAAGTTAGGATATCTCACTCTTGGACAGTCCAGTCCAGGAAACAAATCAGAGATCAGCCCCAAGAACAGTGGAACATCTTCAAACACAAACTTGGGTAAATTCATATCACGTAGGGCTCTCATTAGCACCACATCCTATAATTAAATGTACGTAGCTAAATTTGCACACCAAACATTTGATATGTACTCACACATATATGTATGGACAAGCATATATGTGTGAGCAAACAAGGAATAGGATTCATTATAATTCACCTCTTGTAGATCAGATGATCCTCTCTTAAGCTCTCCAGCCATCACGAGTACAGCCTTTAGTGCACGTAATCCAAAGTCATAATGGTATTGTCTGCTGAGTTGTCCTTTAGCTAAACTGTATAGCACTGTCATCTTCTTAGCTAGAACCTATTGAGATTATAGACACTTCATGTATATGCATTAACATGTGTGTCTGTGTATGTAGTAATTATGTATATGCATGCAATTACCACCATACACTATAAATAAAAACATGTCCTTATGTACCTTGGCCATGAGGAATCCTTCAGAAAACAACATGATCTCACAGATCTGCATCAGGTCAGGTACAATCACAACTACTGGTCTAAACAATGCCTTCACACTCTCTGGTAGTTCAGTACGACCAGCATAACCGGGGTTCATCGTGATGAAGATACCCATCCTGTTGTCCATGGCTATCTCAACACCTTCAAACTAATAGAATACGACAGAAACATACAAAGGCCCTTCTGTGAATTTTGAATATCAAGACACACGGTAGTGGGTCATGCCGCTCAAGAAACTGGTGCGCCACACCAGTGGGTCATTGACAGGAAGAACAAAAATGAAATTTTCACACATACATGGCTCCGTGCTGCCTTTATGAAACGAGACAAATTTTGCTATAAAAATGCCCTCCATCTTCAATATTTCACGTACCAAGTTTGAGCATAATCACCACAGGTGTTCCCGAGATTCGAACTTTCAAATATCAGTTAAATTTTTCCTTCTTTTGCACACTTACAAAGCCGCCAAGATGTTATCCAATTGTCTTGAAATTTGGCACACATATATAGGGGTGGAGCTTAAAGTCAAAACTTGGTACCAAGTTTGGTTTAAATATGATACACAGTCACAGAGTTATTAACAACTATTCACAAAAAATAACTTGAAAATGTTGTCATGCCTACAAGGTAAACTGCTTATGGTAAGAAGCTGAAAATCAATACATACGTAGATAGGTTAAGGTTACGGTATAGTCACGGGGAATCATTCAAATTTTTGAATGCCTACCAATACTTTTTGAGAAGGCCATAAAACCAGTATACTGAGTCTAGCAGCGTGAAAGGTTTAAAGCGAACACAAAGCCCTTCATATTTAATGTTTTTATGTTGCTACAGTATAGTTTGAGGCAGGTGGAACACTACAAGTTGTTGTAGCAAGACAGGTAAACCAGCCCATACATCGCTCAGCCCAGCTTGTTTTTTGTGCAGCCAAATGCAGCAAAAGCTGTAGGCTCTATGGGCAATTCTGGGACATGGTGATACTGTACATTAAATTTATTAGGTCCTGTGGAAGTGTTTTTGGCATATTTCTTCCCAGTGACAGAGATACAAGCTATCAAAGAGCTTGTTTTACTAGAAAAAAACTACTAAAAGTTCAATAAAATGTCTTCACAAACAGTAATTTAAAATATTGCTTCCACAGGACCTAGATATAGTTACTTGTGTCAAAATTATAGGGGTTCAGTAATCTGCATGTTAGTCTGGTTTTTTGGCAGCGCGTTTTTGTAAAACATCGCTCTATCCTGGACCACACACCCAAGAACAGTTGTTATTCAGCAGTAAAAACATACAAGTACAAATAGTATTACTTCCACAACACAGTTGGTGAAATTATTTATCCCTTGCTTGGTTTAGAGCAGGTTCTGTAATTTGTTCTGCCCACGCATTTTAAAATATACCGTAACCTTAACGATCAAACTTAAACCTTTTGTGATTTGGAAGAAATTGAGCTAAACACCATGAAGATACAGTATGAAAATCAACAGTGTGTAACAATCACATGATTGAGTTCTGCTACTAACAAAATTACAACTTACCATGCCTATGCCTCGCAGGCAAACTGCTTAGCAGAATGAACCAAAACTGGTATATAGGAAGAGTAGTCAGTTTTTTAGTGGTATAGAAGAATCTGATTTAAAAACAATAGTGAAACCAACTACATATGTGACTGGATCTATGAAAACCGTTCTTATCACCCAAGACAGGAAGTTTGATTTTTCACACAAAAACAAAGCTTAATGAATGCACTATCAAGTTTCACCATCACAGTCAACCACAGTAAAGTGGTCTGCTTTTGCTAGCTGCTGTTTTAGAGCACAGTGGTGAGCCGTACGAGTGGTCTGGGGTCTTGATGGAACCCTGGCCAACCAGGAGATGGCTGTGTGTGGCTGTACAGCTCCGTGGTGTTGGACAATGACCTGTGCTGTAAATTTCCTTTCATTTTAGCCAGTTCTGAGCCCTGAATGGCCCATAACTTGGCCTAATTCATCCCAACACGTTTCTTTTCAATTTTTGAACACCATCTTGCCCGCCTTCCAGGGCCCCACCTCCCACCCTTCTGGAGCTCGCCTGATACAGACAACCTCGGTTTAAAAACTATCTAAAATGGCAGGAAACTTAGCTGTTGACTACTTTTTCACTGGGTGATCACTGATCAGGAAGATAAGAAATTGTTGCAAAACGTGTGAAAATTTGGTATGCGTAGCTACCACCATTGGCCAGCTACAGCACACTGAATATTTAATACCGACGTTTCTCGATACTTTTAAATGGGCAATAAGACTGGTTTTCCCAGAGACAGTCACATATAGCAAGTGTGTTATCGAGATACTCTAATACTGCAGCCACCCTATTAGAGCATTCAGCTATGAAGGTGGTGGCCAAGACATGGTTGCAATGATGCTAATGTCAGTCATTTCAATGATCATCATCATTGCAGTCATTTCTTGGCCACCATGTTTGATTCCACAACCTTTTACCCTGGCCTCTTTGGGGCTGTACCCTTTTTTCACAATTCGGCTGTTTTGGTATAGATAATGCAGTACAGTGCATCCCTGATTATCCAACCTCACACCTTAATTATTCGAATGTCATAAGTAACTGTTGAGTATTTTGTCACTAGCGTACACTCTATTACAGTAACATATGTTCTATTAGAGAACTTGAATGAAACTCTCTAGCAAATTCACTTATCTGAATAATTTGTGTAACTCTAGGAACAATGGTATTCAGATAAATGAGGACCAATTGTTCAAGACTTACTTGAAACTTCTTGAGGTTGTTGATGAGTGCATTTTGGATGATTTTGATTTGAGTGGATATAACTGACAATACTGAAATATCAATTCGGTTGAACTCATCAAAACATCCCCATGCACCACATTGAGCCAAACCAGAGAATATCTTCCCTACAGCCTACATAAACACAGACACATGTACATATGTTAAATCAGTTTCCTAACATTCAAATCAGTTTCCTAACATTCAAATCAGTCTTCTAAATTCAAATCAACATTTTAAAAAAGAATTTAGGTAAGTATATGTGTGTGGTGACTTGTGTGCACAGAAAATTCAAACATCGCACCTTGTAGTCCATACCCTCCCCACAGTTGGTCACAACACACAGTAGACCAAGAGCTTTAGCCAAATCTTTGGTAGTTTCTGTCTTGCCAGTACCAGCAGGTCCTGCTGGATGCATGGAAAGTGCCTACCATACACATCACAGTTACAGTATTCACATACATAACATGGACAGTTATAACAAATTATACCTGTGTTAAGGTGAGATGAATACGGTCAGTCAGTAGTGTAATAACTAGTCTTCCGTTCAGTCCCATATACTCATATCCATAACCAAATGATCCAGTACATTGTTGGATTGTCAGCTCATCTGGCTCCAACTGCCAGTAGAACCTCAACTGACTCTCCCACTCAAACTCTCTTGCATCCATAATGCTGTATAAAACAATCAAAATATGTACAAAAGATTGTTAGATACATTATTAGAGTACAACAACCTTTGCTTCAAAACATTGACCTTGCCAAACACAAAACATACAAAGTTACCTGTCCCTCACAAATCTGTCCACAATGTCTCTGTTATGTACATCGATGATCAGTAAACTGTTGAACTTCTTTCTGTCATTCTTGCTTAGCTGAGACCGAACCTGTAATACACACACACATGTGACAAAACAATTGAATGCTCAGACAAATTTTATATCATTTATGCATATACAGTTGAACCTCTCTTAAACTCCCCAAATTAAGGACACAGTAGAAAAAACCTCCATAGTAAGGACAAAAATTTTGGTCCCAACAGGTCTGGTTAATACATTTTTTACCTTTGATAAAGAGGAAGACCTCTATATTACAGCAAAAAGTGGCCAAAAATTCTGGGTCCCAAAATGTCCGTAATAGAGAGGTTCCACTGTATTGCATTTATATCTACCTTGACAACAACTTCTCCAATTTGAGTGTGAAGTTTCTTAGAATAGTTCTTTAGTCCCATCTTATCTCCCCTCTTTACTTTCATGAAGGTGTCTTCAACTTCCCATGTCCACCAGACCTGGTTAGCAGCTAATATCACCATACCTTGGAACCAGTACATCCACTCCACCCTATACCATACAAATAACACTGCACAATAGAACTGTGTGTGCTTTAGGAGTAAAGGAACATATACTTAATGATACACAAAAATAATTGTTAATCAAACACAGATGAAAATTTGAGTTCAGGCAATTTGAAATTCTATATTAGGTCATCTCTGTAATTGCTTTCTTGTTTTTAATGCTGCGTTTGGTGCTTGATGGACTAATATTAATCTGTAAAGGTGATTTTCATTGCATAAGATGTCTCTTGAATGATTTTTTAAAGGCAATATTGTAAGTGGCGCACATCATTTTAGGGATGATCCCTACTTATACAGTATTACTGTACCCTGCCTGCCTGGATGCCAAATGAAGCAGTGTACGGCCAACATTTTATGTAAAATAACAACTCACCAGTGGCATGTGCCTTTTGGGGTTCCGACAAGTGTGTGCCCTCTGTGCCTTGTCTTTCCTTTTATCTTCAATCAACCTGGTTGTCGTCTTCTTCATGTATCAAGGTGTTAATTTTCCATACCAACACCTTCCTTGTGCAGCATACTTAGATGCCACAAAAATATTTAAAGCACTTACGCTACTGTAAAAGGTACTGGAAACCTGGTAAATACCTGTAACTTTTGAAACCACACCCATTTAACAATTTAGAAGAACAATGGAATGGGAGACCACACCTTCACTTGGTAGGCGGGACGCTGACTCGAGATACTCTTATGCAGCAGTCACCCTAATAGAACAGTCACACATGCTGCAACAAAAAAACTAAACAAACTAGTATATTTTTAAAATGAAATAAGGATCCAAGCAATAAAAAGTAGTGAAACAGGATATGAATATGGTATTACAGGATAGCTCAGTGGGAAAATCCCTACTTTGGCAATGAACAAAATATTGTTATAACATGGGATTTTCTCACAAAACTATGCTGTAATACCATCATTCGATCTCTTGTTTCACTACTTTTTATCGCTTGGATCCCTACTTCATTTTTAAATTTTTAAATATACTAGTTTAATAGATGCAAGAAATAGACTACATTTAGAATTGATGGTACTCACCGGGATGCACCCTTTTCATAGTAGCGGAAAATAGATTCTTTAGTGATCAGACGATTTGTCCTTCTCATTTCATTCAGTACTGCAGTCATCCAGTCCTCTACTCTACCCTCCGCAGCAACAGCACTACGAAACTGCATCTCTTCTCCTTCACTGGATATCATGGCTTGTGCTAGGGGCTCTCCTGTGTGACCCTGACCAAACTTCAACTTTGAGATGTTGTCAAACATCTAAAAAAAGTTCCTGTGTACAGATCTACATACACAATTTCTCAAGGTTACCTTTATCATGTGCTCCTGTACACAAGTACACTCATGGCTACCAAGGATAGATAACAGTTCATCATCAGAGATGAAGAAGAAGCGTGGAAAAGCATTTCTCTTGGAGTCTAGATAATCATTCAAGCTTTTCTGACATTTCTCCAGACCAGTACATAACATCTGTATGTCCTGCAGCCTGTTAGCACTGTGACATGCCTCTAATACTCTTGGGTTCTTAGCAGTATCAGACATGATCTATTGGCACATGGTATAAAATGTTACGTGATTTGCATTTGTACCTTTTTTGAAGGTCTTATCAATATTGTCAAACTTCTTAGCCTCCTCAGGTAGTTGTGCTCTGATGTCACCACCAATGAAGATACTCTCAAGGTACATCCACTTCCTCTGTACTACCATCCACACCTACAATAACTTGTATCACACACACTGTATGTATTGGCTGTCTCATATACTCACTTCCACCACTTCACTGATGTGGGATAATGACTTCTCCCACTTCTGAACCTTATCAACAAATGGTCCTACAAAATGTGATGTTGACATGCTCTGAAGGTTCATTGTATTATCATCAAGTGTGATCATTATCTCATCCACTGAACCCAGGATGACACCTCTCTCTTGTGTACCCTTCATGTATCTATATATGTGACTGGGCCTGCGAAAATAGGGCATGTGGGCACAAACTACATCCCGTCACTCTACAGGTCACATCTCAGTACTGAAACAGAGTAATTGAATTTTGTAACTTATACCATAAAGCTAATTAAATACTTACTAAGAGTAGCGATGTCCAACCTCGTAATATCAGCACGCTGAAGATTCAATCTTGCATTGCCTCAATATCGTTTTGTTGGATGGTTTCTTGTTCTGCACAGTGAAACCCTGATGACCGCTGCAACTAACAAACTTTACTGCGCGTAATTCCGTTTTGTATTTCAAAAGTTATAGTATTTCAAAAATACGAAATAAAATTTTCCTGTAGAAATTTTAGGCCTCGAATAATAAGAAACAATTTGTATTACGGTCGTGGCACCTGCGACATGTTGTAGTGATTATCGTTTCCGGACTATTACAGCTGGAGTTTGAGTGGTTTACTCGTGCTATAGGTTTTTGACGACGCTGATCTCGAATTTGGCAGCCGTAAAACGCTAAAACCTAAGGTAACATTAGTATAGCACCTGAAAACGCTGGTTTTTTGGTGTTACTTTGTATACATGACGATATAATGGGAATGTTTCAGCTGGTATTGTAGTTGTCATCATGTTTTTAATCTGTTAATGTGATTTTTTCTATGAATAAAGCGTGTTCTTACTCCGCGCAGTGTTATATAGTCGTTTTATGCATGGTATAACTGTGCACAATGTAGTGATTGTCAGTAATCTATGGTTTATGTTTCTCATATCAGAAATCAGCTAGATAGTACCATAGGAAAGTGTTGTGAAATTCTAAATGATTGCAGTGCCTTAATAGCCCTTGTAGTTTGCTGGTATAGCAATATCAATGCACTGGGTGCTGTTGTTCTTACAGCATGGATGTCAGTAGTCCTGGACCTCTGTGTGAAGAGCTTGGCCTTTGTGGAGAGATACTGGTACTGGATACAATTGGGTTGATGCCAACTATTGATCAAAAAAAGATTACCAAAGGAGTCGTACTTGAGTTGAACCAGTTTCGTAAAGGTAATAACTTGTCGTGGAATCACTTTCATGCATGGATGATTGCACTGTATTCAAGATCCACTTTGCCTTCATTATCAGTGATTAGATCATCTATATACAGGATAGAAAACAAGGTCAAACAACTAAAACGAAACCACCATAATGATGATATAATTATATTGACAAGTGAGCCATTCATTACAGCATGCAACAAGGACTCCTCCAGCTCCTTTGGGCCAGACGATGAGCATGCATGCAGTAATGTTTTGACTGGCACTGATCAGACAGTGCTAGCTGAAGCAAAGACATGTAGTGATAGCCATGAATTAGAAGTGTTAACAACTGTTAACAAAGAGCTGGCTGGTGAGCTGTCTAAAGTTCAAAATAAATTGGAGCATGAAGTATCAAAAACAGATGACCTCACCACCAAGTTGAGCAAATTGAGTGTGCGTAATACCAATAAGAAACTAAAACGCAGAGATGAAAAGATAAATGAATTAAAAGAACAAGTTAAAGATAAGGAGAAATTGCAACACAACTTACAACAGGCTACAACACGTGTTAGAAGTTATCAGAACAAATTAACGGTAGCCACAAATAAATACGATTCCATCACTCAGAAATGTGATCACTTGCAAATGGTTACTAAAGATCTTAATGAAGAATTAGAGCTTGCTACAAGGTCATTGTGCGATTCAGAAAATAAATATGATTGCATGCTAGAGAGACTACAAGAACTACAATGTAATACATTTGAATCAAAAGTGCACCAAATGAAATACTTAGACAATGTTAGACAGTGCTGCATTGAACTTCTGAGTTTAAATGTTGGGGTCAAGAATGTTGAACCTATCATCAGGTGTGTTCTTAAGCATATTGCATCTTTTGAAATTAAAGAATTGCCACAAAAATCCACTCTTATTCGTATGTTTGCTGAAATGAAAGGGCTATCTTGTCAACAGCTGAGTGAAGAGTTGCAAAAAGAAGATAACCTTACTCTCCATAGTGATGGGACGTCCAAGTTTGGCCAGCATTACTATTCTTTTCAAGTCTCCACATCACATAGCACATACTCCCTAGGGTTAGCAGAAATGCTTAGCGGAACAGCTACTCAGGTATTGAGTACCTTTCAACAAATTTTATCTGATGTGGAAGTAGTAGCAGAGTCAGGGTCAGGCAATGCCATTTTATCAAAGATCAAGAACACCATGTCAGATCGGCACATTGTTGAAAAAAAATTTAATACCTTGTTGGAAGGATATCGTTTAGAGATTTTGCCCAGTGTGATCGATAACTGGAATGAAATGAACACTGATGAGCAACAGAGTATTGGCACACTTAACAATTTCTTTTGTGGTTTGCATTTGCTTGTGGGGATGGCAGATACCGCATCATCTGCCCTGCTGCAATGGGAACAAGCACACTTTGAAGAATGTGTCGGTGCATCAGCTCTTCCAAATTCCTTCAAGAAGTCTGAATCTGGTGTGATTCGTCTTGTCAGAACAGCGTGCAAGGCTCTCTGTAAGCATGCCAGTGAGCAAAGTGGTGTATACCAGCCATTTACTTCCTTTTTGAAATCAAAAGGAATAAACAGGAATCCTTTGGTGTCTTTCCGTGGCAATCGTTTCAATATAGTTTTTTATGATGCTGGAGCTTTGTATTATATTGCCGAGCATGTCATTAATTTTTTTAAGGAAGTGTGGCAAACCCCTAACCAATTACTTAAGGCTGTTTTCAGTGACATACAAGTTCCCGAATTTGTGGCTGGTTGCCGTGCATTAGGTCTGATTAATAAGATCATAACTGGTCCATTTTGGCGTGTGGTTGAATGTTCAGATGTGACCATTCTAGAAATGAATTCTTACTTTGATACTTTAATAAGAAAGCTTGATACCTGGTCACAAGATGCCAGTATATTGCTGCAAGGACATGCTGAGCTGTACACAGATTATCCGCCAAAGAAAGATGAGATTTGGAACCAATTGATTACGCCAACTGAGTTTGATTATGTTACTCAAGAAGTGCTAGAGGTATTATGCCATTCATTTTCAGCTCTACTCTCCCGACTGGTAGAAGATCATTTGCCTGGTGGCACACATTATGCTCCCAGTGCTCAGCTTACTGTTGAGACTGTGTCAGTTTCAAAGAGCAATGTAGTGAGTGAGAGGGATTTTGGCAAACTTGATCGCTTACTACGTGAGAAGCCAAATGCTACTACATTGTCTTTAGAGGCAATGGTTTTGTTTTCCAGCAATAAAACTATGAAATGGCTTAACACAAAATCAGCAGAAGAAGTAGAACATCTGCTGCAGATAGCCAGAAAAAAGGCCCCAGAGTTCAAGAAGCTTTTTAAGCAACGTAGAGAGGATATTCTTGAAGGACGTATCAAAGCACTTCATGAAAAGCAACATGCTTTAGATGCTGCCCGCAGAAGAGGCTTGAAAAGAAAAGAAAAGTTAACAGAAGACATCGTCCGTTATGGTTTGTGGCAGACCAAAGAAGACATTGTTAGAGGTGTGGCCAAACAAAGATCTAATACAGCAAAACTTAATGCTCTGAAGGCTCAACTGAACTTTAGAAAACAAGTTTTGGACCAGAAAAGTTATCTTGATAAAGATTTATTTTTGTTTTCTAAAAATGGGAAGCAGTATTCTGCTGATAAACTGGTTGAGAACCTTACAAAGTTGATATGTGACAAAAGGTCAGTGCAAGAAAGAGCTAGCTACATGCAAGAGTCCCTTGTTGGTAAGAAGATCAAGCATAAGTGGAGAGATGAAAATGGTTGTGAAAAGTGGTATTGTGGTGAAGTCTTGAGCAAGGTTATAGGTACAGAAGAATGGTATAATGTACAATATGAAGGTGAAGAAGATGTTCTAACTCTAAACTTGCATGAGGATTTTGACTTAGGAGATTTAGAGGTTGTTTCATAGTTACAACTGTATAGACTCTATTACCCTATTTTTAAACTGTGTTAAGAAGTGTGAAAATGTGTTATTATGGCTTGTTTCTTATTTGTAGCATCATAATATCATGAAATATTTTCCAAAGTCAGAATATTTGCATTAAATCCAAAAATCAGTTTTTTCAGTATTTCGGTGCCATTTTTCCTATGTAAAATGAGTACAACAGTGGCTAACATTTAAATAGCTATAAATTTCCATACAAATATAATATTGACCTGAAATTTTTACTGCATTTCTCCAAGCACATGACAATACTTTGACATAAGTTTGAGGTGCTAGCAATGAAGTTTAAATTTTTGTTGGACATCGCTACTAAGAGCTGAAAATTACATTACTATAGCAGAATGGTATAAAAAGTTACGAGTGATTGAAGTTCGAAAAAGTGGGAAAAAATCATGTGCCCACAAGCCCTATTTTCGCAGGCCCGGTCACAATTATGATGAGGGAAAAAGTAATAAAAGTTAAAATGGACATTACACCAATACATTCTATGTAAGCCTGTAAATATCAGTTGTCAGAATCTTGACTGTATAGTGTATTTGTTTGGGTGTTCTGTGAATATGTGTAAAATAATGAGTACTGGTTTGGTAAATGAGAGGTCTAAGGTGTGTGAGAGGTCTAAGGTTCAACTCCCTATTATTTCCTCAAACAAAAATCCTTTATTTTTTTTTTGTTCCAGTTTAACCATCTGCATTAATAGGCTACATGCATGATGTTGACTATGACAACTTGATGAACACTAGAAATATGAACATTAAAAAAAGCATTATGTATGTGTATATATTCTGCATACACTTACTTGTGTATCGTAAACTTAGTTTGTTGCCATGTTTCCACCACCTTATTGATGCCTCTTTCAATGCTCAATTCTTTACTGGCTGATGTGACAATCTCTGAGATGATATCTGCATAGTTGTGTAGCTGCATTGCAAACAAATTCTCCAGAGTGAATGTCTCAGGGTTCATGTAAAAATTCTGTTTAGTTGATTCCATAAGTTTCTGCCAATGTCTGTAATTCAATCATAGTCATGTACACAAGTATGCACTTTGTACATATGTCAAAAGTACATTAATACAGACACATACTCGCACGCACGCACACACGCACACACACACGCACGCACGCACGCACACACACACTGATTACATGAGTGCGTTTTAATCCAAGTACAGTTTACATAACAGAACACATATTAATATAAACTAGTATTTAAAAATATTGTTGATTTAATAATGAAGTAGGGATCTATGCAATAAAAATTAGTGAAACAAGAGATGAATTATGGAGGGACTTTCCCACTGAGCTATGCTGTAACACCATCATTCATCTCTCGTTTCACTAATTTTTATTGCATAGATCCCTACTTCATTATTAAATTAGCAATTTTTAAAAATACTAGTTTGTTTAGTTTTTTTTTTGTTGTGGCACAGCTAGCTACAATGTAACTTGTATTAGTCCACTTGTATTTTCCATGGGGAAGGCAGATACCATCACTTATAAACATCTTGCCCATTTGCTCAGTGAGAAGTGGAGTTCACCATATTCGTGGTTAAGGGCAGGCTTCGCTGTAGTTTGGGGTTCTCCTTGCTGCACTCTTCAGTAACGTGTATCAGGGGATCGTGTTCTAGATCCAAGTGTCCCTTGTGCCTCCGGTTGTCGACCTTGCTGTTGCTGAGGAGCATGCACCTGTCTCGTTTAGAACACTATCGTAGCTAAGTGTGCTTGCTTCTTTTTCTTAGCTATATCTACCAAAACAATGTAACTAGTAACTGTTCTATCATACATGACTGTTGTATTAGAGAGCTTAGAGTGCATACACACAAACATGACAACGAGTTTACAATACAGCATTTCAATAAATAAAAGAAAAAGTCATGCTCAAACTGTGGGCAGAGAGGCAAACTCTGCCCAATCCTGTGTCGATGGAATCATTGCCATTACAGATGCAGCATTGCCACGTTGAACATCGATAGCAACAGGTGTATTAGAGTGACTGTTGTATTAGAGTATATCTCGAGTCAGCCAAAGGGTGTGCAGCTAGCTATAGTATGTTCACGTTGAGCTGAATCCTGAAAAACAGCTAAAAATTAAAAGTAGACTTTTTCTCAACAGAGTTAACATTTCAGCGAACCAGATGACTATTGGCAACAGCAAAGGTGTCAACAACAGACATGTACAGTTTGGCTCCATTACAAGTTCGGGAAAGGGCTGCAGTGGACACTGTACTTATATGGCTTCCCCATAGGAAATGTATTGTGAAAATTTTGATTGGCCATAAATATTATGGCAAACACTGCTTGAAGGTTCTTAGTTTACTAATTTGTTAAGATGCCTTACTGTAGATATACTGATAGTAAAGTGTCAGTAGACTTAAGTATATGGAACATAATTATTTTACTAAGTTTTAAACTCTCAGTAAAACATCAGTGAATGCAGGTTTACTGAAAAACTACTAAAATAACAAACAATTAACTGTTCCATGTACTGGGGATATACCACTGTAGTAAACTAAGATACTTCAAGCAGTGAAACATTTGAACAAAAAGATTTTGAAACATTTTTAGCGGGTCAAGCAATACTACAAATGAGCCAAATTTCAAGATCGTGTGTAATTGCATCCATGAGTTATTAAATGTTTTTGAGGATTCAGCTCAACGTGAACATACTATAGACCAATAAAGAGTTGATTATTGTTAAGTAAATAGCTAAATTGTTAAGACGTTGGGTCTCCATACTCTTTCGCTATTAGTCCACCTAGATCTTTATTTGGTGGGCGTGGTCGCAAACCGGATCCCAATTGTGAAGTTGCAGATATCTAGCAAGTGTACCTCTTATAGTAGCACCAGGACTGAAGTGCTTCTGAAATCCAGCTATGAAATAATTCTGTGGCTTCTAGATATATATGCTGCTGAAAGAAAGCGTTGATATGGAAAATTAACGCCTCAATATGGTTTTGTTGGATGAAGAACACAAGCAGCCTGATTGAAGATAAAAGAAAAGACAAGGCGCAGAGGGCCTACACTTGTCAGAACCCCAAAAGGCACATCCCACTGGTGGGTGTGTTATTGTGGCATAAAATGGTGACCGTGACCGTATTGTATGCTCTATTAGAGTGGTTGAACAAAGTGGATAAATGAGTGCGATTCACTTATCTGGACATCTGAACACAATTGTGATACACAGGTGTTTGGATATAACAGAGCACCCACCGTACACAAACTGTGAAAGTGGTGGCAGGGGCACGTATCGTGCAAAAATTTAAAAGTGTTCTGGCTTTTAAAGCATGATCACTAGTTAATATAGTGTGTATATCATGAACCACAGTAGTGGTTCATAATAAAGATCACCTGTTTTTTGCCAAAATCCTAATAGAACACATACCTAATCACTACCTTAGGAAGCTCACAAAAGAAGCCTTAGAAGTTTATTTGGAAGAAGTATAGGTCCACTGGAACATATGAAGTCGTATATTAAGTTCATACCAGAGCAACAATGTTGTTGTGTACACTGCCTATTGTTGGATATGTCAAAGCTGTATAATACAAAGTACATTCAATAGTAAGGAAACAATACACTGGTGTTTGTTAACTCTGATAGTATTAGCTGACTATACAGCTACTGTATTATGATGACTGACTGTTTAGTACTGTGTAATATCAAACACCACCAGCACCTCTTATTATCATGTTAGCTATCCGTAAATGGATTTATAAAAAGTAAACAAACTAGTGTAAAAGATTAAAACATGGGAATAGAGATTGCTGAAAAAAAGCAAAGAAACAAGAGTCAAACAAGCCAGCATGTTAAACCATAGATATTATATACTACGTACCCATCTATGGTTAAACACAGAGAGATCTCTATTTGGACTCAAATAAACATTTATATAGAAGCATTCTCAGTACTTGTATGGCTCTGATTTATGGAGAAACTACTGTACTGTTTTTTCCTTAGTTTCTACCATATCCATTGAATCCAAATAGAGATCTCTGTGTGTTTAACATACTGGCTTGTTTGACTCTTGTTTCTTTACCTATTGTAACTTAGTTACTTTTTGGACAGTTATCAAGTTACTAGTTACAAAGGGTGTACATAACTAGTTACATTACTTAGTCACTTTAAAAGCAATAATTATGCTACATAACTTAGTTACAAAGGTACCTAGTTACCCCCCAACTCTGCCTGAGATCCAATCTTATCCCTGGTGGAGGAGACCTTCTTGTGTGCTTTAGCTAGTCCATCAATTATCTTCTCTACTGGTCCATCATCATTCTACTCTCTGCTTGTTAGCCATTTTCTTCAGTGTTATTCCAGAAGACGATATCTTATTCTACAGTATTGACACATCAATTGCTCACATTTTTCACAGTAGAAATTCAGTTCCACGTCATGTTCATCATATAGCATTGGGATGTATTGACATCTTTCTTCTCAATACTTCAGCACGTGGTGGTCTTGATATTCTCGCTATAGACCCATTGCAGATGAATTGCTGCCATAGCAACATCCACCATCTTGGAGTACAACCCATTGTGCAACCCTGATAGCATAGTAGAGACCGAAGATTTAACCTTAGCCATAGAATGCAGAAGAAGTAGCTCTACTTCCTGGGTATTGTTTTACTCTTACAGAAAGCAACACCATCAGGGTTGCAAAAACGGGTTGTACTCTAAGATGGCGGATGTTGCTATGGCAGCAGCTCACCTGCAAAGGGTCTATGGGACTCATGGCAGGCGTTACACAAGAACACACCACATAAAACTATTGCCATTTCACAAATTTTTTTATTAAAAATTTTTTTTTTTATTCCCACCTACCACCCCCAGCACAAAAGGCATGTGTGCTGGACACAACTGATACAACAATAATGGGGACAATTAAAAGTCCCTTGGGCCACTTACAAGGCCTAGTTCTGGGGAAGCATCAGATGATCTGTAAGTGATGGAACGGCTTCCCCGGATGCACATAGTTGCAGATCTTAAAAGAGAAAAGGACAACAAACAACAAAGCCACACAAGAGTGCTGCTGTAGGTCATGGTGTTACGTTTGGAAAGCAATTCGGCTAAATGGTGATAAAAAGTGACCGCTTCCTTGCCCATACCCCCAGTTGTTGAAAAAACTAAAGGAGTGAAAGATGCCAACTCCACCTCACGGACACGGTCACCATACTCCCTCTTCTTCTGTTGCTCATGACGTCTATATACAGATGGAATAGAAGTATTGCGGTAGCTCTGTGCATTTGGATGAAGCACCCTTATGTCAAAAAGGCGCTTTGCCGCGGCCCCCAAAATCCACGAGCGTGAATATCGGCTCTGGCATCATCTTGTCGGTTGGCAGACTGAAGAGTAATTACTTCTCCACCGAGATTGAAGAGGTGGCTCGATAGCAACGTCATTACAAACCTTAGACAATAACTCAGCTGTACTGTGATGTCCTGTAAATCATTATTTGACAAATCCTTCACTTCTCTGCACGACCGTTTTCCTGCACTCCGGGCAAGTATTTCTGTTAACTTCACGAGACACTCGGGAGATATTTTGGCTGCTTGTACAGTTTATGACCATGAGCAGCTACTCTACGTACCACTTTAAATAATCTCTTTTGCAACCGGAGTTTCTTGCAATGATTTCATCAGGAGACAAACGTGTAACTGCAGTGCACGTGTGAATGCACGTGCTTGTCTGGTGCATTGGATATGCCCTGCCGCGGGTATGGTAAATGCTTTGAAGCTGCACTGTATGCCTGTCAAACCTCAACGTTTGGAACTACTTTGTCGACTTCCATTAAACAGTGAGTGTGACCAACAGCCAAAAGAGAACTGAATGTCTCTTTCTCCGCACGGTGCTTATCGATTCTAATTATAAGCGCCGGCTCGGAGGTACTTATAATTAAAATCGATAAGCGCCGTGCTGAGAAAAAGCGGTCTGGCCACGTGAGACTACACTGAATGGTTAGTGACATCAAGTTGAATATTGCATTTAATATCATCATAAAAATATAATTCATGTGACATGTGGTACAATCCATTACTATATACAATGGGGAACAATAACTAGCTAAACATGTGATTGTCGTCGTTCAGTCCGTGTTCAGTAGTAGACACACACCTTGTAACACCCAGTGGGAAATATGTTCCTTAGTAGCAAGATCTGCTTCAAACACAAGACCAACTCCCATGGCATTACGACGATCTGATGTGGTGTAAACTGGTGTCCAGAATGTGTTCTAATGTGAGGAAATGCAAAAACTCACACATTACTATGATAAATTAATTATGGAAAATAATGTTAAAACTGGGCACACCCCCAAGACAGTTGTGTGCTTGCTCCTCACTCCTGTAAACATCTACACACAACATCCACACGCAAACACAACTACATTAGAACAAGGGCAAGCTAGAAAGAATATTGTAAGCAAGGCACATTTGACTGCTCTATTAGGGTTGGTAGTGCTACGATATGAATTCTCTTCAATGAACCTCACTTGGGCTTATTGATAATTTTATGTTCAGATTGCCTGCCCGCATTGCTACTGTATGTATCACTACCTAAATTTGGCCATTATCATGAAGTTTTCACTGTTATTTCATCATTTCAATGTTTAATGATTATATAGAAGATATAAACTAACTTGCTTACATCCCTAGGCACAGAGAAAAGAAGGTTAGATGGGCCAATCCCAATGTCAGGAAAAGGGACTAACCCTTTCACTTATCAATGAGTCAGTTAATAAAAGATCAAGATAGTCAAATAAAGCATTCGGCTAACTAATAAAACAGTCAGGTGTATGTAAATTGTAATGAATAATGAGCCACTCACCCACACTAACTTTCTGATCTGAAACATAAAATTAACAATAAGTGGCCATACTTGATAATATATAAATAAAAATAAATGACTTTTACTAACTTGATTACCTCAATAGTTGCTATGTCACTATAGCATGCACATGTGCACACACACCAATCAGTTTCCTTGGAAACCAGAATTTGCCACTATAGTACCGTATAGTCTCAAACTACAGCCCAGTCGTTTATTTATTTCAAGCAACTTTTTACCCCGGCTACTAAGCGAGACCAGCGACTATACGAGGCTGGCACTTATACAGTAAAACCTATCTTAACAAACTCCCCGAATTAAGGACAAAATAGAAAAAAAACTCCATAATGAGGACAAACATTTTGGCTCCCACAGGTCTGGTTAATACATTTTTTATCCCTGAAAGAAGAAAACCTCTATATTACAGCAAAAAGGCCAAAAATTCTGGGTCCCAAAATTTCCGTAATAAAGAGGCTCCCCTGTATACCTGATCAGCACTCACGAGTCAACTTCATACCTTGGTGCTGGACTCTCCTTGATGTTTCCCTCAGCATATTTTACAGATTCAAGCTTAAAAGGAACTCTAAAACGTTCTTCACTTCATCGTTTATAACACCGCCCAGAATTGTTAAAAATAATGACTGCAGTAGACGTTTATTTGAGACTTGGCATTTATTCGAGACCTGGCGTTTATTTTTTGTTATGATGCTGTATTGTATCAACTAAACGGGACCAGGCGTTTATACGAGATCGGCCGTAATTCGAGGCAATACGGTACTTGTCTAAAGTATCAGTAGTAAATGGTATAACTAGCTATTTTAAGTAATCAATGTTTGTAAAATGGACAGAGCTGCAGCACTAGCAGCTGGAGATCAGGTGCTACTGTCAGTGTCTATATGACATTATCAGTTCAATTACATAAACTATACTAATTTATGGACAGGCTTTTATAAGTAAAAATGTACTTACTTGAAGTTTTAGACGGTGTGCTTCAATAGGAATTATCCGTAATATTGGTAGTTCTTCAATGAGAACTTTAGGAAGAGACTTCTGAAGACATTGATTTTCCTGGTCCCAGATGGCACCTTCTAAATACAGTCCACTAATATAACAACCTGACGGTGCTCTCTCAGACACCTGATCAGCATTAGTATACTAGAAGAATAACAGTATATTACTAGCAATTTGATTAGTAAATGTACACATATTGTATCACAGCTAATACATTCATCTACAATATGGCTACATACCTCAGTGACTGCAGTGTACAAAGTGGACCGATCTAGTGGCCAACCATTCTTCCTACATGTTGCCTGTACTAGTGCTGTAAGATAAGACTCTGGAATGTGTAGACCTGATAGCCACATCACATATGGCTCTCCCTCTTTTACCTAAATGTATATATGTTATGTGTTGATGTGTGTAGATTGTACAACTATACAAACCCATTGTTGGTATTGAGCATTTCTTCTTAAGAAGTGCAGCATCCAATTTCCTAGTGATTTCAATGTGGCAGGAGCTAATGCACGCCATATTGAGGGAAGATGACCATTATATAATGATTTGGATAACTCATCAAGTTCTACACTCATTCCAACCTCTCCTGCCAGTGCCTGTGTACAAATATAACACAATTTGGTTGTCATAAAACACCACCGTCTTTATGAAGAGTTAACCTTCTGAAGGTTGCTCAGAGACACTGATATTCTTTTGATTAACTTGTTAAAACGTTCCAACTCTTGTAGCAATACAATGGTGGTGGGTGATATCACGTCACCAAGCTGCTTTCTGATCACATCAAGTTTGTATAACTCTGGTAACTTGGACTGTAACAAGATCAATGTGATAAACGTCACTGACTTGCTATGGTGTCTTCTCACCTGTATATCAGAAGCAATGTTGGCAATAAACTCTTCCCTACTAATGCCAGAGCCAGATTCTCCAGTTTGAGGCTGCAGTTCTATCAGTTGTGACCACATGTCTTTAGCTGCTCTAGTAAAGTAGCCAATTTCTGCATTAGAGTGTAACCCAAATACTTCAGGAGTGTTTGCCAGTGGTAGTGCCTCAATAGCTTCCACATAAGTGTCCTTGTTGCCATCTTCAGGGATACAGTAATCCACGTCAACATTCTTGAAGAAGTGAAAAGGTTGGAATGTGTCGAATATGAAGTCTCCCATGTATTCATCCATATAAGTCTTCAGTACTCTTCTATCAAAGTCATCAATTGCTCTTCCACCATACATAACCTGTACATTAATGTTGTTAACAAATTGTCTGTACTACATTATGTGTATACCTCTCCTATTAGATATTTCAGTGACTCCCAAGGAATTTTGGTGTCTCCATTTTCATGAGCTTTAGTGAGGTAAGTATTTAGTATATCCATACACACCCGGAAATCTGATTCATTGAAGTCATATGATACATTCCATCCAATCTGTGTAAATCAGAATATGTAGCAACAACACATGTAGCTATACAAAACTCAGTGACAATAAACACTTACACGTGTATAAAACTATTATGTGTTCTACATGTGAATGTTACCTTTCCATACTTTCTCCTCTCTTGAACAACAGCATGGAAGAACGCTAGAGTAAACACAAGAGGTCTGAAAGCTGTATGTGGACAATCTCGAAGTGTTGATGCAGGAATCTTGTGATAGGTGCTACGTAAGTTCAACTTTAGTCCATTGGGAGGTTCTGTCACAACCTGACATGATCATTCACACATACAGTAACACAATACTCAGTCAAACATGATGATACCTTAAGTGATCGTTGTAAAATACCAATCGGAAAATCTGGCGTAGGAGCAGTGGTTAGCCAGAGTCTAAAATCAGGGTGAGGTTTGGGCAGTAGCTCTAGAGCTTTTTCTAAGTCCTTCAGCCAACGAACTAACAAATGACAATTCTGCAACATCAGCCAGTGACCCCTTGAAGCAGCAGTTTCCAGTAGTTGCAAGGCTACCTATAAGTGGCAAAAAAATGAAGTTTCTTTCTATTTGTGTCTATGTTGTTAATAACATGGAAAATTAAAAGATAATGGCTAACACAACTCTTTAAGCTAGGACAAGTTAATGGGAAAGTGATCTTGGATTCTTGGCTATGTGTGAAAAAGTATTCATTTACCTTCTCTTGACCCTGTCCCATGGCTAGGAATTTCAGTCTGTTCCCTCCAAATCCCATTCTCTCAGCCAGTTTCCCTAGGTCTCCAGCAGGGTCAGCTCCAGGGCTCAATATGAACACAATGGGAGACAGAGGACTGGACTGTTCAAACACAGACTCAAAACTGATCACAGGTGGTGTGACATATTTCTCTCCCATCCTCTGGGTCACAAAGTTGGTGATGGCTCGGTAGACACGATCAACTCTAAAACATCTTAACAACATCAGTTGCTGCAAGTCAGTGAGATTCCTTGAGTATTTCTCAGGAAATGTAGCAGATTCTGGAGTGTCCAGATCATACCACTAGAAACAAGAACCAATGCAATAAATTATAGTATTCTACAGATGAATTGCAATAATTATCACTGCAGCAAATCAAATTTCACACTACAATAAGTGCTCACTTCTTTCCATGCCTTTTCACTCTTTTCCACATCACCAGGTAAGCTACCAAACACATCAGGGCTAATTTCACTCAGCCTTATAATGTCTTCCCAGCCCTGGTCTGGAATCCAGTTATATGGCTTGAGCCGAGAGCTCTTCTCCAATGAGATATTTCCCTTTATAAAGAAATCTAATTCTTCGTGTTGTAAGCTCTCCTCTACTTCTTGAATTTTAATTGTCATTTGAAATGAGAATAATAACTTGTGCACCTCAAACAAACCTGTAAGATAAACAATAGGTATGATAAAAAATTAGAGTGACTTTGAACAATATGTTGTGCAAAGCATTCATTGCTACAATTATGTTATAGGTTAAAGCACCACTGCACGTGTGTACGGAAAATATAGCTCAAGGTTGTGTGTCAAGAGCTTCACCTCATGTGCTGTATTAGCCTCTCAACACACCCCCTCGTGCTGTATTTTTCATACACACAAACATAGGTGGTGCTTTAAGTGTTTTGTCATACTTCCTGGTCATCTTGCTTGAAGCGATTTTCTGAATTGCTTTAATTTTTGGTGATCAGACTATCAGTAAGTTATCATATAATCTATTGTAGTCGTGGAATGAACTGGTAACATTAGTTTGGCTAGTTTTAGCGTTTGACAGTGTCACACACGTGATCCATCGTGCTGTCTGTGTGGGGTTGTTGCTTTGACTTTCCGTGATCAGTGTTCATGTAATCTATTTCTAGTCATAGAACCAACTTGTAGGATTAGTTTTAGCTATTTAAAATGTCATGTACATGCTGTTTGTTTTCGTAACATTCCTTGCATAACTGTATGACTCATACAGTACAGTTATGCAGCTAATTGGTACAGTATGAAAAATACAGTAAGTGGTGGCACTTTGATCCTCCCACGCAAAGTACAACTAACTTCATGCAAATACTTTAACACTCACCAGTACAAGCATAATTGTATACATTGTGTGTAAGTGTGTCCATGATATTCTTCAGTCTCTTGGGTAGGTGAGAGTCAGGGAGGCTCTTCTTAAGGGAATAGTTGAACACTTCAAGGTAAGAACTGAGGGAGTATTGGTACATTGTGTTGATGGCTGCCATGTCAGCTAGTATGAAGAAGAGTACAGCACCTCTCCTTGCTGCTGGTCTGTAACCATCTCTGAGTTTGTCGATGTCTGCTGATGTCACTTGAGCTTCTTTCAGTTTAGCAAACACCTACATATATAGCAATGTACATAGAATAGACATATAGGTTTTATGTATATACATAATGTTTTCTGTACCTCTGAAGCTTTAACTTTAGTTTCTTCCAAGGTTTGTACCAGTTCCTCATTGTCCAACATGTTTCCAGTAGAGGTAGCTAACTCTCTTAACAAAGTATCCTCTAAATCTTTCAACAGTCGCTTGTTATCACTAATATGAAATAAACAAATGATTATTATGCAATTATAAACTTAAACAGCTCCTTGACATTATAACATTACAAAAACATAAAAGTCTACCTTGTTTCTTGGATCAATCTTTCACGTTGCTCTTCTAACTCTTTCTTCTCAAACCCAACAATCACACTGAGTAGCTGATCTTCCAACCCCTTCAGTGTTACTGTATAGTTGATGATCATTGTTCTTCCAAATATGGCTGGTGTGTATTTGGGGTTGGCTAGTTTAGTATTCAAGTAGAGTTTAAAGTTTGGATCATAATCCACCTCCTTGTCTCCTAGTGTGATGGTCTGACGATTACCAGAACCTAAGTTTGCATGTATAAATATACTAGGAGAACCATATCGAATTCACAACCTTTAATGTTTTTGTCCAGTACAGAATCAATGACTGGATCAATGTACTCATCAACATCTTTAAACAGACATGGAAAACCAAACTTGATGGCAAGTTCTAGTTGCTTGATGAAGTCAGGATCATTAAAAGTACAAATCTAAATAACAGAAGTACATACGAAGTATGGAATGATCATACAGTAACTAACTACCTTTAAATTATTCTTTTCTTCTTTCTTTCTGATCCAATTTAAAGCCTGCTGCTGAGGATCAATACAGAGAGGGTATCTGCTAGCATTTGTGGTGAGTATTCCATTTTGTATTGATAATTCATCAGGTGGTAATGACTCAGATGTCCACTTACTGATCTCAACATCATTTGTTAACAATGTTTCTAACTTGAATGGTTGACTGAGTGGAATCTCGCGTTGTACAACATCAGCTTGCCAGTCCTCCACTTGCATTTGATAACGGAAGTCCCATGAGAAGGCACCGAGGTAGCTCAGAAATGAGGACGATAACAAACAGTCTCCTAATAGTCGTACACGTTTTTGTTTCAGCTCTTCTAATTCTTCTTTCCATCTGTGAAATTGTAAAGACACGCAAAGATGCAGAGTACATACAATACAACAGATATCTAAATACTTAACCTTTCCTTCTTATGATCGTAACGCATACATAGTACATAAATACAGCAGTATAATCGAGAAAAGGGCTTATCAGGAATTTACTGCCCCTTCCTGAACAGTAACTGGGATATAGCAGAATGGCTACTTTATGGAAACCCTTGCATGTTTCTATCCAATCAAATAAAATACATAAGTACTCCTCCTTGCAGGTATGTATATATTACCACACAATATGTACACTTCAAGTCAACGTGCTGTTTATGGGCTCATGAAAGCATGGATAGACCCATGATGAATTTAGCAGGCATACAGGTCTCAGACTGACAATAATGTGTTTAGCTAGATATTGAAGGAGCACTAACGTGCCCTTTATGCTTTAAGTGTAAGTATTATTAGTGAACACCTTATAATTAGGTATGACAATAATGTTTTTAGCTCCAAATTCTTCTGCCTATATACTACAAGTTAATATCTATGTTTTTCTTTGCTTAGGTTATAGCATTTGTGGCTACATAATAATAATTTGCTGATGGTTGCATTACCAACTCAGAAGTATAAACCACTTCAAAGCTGACACTCCAATGAAGCAATGATATAATCAAAACTTTGGTTCCACAGCAAATCGATTGCATCATCATGAGTCCTCACTGCAGTTGCTAGCTTTCAATCTCTATTATAGCTAAGGTAAGGGTGGGAATTTCTGTACAACGTTTGCACATGCATTAGAAATTAGCTCATTTCTCCTTGAGAGAATAACGGATTTTAACATGCTTGGTGCAAATTGTAGCCAATGAACTAGGCTATTGGCGATATAAATTGTGAGTGGTAAAATGTTAGGTACTAGGAGAAAGAGCGGTCTAGGTTTGCAATTTGGCAAACCTAGACCGCTCTGGTTTGCAGTGTTACAAATCAAGGACATTTGCAATCAATCCAGTCACTAAGGAGAATATGGATGATTCCCATTTACAAATGCAGGGAAGCCATCGGGCTACCACAAATCGATACCTTGGGCTGTCAGCAAAAAGGAATGGAACACAAAGGAGGACAAAGGGCAGTGATCTCGAACAGTAAAAAAATCAACCCCGCAGTCTTAGCCGTTATCGAGTTACGCTGTCTGAAGGCATCAGGCAGGTAGGCTGGCAGTTAGTCAGTCAGTAGACATTTCCATTAAATAAATTTTAAAAACAAAATCTATTGGAAGTATTTAGGGTCGTACTGAAGGCACTTTTGGGCTTGGTTATAACTAACCAATACCACCAAGGGGTCAGGAAGGTTTTATTGTGAAGTTGGTTTTTGGGTGATTTTTTGGCCAGAAAAACCCAAATCTCCATGATTACATATATATAGCTATTTTAAAAATCCATGATTACATCAAGACACACGGTAGTGTGTCGTGCGGCCCAAGAAGCCGGAGCGCCACACCGTGAGTATATTGACAGGAAGAACGAAAACGTCATTTTCACACCTTTGTATCTCGGTGATCACTTATCTGATTGGAACCAAATTTGCTACACATTTGCCCGCCAGCCAAGGGAGTCTACATTCCAAATTTGAAGGAAATCGCTCCAGCTATTTCCGAGATACGAGCTGCCAAAGTTTCGTTTTTTTTTCTTCGTTTTTTTTTTTTTCTTCTTCGTCTTTTCGCACACTTGCAAAAATTGCTATAACAAGCAAACGCGTACTCCGATCGCCTTGAAATTTGGCACACAGAAAGGGAGTCCAAAGGCGAATCCTAGCATCAAATTTGGTACAAATCTGATGAATGGTTCAGGAGTTATGACCGATTATTCGCGTAAAACAAGATCGATTTGTTGTCACGCCTACAGGGTAAACCGCTTCATGGAATGAGTTGAAAATTGCTATGTAGATGGAGTAACCATCGTAGGAGTGCCTTTTGGTGGTTTGAAAGGAATCGAGATAAAGACCACGGAGATATGACACAAAACCCAATCTGTGTCACAATTACGCGATCGATTTTTATGAATAAAAAAGTATTAGTTTTCACGCCTACTAGGCAAACCGCTTAGAGCAATGAGCTGAAAATCGGTGTATAGCTGGAATAATCTTCATAGAAAGTCCTTGCAGTAGTACAGAAGAATCGGATTACAAACCACTGAGTTATGATTCGAAAGCCAACTCCGTGTAGCAAATGCGAGATCGAGATACTCTAATAGAACAGTCACCCTAATAGAGCATTCGGCTAATTTATTTACTCCATTATAGAATTTTATTACATCACAAGTTATTCTGTAGGGAGTTCAGCTGCAAACAGTTAATCTTATAGACAGTTCAGCAAGAAGACAGTCACCATGTGGAGAGTTAAGCAAATATACCACTATAGAGATTCAGAACATTACAAGTCACACTGAAGAAAGTTCAGCTATAAACAAGTCATGCACTGTGTAGAGAATTCAGCTACAATTAAGTCACTCTCTAGAGAATTCAGTTACACAGAATTCTGCTACACACAAGTCACTGTGGAGAGAGTTCAGCTACAAACAAATTACCCTTTAGAGTGATCAGCTACAAACAAAACACTTTGCAGGGTGTTCAACTGCAACAAATCAATTACCTTTAGAGCGATCAGCAATGAACAAATCAACACAAATCTACCTGTAGAGAGATCAGCTAGAAACAAACCACCCTGAAGAGAGTTCAGCTACAAAAAATCACCCTGTAGAGACATCAGCTAGAAACTAGACACAATGTAAGGAGTTCAGCTACAAGCAATCACCCTGTAGAGAGTTCAGCTAAAACAAATCAACCTGCAGAGAGATCAGCTACAAACAAATCACCTTATAGAGAGTTCAGCTACAAACAGATTACCTGTAGAGAGATCGGCTACAAACAAATCAACCTGCAGAGAGATCATCTATATACACACAAATCAACTTGTAGACAGATCAGCTACAAACAAATCACCCTGTAGAAAGATCAGCTAGAAACTACACACAATGTAAGGAGTTCAGCTACAAACAAATCACCCTGTAGAGAGATCAGCTACAAACTAGACACAAAGTAAGGAGTTCAGCTACAAGCAAATTACCCTGTAGAGAGTTCATCTACAAACAAATCAACCTGTAGAGCAATCAGCTAGAAACAAATCACCCTGAAGAGAGGTCAGCTACAAAAAATCACCCTGTAGAGAGATCAGCTAGAAACAAATCACCCTGAAGAGAGGTCAGCTACAAAAAAAATCACCCTGTAGAGAGATCAGCTACAAACAAATTGCCATGTAGAGAGATCGGCTACAAACAAATCAACCTGCAGAGAGATCAGCTTCACACAAATCAACTTGTAGAGAGTTCAGCTACAAACAAATTACCCTGTAGAGAGATCGGCTACAAACAAATCAGCCTGTAGAGAGTTCAGCTAAAACAAATCAACCTGCAGAGAGATCAACTACAAACAAATCACCTTATAGAGAGTTCAGCTACAAACAAATTACCCTATAGAGAGATCGGCTACAAACAAATCAACCTACAGAGAGATCAGCTACACACAAATCAACTTGTAGAGAGATCAATTACAAACAAATCACCCTGTAGAGAGATCAGCTAGAAACTCGACACAATGTAAGGAGTTCAGCTACAAATAAATCACCTTATAGAGAGTTCAGCTACAAACAAATCACTCTGTAGAGAGATCAGCTAGAAACTCGACACAATGTAAGGAGTTCAGCTACAAGCAAATCACCTTTTAGTGAGTTCAGCTACAAACAAATCAACCTGCAGTGAGATCACCTACAAAAAAGTACCTTGTACAGAATTCAGCTACAAACAAATTACCCTGTAGAGAGATCGGCTACAAACAAATCAACCAGTAGAAAGATCAGCTACACACAAATCAACTTGTAGAGAGATCAGCTACAAACAAATCACCCTGTAGAGAGATCAGCTAGAAGCTAGTCACAATGTAAGGAGTTCAGCTACAAGTAAATCACCCTGTAGAGAGTTCAGCTAAAACAAATCAACCTGCAGAGAGATCAGCTACAAATAAATCACTTTATAGACAGTTCAGCTACAAACAAATTACCTTGTAGAGAGGTCGGCTGCAAATTAATCAACCTGCAGAGAGATCAGCTACACACAAATCAACTTGTAGAGAGATCAGCTACAAACAAATCACCCTGTAGAGAGATCAGCTAGAAACTAGATACAATGCAAGGAGTTCAGCTACAAGCAAAATCACCCTTTAGTGAGTTCAGCTACAAACAAATCAACCTGCAGTGAGATCACCCACAAAAACGCACTTGTACAGAGTTCAGTTACAAACAAATCACCCTGTAGAGAGATCAGGTAGAAGAATTCACCTTGTAGAGAGTTCATTTACAAAGAAACCATCATATAGAGAGTTCAGCTACAAAGAAATTACCCCGTAGAGAGTTCAGCTAGAAGAAGTCACCTTGTAAAGAGTTTAGCTACAAAGAAACCATCATGTACAGAGTTCAGCTACAAAGAAACCACCTGTACAGAATTCAACTACAAACAAATCACCCTGTATAGAGATCAGCTAGAAGAAATTACCTTGTAGATAGTTCAGCTACAACAATTCATCCTGTAGAAAAATCATGCTAGAAGAAGTCACCTTGTAGAGTGTTCAGTTACAAAGAAACCATCATGTAGAGAGTTCAGCTGCAAACAAATCACTCTGTAGAGAGTTCAGCTACAAAGAAACCGCCATGTAGAGAGTTCAGCCTCATACAAACCACCTAGTAGAAAATTCAACTACAACAAATCACCCTGTAGAGAAGAAGTTACCTTGTAGAGAGTTCAGCTACAAAGAAACCACCATGTAGAGAGTTTAGCTGCAAACAATTCAAATGTAGAGAGTTCAGCTAGAAACAAATCACCCCGTAGAGAGATCAACTGGACGAAGTCACCTTGTAGAGAGTTCAGCTACAAAGAAACCATCATGTAGAGAGTTCAGCTGCAAACAAATCACCCTGCAGAGAGTTCAGCTACAAACAAATCACCCTGTATAGAGATCAGCTAGAAGAAATTACCTTGTAGATAGTTCAGCTACAACAATTCATCCTGTAGAAAAATCATGCTAGAAGAAGTCACCTTGTAGAGTGTTCAGTTACAAAGAAACCATCATGTAGAGAGTTCAGCTGCAAACAAATCACTCTGTAGAGAGTTCAGCTACAAAGAAACCGCCATGTAGAGAGTTCAGCCTCATACAAACCACCTAGTAGAGAATTCAACTACAACAAATCACCCTGTAGAGAAGAAGTTACCTTGTAGAGAGTTCAGCTACAAAGAAACCACCATGTAGAGAGTTTAGCTGCAAACAAATCACCTGTAGAGAGTTCAGCTAGAAACAAATCACCCCGTAGAGAGATCAACTGGACGAAGTCACCTTGTAGAGAGTTCAGCTACAAAGAAACCATCATGTAGAGAGTTCAGCTGCAAACAAATCACCCTGCAGAGAGTTCAGCTACAAAAAATCACCCTGTAGAGAGTTCAGCTAGACGAAGTCAGCTTATAGAGAGTTCAGCTACAAAGAAACCATCATGTAGAGAGTTCGGCTATAAAGACACCACCATGTAGAGAGTTTAGCTGCAAACAAATCACCTGTTACAGAGAGATCAGCTACAAAGAAACCATCCTGTATATAGTTCAGCTACATTTCAAGTCACCCAGTAGAGAGATCAGCTGCAAAAAAAATCCTGTGGGGAATAATGAGCATGTAATAAATATATGTATATAATTTGTATAATTACTAATAAAATCAAAAATAACTGAAGTACTAAAATTCTTCTTTAAGTTCTTTTCTTCTTCCTGTGGTAAAGAAAAAAACACATGGGTTAAAAAAGCCCCAAAGCCAGCCATAGGCCGGCTTTGCAGTATACAAATACAAAAAGAAGTGATATCTAATCAAAAACAGCCAAGCTGTAAAAAAAGGTGCGGCCCCCATAAAGGCCATGGTGAAAAAAGATGTGAAATCCAAGGTGGCGGCCAAGAAATGGCTGTGATGGTAGGTTAATGGTTACATTTTAATAACGGCAATTAAGGTGAATTTTGTGCCGCTTGGTCTTGGCACCAAATTCACCTGAATTGTTGTTATTAAAATGTAACCATTAACCTACCATCACAGCCATTTCTTGGCCGCCACCTTGGATTTCACATCTTTTTTCACCATGGCCTTTATGGGGGCCGCACCTTTTTTTACAGCTTGGCTGTTTTTGATTAGATATATATAGCTATTTAAAAAATCTAAAATTTTCAAAGGAAGTAGGGATTGGTATAATATACATGCTACAAAAAGTAAGGAAACAAGCTCAAAAATGTTATAGCTAGCCAAAAGTAGGCATTAAAGTGAGTCTCATTTTAGCAAGCAGCCGTCTAATCTTGTTTCCTTACTTTTTACTACTGGATCATTTCTCATTTTAGCTGTAATATTTTTGAGCTTGTTTCCTTACTTTTTGTAGCATGTATATTATACCAATCCCTACTTCCTTTTAAAATTTTAGATTTTTTAAATAGCTAATTTGTTTACTTATTTGTCTAGGTAGCTAGCTAGCTACATACTCTTTTTGTTTTCCACATAGTATAAATATCAGTTGAAGCAGCAATCTTTTACCCTTGTATGCAATAAGCGCCTCTAAAATAATTATTGCATTGTCTTTTAAAGCTATTACAGCAACTGTTAAAGGCTTCAGCTGCATTTCTAATGGCCTAAATATTGATGAGTTTACAGTAAAGCATCGCTGGATAGTCCACCATTAAGAGTGGAACCCTCGCTTTTAGAAGTCTGGATCCTGAGGTGGATCCGCCCCTCCAGGACATATTAGCTAGCTACCTCACAAAAAAGCTAAACTGGTATTTAAGACTATATATAAATACTAGAGACAACTCCTTGGGTACTACTTACACACACGTACTCACACTTCATTAAAATCACGTGTTTGAGCACGCCACAACTATTAAGTGCCGCAATTATTAATTATCCTTCAAGAAGAAAAAAGAAGCAAATGAATGATGAAAGCAAACAGCATGATGCAGTCAACAGAACATAATCGGAACAACAGATTTGTGAATCCGCCGTCATTACCTTAGCTGTCTGAAATTTATGGAGCCGTACACCTAGCGCAACCAGGTCTTACAGCAGGCAGGCAGGCAGGCAGGCAGGCAGGCAGGCAGGCAGGCAGGCAGGCAGGCAGGCAGGCAGGCAGGCAGGCAGGCAGGCAGGCAGGCAGGCAGGCAGGCAGGCAGGCAGGCAGGCAGGCAGGCAGGCAGGCAGGCAGGCAGGCAGGCAGGCAGGCAGGCAGGCAGGCAGGCAGGCAGGCAGGCAGGCAGGCAGGCAGGCAGGCAGGCAGGCAGGCAGGCAGGCAGGCAGATGAAATCCAGGTGAATTTCAAAATTTTTAAAACTCACTGTACATTGAAACATTCGATTTTTCGCTTCGTTTAACCAAGGTACAGCATCATTACAGCAGTACTAATGTATTCTAGGTGGTTTTTTTTCGGTAAAACTTATTGCAGGGCCGTTTTTAAAGGTGCAAAAATTCATGAAACCATATGATTTTTACCAACCCCTACTATATCGTACTGTATGATATGTAACGACGACGCGTAGTTCCAATGGCTACAAGGACACTTCTCCTTAGCTACGCTTCTCTTTAATTCTCGAAGCTAACTGTCTGCCGCCTGCATCCCACGCATGCTTATACAATGCATACATACATAATATATATACTATGGTTACTGAGTCAGTTCATTACATTTCCCCCCCCCCCTGGTTAAGCCTGCTGCCCCTAGCTGACGTTTCCTTAACCTTCCAGTCCAAGATCCCTCCTGTACTGGCGGTGGGGATGAGTGGGCTTGACTTCTTGGCTTAGTCTCAGTAGGTGGTCTTTTTGACTTATCTGGTGGCCAAACTGATTGTCCAAAATTTCATCAGGGCACCTTCTGAGACGATCTATGGCTACCAACAGTAGATCTGATTCTGGCCTATCCACTCTTCAGATATGAGCATTTTTGTCTGCCAGTTTAACAACTCTGTAGGGTCCATGGTAAGCTCGAGCTAGTTTCCGGCCCTCCCCAGTCTTTTCAGTAGGCTTCAATAGAAACACTTGATCTCATACTGAAAAGTTAGGAGTTCTGGCATGTTGATCATATGCCAGTTTCTGCTGCTTCCATGCTCTCTTGATATGTGTCCTGGCAAGGTCCCATGCTCAGGGCTCAACCCAGAATATAAACCTAGAGGGGGCGAAGTAAGTTGCTTCGGATTCTAGGGGGGTCTGGGGGCATGCTCCCCCAGGAAAATTTTGAAAATTTAGGTGTAAATATACTCAATTTTGGTGAAATTTTACTGTGATGCAATTGAATATTGACCATTGGATTATACAACTTTGGGATCAATTAAACCTTTCCATTTCTCAAGGCTTTAGGTATAAACCTAGGGGGGGCAATGGCCCCTCCCCCCCCCTAGATTAACCCCTGCATGCTTCTGTTAATTTCTCAGTTAAATAGATGCCATACTCACGCAAATCAACCTGTGACCTTGCCTTAGCAGGGGTTAGTGCAGCTTCAGTGGGCAACCTGGGATCATGACCATAGAGCAAGTAGAATCCCAGTCACGGCCACCCTTTTGAGTAGCTTTGCTAACATAGTGATTAATGTGCAATTGAATTGCTCCACTAACCCATTTGTTTGAGGGTGGTACGCTGTAGTGTTTGTTTGGTGAATTCCTAGCAGTTATGTAACTTCTTTCATTAGCCCTGATAAAGTTCCTTTTCCCTGTCTGACAAGATTTTTTTTTCAGCTGGAACACCATGACGACTCCCAGGTTCTCCCCGGACAAGCCCCCGAATGTAACGACGACGCGTAGTTCCAATAGCTACAAGGACACTTCTCCTTAGCTACGTTTCTCTTTAATTCTCGTAACTAACTGTCTGCCGCCTGCGTCCCGCGAATGCGCAAGAAGACTATACAATGCATACATACATAATATATATACTATGGTTACTGAGTCTGACTCAGTTCATTACAGTACTACCATACTGTATAATAATTTCACAAACATGCTTGTATGAGTATTTAGCTACACACAAGTGCACCCACAGGATTTACTGGGCTGATTATCCCCTATTTGCAAATAAACTTCACCCGCCTTTACTTCATACTACACAAATGTACACACCTGACTTTCTCAGAACCCAAACCAGATATCAACTTGTCAGCAGCTATCAGTCGTTTCTCCATAAGTTCAGCTTCAGCCTGTAATGCTTGCTTTTCTGATATGGCTTCTTCGTATTGTTTACTAAGAGCATTCAACTCTTCCTCAATGCTACTCAATTCTTTGTTGATCTTATCCAGCTCACGCTTGCTCATTTGATAATTTTTCTCCAACCTAGCCACCTATGGTATTACCAACAGAAAGATGCACAAGAGGTATGCACATATACTTGTGTGTTCTACTGTAGTGTATACAATGTTATGAATACCCTATACACACCTTTTCTCTCTTAGGTTTAATTTCTCTGGCAACAGTACAGTAGCCCATGACTGCCTTGACAAACTTATACAAGCCAGCACCAGCTCTACTGATTTCTTTCATACGATCATATTCAATGTCCATCTTCTTTAAGAAAGCCTCAACTTGTTTTACCTGCATAAATGTGTTACATATTTACACTGTACATATGTAAATGTGCAGCTTACTTGTCCTGAATAGATTCCATCCACATCCAGGGTTGTTAAGGAGTTCAGGAAGTTTGTTTCAGACATCATCCCCTTAGCGGTTTTCCAGCTGACTTCTTTGAAGCCTCTCAACACAACTATGCACTCACACACTGTCTGAACTGGTGGGGGAGGCTTAGCAAATGATCTGCATTACACAGTACACATCATGATAAGTACTTGGAGCTATATACTACATTGACACTTCAGAACAAAGGAAACCACAGAGTTATATCCCTGACCACAGGGCAATGTAATGATATTGTCCTGTGGTTTATCATGATACTGTAGAGTCTGGTTGTTCTTCCCAAAATTTGTTAAGTATATGTGCCTAATAAAGAAATTTTGTCGTGAGAGTTATTGAATCAATCTCTTGGAGTGGTGTGATTTGTATATACCAATATTTGGAGTCCAAAATCCTTCATGTGGAGCATGAGTACCATACCGTACTGTTGAACACTGTTTTGCTTGGTAAACATAGTGAAATCCACATTATTGGCACATACCACATAATCTTGAGCCTTGCACAGTTGATAAACCTCTAACATTTTTTCTAGCACAGCTGCACCTTGTGTTGGAGCTTTTGTGTGTATGCACTTCTAAACCATGACTTGGTATAAGAAATTGTAATATATATGTGTGTGACCGGATTTGTGAAACCCCGACACAATCCTGCAAGCTTTATACAGCAAGTATAGGGAAAATAAATTACATGCTCTTAGTTGTAACTTACGAACAGATTGACGTATGGAGCTTAAATTTTCACCATCGTGTTTGCCATGAATAGGGAAATCTATTACTGGGTAAGCTTGCATTTTTATCACTTTCTTCACTGCATACAAAGGCAAAATTTGTGAAGAAAATTTGATTGCGTACGATCGCTTTGACGTGACGTAAACAAATGCTCATAACTTGTGTACTCTTGGGTCTACTGCAACGAAACAAAGATTTTCCAACTGCTCTTGAGTAGGCGAATAAGATAATACCAGGTTTTTATTGTTAGTCCTTTCCTTCACTAAGAAAGAGGCATTCAAAAAGTTTACGGAATATTTTCAATAATATGCAAACATTTTCACCCATTGTATTCAATGCTTTATACTGTAATTGATTTTTCTGTTGTTGCAACTTTGTAGGGCTGTAACTCTGAAAGTTATTGGCATACGAGGCTGAAACTTTGCCAGAGGGTACACTTGGCTAAGTAGATTAATAAACAGGAATTTGAAAAATGTGTGATTGTGTCGGGTTTTTGCAGATCCGGTCACATATGTGTGCTAACTCTGCGGTACAACCCTGATCACAAATGCCATTGATGCTGAGATAGTATATTGAACTGTTTAAAGTTTTAGATTGTGGGTTTGAGTTTAGCTAGAATAGGCTAATTAGACTAAGTGTTTTCTTGAAGGAAAAAGCATTGTATTGTATAGTTCAGCAACTAGACATCACTAAATAACTGTTTTGACAATGACTGGATTGTTTTTCCACACAACACATTCCAATAGCATGACAAGACATTCAAGGTCAATAAATCTATACTCTCTACACTTATCCTAATGCCCTAGCTTATCTTTAATGGGTTATAAGACTAGAAATGGTATCACTAAACATGCAACACCTACAGCTTCTGTACAACAGCATTGTACAGGCTATGAACAATGTTCTGCAAGTACCATAGCCCACACTGTCAAACCCACAATCAATCTTTACATATCTTTGTATAAAGATACCTTGTATAAAGCTAACGGAATGAATACATTCCACCTATTTGGTGAGTATGTCCACATGGTATATATTATTTATACTCTTGGGAATTGCCTAGATATATGCCAATCTGAGGACTTGCAGCCCTCAGGTTTTGGAATCTTTGTATATAAGGCAAATCCCTTGTGGCCATGGTACAACTACTACACAATGATTTGTGATCCCTACCTGATTTCTGTAACATCAGACTTGTCAAGATCACTAAGAGCAATTCTAGCCTCCTCCAGAGCTGGAAGAGCAGCAGCTAATGCTTCCTCAGCGTCTGCCTACAGTGCAATTGATGACAGAAAGTGCACAAATAGAAAGTTTGAATAATCATTGTAAAGCAACTGTACAAATACACATGCATACTTGTGTATGTAAGTTTTATAATAGTAATACACATTTAATCACATTACCTTTTCAACAGCAATAACTTTATTTTGTTCCTCAATTTCAATACTTTTAGCTTGAGCCATTTGTTGTTTTTCTTTGGCTTGTTCAGTTTTAGAAGATATATCATTCAACAGTTCCTCACAAGCAGCTGTCTTCTTTGTCACAGCTTCTTTCTGCACCTCTAGTTTTTCATTCAGCACACTCAACTGTTCTGAGGCCTCAATAAGTTTTGTAAGGCCTCCACTGAGCCTGTGACACTGTACAAGTGTACACATACAATAATACAGGTTTAGTGCAGCAGCTGCTATACATGTGAAAATACATCATATCCATTCTAACCTGATCAAGGAAGAATTTATCCTTCTGTTTCAGTAGGTCAGTATAACTGTTGATGAAGTCAAGGTAGTTCTTGGGAGTGACATGATTAACTCTACGCCATTTCTGTAGGAATTTTTTACTGTAGTCAGCAACTGATAAGTGTACATATACAATGTGTTCCACTACTGCACTGGTCTTGTCATCTGGGATTTGATCATTCTGTAATACACAAATGTTCTCAAGATGAAATTCTTTTGGTTTGAGACTATGAATACACAGAGCAAGCACTATAGGTCATGTTTTGTGGTCCTATACATGACTACATGTATATATGTATATGACTGTATTTCACAATTCTAAAAATGTTTACAAGTCCTTGACAATGTATGTACTGTACACTGAATGTGCAACTGAATGTGCAGTACAATGTACTGTACGCTAAATGTGTGATGAAGAAATTTTATACCACACAATCCTTGTGCTTATCACCCATCCCCAAAAAGATGAAAACAAGAAAATGTAGTTGCAGCTGCATTTTACTGCCTTTTTTTTTCTTTAATTTTTTTTTCATATGCTGCACCCTGAATTTTTTACTTGGTCTGAACCTGTACACGTACATTACATACTGTAGAGTCTGGTTGTTAAGTGCATACACACACACACACACACACACACACATATATATATATTAAGTGCATATTATTTGTTAAGCACATAATTGTGACCTAATTTTAGAAAACCGTTGATCTATGCACAAGAATACTTTTGTAATAAAACGCATTCAAATACAATGGGTAAAAAATGCAAGCTTCAGAAAACATTTATGCAAGTTTTTATCGCCTTTCTGGTCAGTGAATTGACACTCCAGTGGATAAATCCTGGGCATCATCGTGTTCCCCTATTCATAGGGAGTTTTAAAATCCTTGTTTCATCTTCATACACAGGTGGGTTTCTGAGTTACGGACGTCTATTTATGTTGCAGTGACGAAAGAATTTACGACGATTTTTCTTCAATGAATTCGCCTTCCTTCCGGATCACAGAAGAATACCTTTGGCAAAAACTATATACCTTGGTGGTTTCATAAATTCATGGCGAATGCAATGAGCAAAGATTCAACTCCGTACACCGTTGTATCAGTATGTTATGTAGTCTCGCCCCCAGACCACAAGGGTATGTTATGATGGTTTATATAAGTGCCTGTAGATTATTTTCTCGATGTCTTCTGTACATATTGATTTATTCACTCGTCCGGGTGTCTACTGCTGTATTTTCCACACTGCTTATCTTATGAAGCTGAAACTTAGCCAATCCATTTCTCTGTCCCTGTAGACAACAAAGAACCAATAAAATGAACTTTGATAAATGTGCGTATATCAATGGTTTTCTAAAATTAGGTCACATATTCATTTCTTGTACTTAATCTTTGTATCAGCACATGTGGACAAACATGAAGCTCCAACTTGAAGTGCACTATACAAGAGAAGAAATGCTAGAGGTTTTTCAATTGTGCAAGGTGTAAAATTTCACGTGGTACATGGCCAACAATTAATTGCCTTTCACTATACACTTACCAAGCAAAACGGTCTTCTATAGTATGAAATACATACTCCACAAAAAGAATTTGTACAAAAACCAGACTCCATGTGGTGACTGCAAATGACAACACCTCAAGACAGTGAATCCATATTGCTTGCAATGAGGTTTTTTTTATTAACAAATGTGCTTAACAACTACATAAATGTTAATTGTAATATTCTTTGTAAACTTTATTAAGCAGATGTACCTAACAACCAGACTCTACAATACCTTCTATTCAAGAGTGTACATACTGTTACAAGATTTTGAAGCAATTCTGTATCAACATACAGTGTTGCTAACCTCAGATAGAAATCGAGAGGCTACTGCTTGTAATGCTTGTTTAGGCCAAGCAGTGAACCAGTCAATGGATGAGTTATTGACTAAACCAGGAAAGTTTCTACATCTATTCTTTAGTGTATCACCAACTGGTGACATTGCCATCACAATGTGGAGATTGTTAGCACATTTACTGACAAAGTATCCCCAAGTGCTCTCCCTGGTGGGTGGTAACCCAGCCTTTTGAGCCTCAGCACGAACCTATATGTGTGTATAAATACGAACAATGCATTGCAAGGTATCTGTACATTTATGAAATAATTATACATTCATAGATATAATTAATATATACAAACTATGGCTGGAACAAAGGTTCGGAAGCTTCGAAACTTTTGTAAACTTTGAAGGTGGTTTTACCCCCTCCAAAGCTTCATAGCCATGGATACTGCCATGTCTAATCAGTCAAAATGCCATATGCTTCTTGGAAGCTACAAATATCATAGACAAAATCATGGTATCTGAGCAGTTGTACTAGAGCCTGTACTACAGCTGCAACAAAGTCTGCATGAGACCAAATGAGTGTACACCCATCAGATATGATCATTAATTACTAACATGGCATAATCAGCAAAGCTTCGAAGCTTGGGTGGCTTTCTTTCAAGAAGCTTCAGAGGGTAAAATTCGACCTTCATTTCAGCCCCGTATATTTTGATTGTGCAAGCTCATGTGCACATGTGTGCATATACATACAATGTGTTTATGTATATGGAAGATGTAGAAACTAAACATGATGTACATATTGTGTATTGTAAAATGTTATATGTACGTATGAGAGTGCTAAATTAGATTACTTGTCCAATAATCTGATCCTTTTCATCGTCAGCAAACAGAGCAGGTACCATACCACTAGTCAACATGTTGTTGATAAGCTCTAGAAATCCTACAAGTGATAATACACTAAAGTGAACCATAAACTAAACAGGTTCATAAATGTGTACCTTCTTGAGCCACATGACCATCAGTAAATAAGAACACCATCTACAGAACATAACATGTAACACCTTCACATGTAAGCAAATGTAATCTTGACTGGTGAAAGCATATGTCAGTAACTAAAGGTACATATATGCTATGTTTACCTTTTTGTTTTCTATTCCTAGCTTGTTGTAAAGTGACCTCAGATCCTCTCTGAACTCTTCCTCACCATATCCTCTACTCAGAGTGATCTCAAATACTCCACAACCAGCAGCATATGCTGCCAGACGAGCCAGACTCTGTCTACCACTACCACCAACCCCAACTAATAGGGCGTGACCCTGGTCCATACGGATCACCCGGTGGATACGTGTCAAGTGTTGTAGAGCATCATCAAACAACACCAGATTCATCGGCTTGTGACTATCATTGTATTCTTCCAGGATCTGAAGTGAACATCAATGCTACTCATGATAACAATCATAGCAAAGTCACACACTTCTTCAAATAATCCCTTGGCAGCATCATAGTCTTGGATGTCTTCATAGATCCTTGGCACTTCAGGGTTTAATGCTGTACGATAATCACCATACAGTAGTGGATCCCTCAGTGCTGTTTCTGTATGTTCTGAAAAGTGCTCTTGAAGCAAACTCTTTAAACGTTCCTACACAATCAATCAAAAATAAGTACACCAATGTCTGTTGTATACATAAGAGATAGATATGTCCATACATACTTGTGCATGCTCATACTAGTACTATATTACTTACCGAAACTAGATCTTTGTCCTTGTCATTTGTCAGTCGGTCATAGAACACACGCAGGCACTCATTTCTCCACACTCTGATGAAGCTAGCTACACTATCAAACCTGTCTGGGGTGGTCAAACACAGACCATGGTATATACGTGACAAGTCTCTGAGGTTGAAGATGTAGTGGAATTTGGATGGTGTGGGAGGGAGATCTTTTACAATACTGTGATAGAGCTCCATGGTAGCTGTGGTGATCTTTTTACTTAAATCATGCATAGCTGTAAAACAGGTATATAGAGTAGTAACATACTTACAGACCAAAAACAAAAACAAAACTACATACTTTACTATTATGTCTGGCAACATTTACCAGTGGTGGATATAATTTTTTAATGGGGTTTCTGAAACTTAATGAAAAGTGTATTATACGTAGATAAGGAATAAAACAATAAGGCATCTGAGGACACACTTCCAGGATTTTAGAAGCACTGAAATAGGATTTTAGAATACCTTTTTAAAGTTAACAATCAAATATGAAATAAACAAACTAACTGCAGGGCAAAGGTTGTGGCTAAGGTGTAGCTTTGATTGTTCTATTAGAGTAATAGACTCTTTCCAAAAATACGTCACTGCTTAGCAACACCTTTCCGACATTTTGATTGGGGCCACTGTCAATAATTACGATTGCGCTACATAGAAATACGGTGGTGAAAACAGCTCGAGCAGAGTAGTATCAGTAGTATTGTTAAAGGACAGGCCATAGAAATCTTCGAGGTTGCAAATTAGTGTTCTGGTTAGAGGCAGGTGGTTATCAGGGCTGAACAAGGTGTGAAACATCCACAACACTAATTTTCTTGTCTGCCAGTACAAGAAGCTATTATATAGCATGTGGGAGGTGGGAGGTCAGCCTGTTACAGTTACTATCACCAATACAGTACTAATGATTACCCATACAAAAATGCTATATAATAGCTTCTTGTATGGGCAGGCAAGGAAATTAGTGTTGTGGATGTTTTGCAGCCCTAATAACCACCTGCCTCTAACCAGAACACTAATTTGCAACCTCAAAGACTTCTATGGCCTGTCCTTCAACAATATTTCTCTGCTCGAGCTGTATTCACCACCGTATTTCTATGCAGTGCGATCGTGATTATTGACAGTGGCCCCAATCAAAATGTCGGAAAGGTGTTGCTAAGCAGTGATATATTTTTTGGAAAGAGTCTATCACTTGACTGCTCTAATAGAATATCTTGATCGCTTTTAAAGCAGTGGGAAGTGGAAAGCAAAGTGTTGCTGAGGGTTTAGTAGCTATAAAGGATGTTAGTTAAATGCAATCACATGTTTGCTAGTTAAAAGCAATCACATGTTTGCTACTTAGTATACTAGTTAAACTGCCACTGAACTAAATTTAAAAGGGGGTTTCTCTTGAAACTACAGAAACCTATACTTAGATCCACCACTGTTAAAACAAATGCACATACACACAATGTTAACAGAGGACATACATTTCTTAAATGGTTGCAGATGTCCCTGTAGAATGGAAGAGTATATGAGGAATAGTGATTCTGATGATGGAAATGTGATGTTGTAGACACTAAACAATGATATGAAACGTGGATCTACTTCATTACGACCTCCACCAGCCTGAAATTAGAGCAGAACATGTACATTTCGCTGCAACTAATAAAATTGAAAGCTCAAATTAAACAATGGAAGTGTAACAGTTCATTCCAACATTTATGAAGTACATGGTGTAACATACTTTCCCCATAGCTGCTAAGAAGCCAATATCTTTGTATGCTTTCCAGTTGAGGTCTTTACCTCTATCATACATTCCTCCTCTCTCTAACAATAATTTCAGCAATGCTATTGGCTGTTGTGTGCCATACACATCAACCTAAAGCAAGCAATACAATAATACGACTTATATACATTAGTAGTTCCCACTTGTGGCATGTTCATGTCATCAATGAATATGAGTAGCCTCTTTCCTGGAGGTGGTCCATAAGTGTCCTTTGTTCTCTTCTCAACATTAGCCTCAATGTTACGTTGTACATCCATTGAAGTAGTTCTTGAGGAGAAGTTGATGTTCAGTAACAACTACAGTTTGACAAATAAAAGTAAGTATATTTGTTAGTGATGTTGTAATAAATAATATTGTTTTCTATAGTTCAAATATCTTAATCACGTATCTACAATTATATGCTCAAAAACGGTGGGGTACAATCTAGTATAAAAGTGAGAACATGTTCATATGAACAGTTTTCTTGCAGCATATCAAGACACACGGTAGTGTGTCATGCGGCCCAAGAAGCCGGAGCGCCACACCGTGAGTATATTGACAGGAAGAACGAAAACGTCATTTTCACACCTTTGTATCTCGGTGATCACTTATCTGATTGAAACCAAATTTGCTACACAGTTGCCCGCCAGCCAAGGGAGTCTACATTCCAAATTTGAAGGAAATCGCTCCAGCCATTTCCGAGATACGAGCTGCCAAAGTTTCGTTTTTTTTTCTTCGTTTTTTTTTTCTTCTTCGTCTTTTCGGACACTTGCAAAAATTGCTATAACAAGCAAACGCGTACTCCGATCGCCTTGAAATTTGGCACACAGAAAGGGAGTCCAAAGGCGAATCCTAGCATCAACTTTGGTACAAATCCGATGAATGGTTCAGGAGTTATGACCGATTATTCGCGTAAAACAAGATCGATTTGTTGTCACGCCTACAGGGTAAACCGCTTCATGGAATGAGTTGAAAATTGCTATGTAGATGGAGTAACCATCGTAGGAGTGCCTTTTGGTGGTTTGAAAGGAATCGAGATAAAGACCACGGAGATATGACACAAAACCCAACCTGTGTCACAATTACGCGATTGATTTTTATGAATAAAAAAGTATTAGTTTTCACGCCTACTAGGCAAACCGCTTAGAGCAATGAGCTGAAAATCGGTGTATAGCTGGAATAATCTTCGTAGAAAGTCCTTGCAGTAGTACAGAAGAATCGGATTACAAACCACTGAGTTATGATTCGAAAGCCAACTCCGTGTAGCAAATGCGAGATCGAGATACTCTAATAGAACAGTCACCCTAATAGAGCATTCGGCTAATTTATTTACTCCATTATAGAATTTTATTACATCACAAGTTATTCTGTAGGGAGTTCAGCTGCAAACAGTTAATCTTATAGACAGTTCAGCAAGAAGACAGTCACCATGTGGAGAGTTAAGCAAATATACCACTATAGAGATTCAGAACATTACAAGTCACACTGAAGAAAGTTCAGCTATAAACAAGTCATGCACTGTGTAGAGAATTCAGCTACAATTAAGTCACTCTCTAGAGAATTCAGTTACACAGAATTCTACTACACACAAGTCACTGTGGAGAGAGTTCAGCTACAAAAAAATTACCCTTTAGAGTGATCAGCTACAAACAAAACACTTTGCAGGGTGTTCAACTGCAACAAATCAATTACCTTTAGAGCGATCAGCAATGAACAAATCAACACAAATCTACCTGTAGAGAGATCAGCTAGAAACAAATCACCCTGAAGAGAGTTCAGCTACAAAAAATCACCCTGTAGAGACATCAGCTAGAAACTAGACACAATGTAAGGAGTTCAGCTACAAGCAATCACCCTGTAGAGAGTTCAGCTAAAACAAATCAACCTGCAGAGAGATCAGCTACAAACAAATCACCTTATAGAGAGTTCAGCTACAAACAGATTACCTGTAGAGAGATCGGCTACAAACAAATCAACCTGCAGAGAGATCATCTATATACACACAAATCAACTTGTAGACAGATCAGCTACAAACAAATCACCCTGTAGAAAGATCAGCTAGAAACTACACACAATGTAAGGAGTTCAGCTACAAACAAATCACCCTGTAGAGAGATCAGCTACAAACTAGACACAAAGTAAGGAGTTCAGCTACAAGCAAATTACCCTGTAGAGAGTTCATCTACAAACAAATCAACCTGTAGAGCAATCAGCTAGAAACAAATCACCCTGAAGAGAGGTCAGCTACAAAAAATCACCCTGTAGAGAGATCAGCTAGAAACAAATCACCCTGAAGAGAGGTCAGCTACAAAAAAATCACCGTGTAGAGAGATCAGCTACAAACAAATTGCCATGTAGAGAGATCGGCTACAAACAAATCAACCTGCAGAGAGATCAGCTACACACAAATCAACTTGTAGAGAGTTCAGCTACAAACAAATTACCCTGTAGAGAGATCGGCTACAAACAAATCAGCCTGTAGAGAGTTCAGCTAAAACAAATCAACCTGCAGAGAGATCAACTACAAACAAATCACCTTATAGAGAGTTCAGCTACAAACAAATCTCCCTGTAGAGAGATCAGCTAGAAGAAGTTACCTTGTAGAGAGTTCAGCTTCAAAGAAATCACCCTGTAGAAAGATCAGCTAGAAGAGGTCACCTTGTAGAGAGTTCAGTTACAAAAAAACCACCATGTAGAGAGCTCAGCTACAAACTAGTGACCTTGTCGAGACATCAGCTAGAAGAAGTTACCTTGTAGAAAGTTCAGCTACAAAGAAACCATTCTTTAAAGAGCTCAGCTGCAAACAAACCACCTGTACAGAATTCAGCTACAAATAAATCACCCTGTAGAAAGATGAGCTAGAAAAAGTTACCTTGTAGAGAGTTCAGCTACAAAGAAACCATTCTGTAAAGAGCTCAGCTGCAAACAAATCACCTGTACAGAATTCAGCTACAAACAAATCACCCTGCAGAGAGATCAGCTAGAAGAAGTTAACTTGTAGAGAGTTCAGCTACAAAGAAACCATCATTCCAGTTACAAACAAATCTCCCTGTAGAGAGATCAGCTAGAAAAAGTTACCTTGTAGAGAGTGAAGCTACAAACAAATCACCCTATTGAAAGATCAGCTAGAAGAAGTCACCTTGTAGAAAGTTCTGTTACAAAGAAACCACCATGTAGAGAGTTCAGCTACAAACTAGCTACCTTGTAGAGACATCAGCTAGAAAAGTTACCTTGTAGAGAGTTCAGCTACAAAGAAACCATTCTGTAAAGAGCTCAGCTGCAAACAAATCACCTGTAAAGAATTCAGCTACAAACAAATCATCCTGTAGAGAGATCAGCTAGAAGAAGTTACCTTGTAGATAGTTCAGCTACAAACAAATCACCCTGTAGAGAGATCAGTTAGAAGAAATTACCTTGTAGAGTGTTCAGCTACAAAGAAACCATCATGTAGAGAGTTCAGCTGCAAAGAAATCACCCTGTAGAAAATTCTGCCAGAAACAAATTGCCCTGTAGAAAGATCAGTTAGAAGAAGTTACCTTTTAGAGAGTTCAGCTACAAAGAAACCACCTGTACAGAATTCAGCTACAAACAAATCACCTGTACAGAATTCAGCTACATACAAATCACCTGTAGAGAGTTCAGCTACAAACAAATCTCCCTGTAGAGAGATCAGCTAGAAGAAGTTACTTTGTAGATAGTTCAGCTACAAACAAATCACCCTGTAGAAAGATCAGTTAGAAGAAGTTACTTTGTAGAGAGTTCAGCTACAAAGAAACCATTCTGTAAAGAGCTCAGCTGCAAACAAATCACCTGTAAAGAATTCAGCTACAAACAAATCACCCTGTAGAGAGATCAGCTAGAAGAAGTTACCTTGTAGATAGTTCAGCTACAAAAAATCTCCCTGTAGAGAGATCAGCTAGAAGAAATTACCTTGTAGAGAGTTCAGCTACAAAGAAACTATCATGTAGAGAGTTCAGCTGCAAAGAAATCACCACTGTCCAAATTTCAAGGCAATAGCTCTTTCCAATCTGAAGTTATCAATTGTCAAAGTTGGCAAATTGGATGTGTGTGGAAGACCCCTTTTCGCAAATCCGATCACATATGTATTATATATATAATTTGTACATTTACTGATAAAATATTTAAAGTACATCTACTTCATCTTTTCGTCTTCCTGTAGTAAAGAAAAAAACATAGGTTAAAAAAGTCCCAAAGCTGGCCATAGGCCGGCTTTGGGGTATAGCTACAAATACAAAAAGAAATGAAATCTAATCCAAAACAGCCAAGCTGTAAAAAAAGTGTGCGGCCCTCAGAAAGGCTATGGTGAAAAAAGATGTGAAATCCAAGGTGGCGGCCAAGAAATGGCTGTGATGGTAGGTTAATGGTAAAAATTTTAATAACGACAATTCAGGTGAATTTTTGTGCCGCTTCACAAAATTTACCCGAATTGTCATTATTAAAATTTTTACCATTAACCTACCATCACAGCCATTTCTTGGCCGCCACCTTGGATTTCACATCTTTTTTCACCATAGCCTTTCTGAGGGCCGCACACTTTTATTACAGCTTGGCTGTTTTGGATTAGATATTAAAACACACTAAAACATAAAATGAACATACATAGGATTCTGGATCTAGTTCTCGTAGGAAGTTTTGTGTGGTGGCAGTTTTGGAGGTACCAGTCTCTCCTACCAACACCACAGGTCTCCGCACTCGTACCATCAGCTGTAACAACCAAGTATTTCTCACAGTATCCACAGTGGGTACAAGGATCTCATTAAACTTCATTCCTGGCTTGTGTACATAGTTGGGCACCTTATCAGCCCAAGGTACCCACAGCATTTGTTGTTGATCAAACATGTACTCATAGAGTGTTGGTAAATTGATTGGGATTTCACCCTGCTTGGCACAAGCTCCTTCTCCATTGTTCTGTGTAAGACCTGCTAGTTTTTTTACGTATGCATCAAACTTGACTCGTCCTTCTTCTAACAAGCCCGCTCCTATTGACCAGATTATACACTGAATGAAAATAGTCTCTAAAACTTCTGAGCCAATTCCCATGCTTGGTCCATCTCCTTCCTTTCCTCCTAGCTCCACAGTGGGAAGAGGGAGCAATGCACCTAACATAACTGTTAATTGGGTCACCTGGAAGAGAAAGTAATTTTGTCATACATTACCTGTCCCAATTATGTGTATATTCAACCTACCATGTTCAGATTAGTTAGTGGCACAATGGTTTTCAGTTTATCTCCTTGTCGACCTTCCACAATACCCTCCAGTACCATTGAGATACATTGTGGTACATATTTCTCATATAACTTCATCAATTCTTTACTGTCGTTCTCATTAGGAATACTGTTCACCCATTTCTCCCAGAACGGAGCATAGCCAAGGTTCTTGGGGTCCACATACACCATACCACAACGTGACACAGTAGCTGGTGAAGCATACTGTAAGTCTGAAACCTGTATAGGTACATTTGTGTATATCATCACATGTGTAGTAACATTACTAAACACAATTTACTACTGTAAGTAAGGTACAGACAAAAAAGCCTGTGTATGGTTAGGATTAAACAAAATAGAACCCACAACCAATAATATTCAATACCATTGCACATGTACACATTGATCAGATGATCGTTGCTCGTGGTAATAGTTAGAATTACTTGAACTAAATCCTGTCACAGAAATTGAATCCACCGCAAACATGCCAAAACATCTGCAAAGACCCCTCCAGTAGATACCATGGATAAGAAATCCTTTTGTGGCCATAGTTTCAGTAGCATCAGAATTGGTCAGGAAAGGGATGGACTATTCATTACTGATGACTTATTATAACCGGTTAGCTTGTTCCTTGTATGCCATGTTGGACAAAGGACATTATTTAGATTTTTAAAATCTGTTGGCAACTGATTGTGCAGTCACGATAGGACCAAAGGCCGTCCTGGCTTACTTCATTATAGCTCAGCGCTTATACGTATGTTTTCTAATAAGTTTAACATGATTACAGTGTGTCGCTTGTCCAGGCAAGTTTGTCAGCCACCCCCAATATTTAATTGCATTTGTTAGGCACTTCTTGATGATGGTGTTTAAATACAAATAAAGAGAAAAATAATAATTAAGAGTTTTAAAGATCATAGAAATAAAAGTAGTGAAACAAGGGAGGTCCCCTACACCTGAAGACATATTAGTGGATATTTAATCCCTAATGTGGGTATAGGGATTAATTTCCACTAGTATATCTTCAGGTGAGGGTGACCACCCTTGTTTCACTACTTTTTATTTCTATGAACCCTAATCGGACTTAAAATTCTTAATTCTTCCTTATACTTGTTTGTTTACTTTTGTAAAATTTTTGACTGGTGAACCCACACATACCGGATTAGAATGAAAAGAACTGATTGCACCAGGCTTATTGTTTCCATCTGAATGTGCGCCCCAGCTATCAATTGCTGAAATAGTGAAGTAGCTATTACACTTTATTTTCAGCCTGTTACACAAACAAAGAGCACTAGGAGAAGGACCTCTGCAGTCACAACAGAAAACTTAGACGACCACCATCAAACAAGGTAGCCATCATGTGGTGCTACCGCGAATTAACACCTTGCACTATTAGCAAAGTAAGTAGGACACAAAGGAGGACACAGGTAAGTACATGAAGCATGCACTGTATGTACTGCGGTATGCCAAAAGGCACCTGTCAAGCTGAGGCAACGTCTTCACAGTGAAAAAATCATGCCCGTAGCCTTAACAATTATCGAGTTATGCTTGTATGAAGGCATCAGGCAGTGAGTCAGTCGGTCAGTCAGTCAGTAGAGAAATTCACTAAATATTTTTTTTTAACTTCTTAGCAACTTTTTGGAAGTGCTTCAGGTCATACTGAAGGCACTTTTGGGCTTGTAACCAATACTGCCAAGGTGCTATGAAGGTATTGTGAGGCTGGTTTTAGGATGATATTTTTGGCCAAAAAAGTCCAAACCTACATGATCCCTAATATACAGTACTATCATACTGTATGATTAAGTCGATAAGAGAGAGCAACTGTTTTAATAAGCAATACTATTACTAATTTTGTATAGACAGAGAGATCGAGTGCTGCTGCATGATTCATTATACACTTTACTATTGAAACAGAAGATGTGGTGTTGGCCCATACATGCATGCATGTCAATAATTGCCTTTATTTTTTTAAGAGTGTCTGTGAGATTGGCTACCATGCATGCAGATATATGCATGATTTTTGTTGATGCATATGTACCAGAGATTTTTCTGCTTTTTGTATGTGTTACTTCTATGTGCTTGTATATATGACTCTGTGCATCATCTGCAACCATACTTGCTTGTTATATTGGCAGATAATTGCCTGCAATGATTGATTCATTATTAGTTGCTGCACGAATCATGGGTAACCAAAGTCTATCGTTATTTACATACTCTGTACACTCTCAGATTCCAGTTGTACACTCCTTGGTATCCTTACCGATATCCGCCTCACAGTTATTCACAAACAATTTCACTGTCTCGCGTGTAGTCATGCATAGTAGCCTGCAACTTAATGTTGTTGCCAAACTAAGTCTTTGCTGTATCCACAAACATATTTGATGTACCATTTGCCACTGCATGTGTGCTTGTGCATTTCACATTAGGTGTAGCTGAATTATATGCATTTGGAATTATACCTGAAGTTATTCACAAACTAGCTGTCTGCCTCCAGTTTGTATTGTTACTTGCTGTATATAAGTATCGTTGTCTATGGTTGTTTGCACAGCTTGCCATGCTGCACTCTCTATGCATTTGCCAATTTTTTTTACATGCACGGTGGTTTGCTATATTCAAAAAACTTTGAATATATGTGTGATAATACATTAAACTGTATATCTAATATTAACTGTGTGCGTCTATTTGATGTTGTACACGTGATATAATAATAAGATTTGGGCGGGCGTTGAGCCTCGCTGAGAGCTGGAATTCAGGTGTTGTGTCGTGTAGTGTCTGTATTGTTAACAAGCCAATATACAAAAACCGCTACATATGTGTGATCCACATGTGTATTGGTGCACATACGTCATTGCTCAAAGGCTATAGATTTTTGTAGACTTGCTGTTAGCCTCCAGTTGCATGCTTATTCATGCGGCTACACATCAGCTATTACATATAGGTGCATACTACGATCTGTGGCTGTTTTCAAGCTTACTACACATGTTTCTCTGGGCTCCAGTTGTACTTTCCTTTATGCCTCTAGCAATGTTTTTATGCACAGGGCTATTGCTATATATATAGGCTATTGCTATATAAATATATATTGCCATATATATATTATAGTTATAACACGCTTACGAGGGATATGACTAAAATATATGCACGATTCACGAGAACGCGTGCTCGAGTGAGAGTGCGTATATTTAATCATATCCCGAGTAATCGTGTTATAACTGTTATATTCTACAGCCTAGTAGATGAAAACGATTATAGATAGTAAGTTATAGTGAAACAGCACCTCCTGGAGATGAAAATCAATAGAAATTCTTGATGGATCAGACGTTTACACTTTTAACGGTGCCACGCCCACATAGTTGTAATTAGTGAGTTATCCATGAAGGAGACAAGAGTTCATCAAAACTTGTTCCAGTTCCTTAGGTGAATAGTTGTTGGTTGATTTAGGTGCTTGTTATTAGAGACTTGTTTACCGTTTAGATAAGGATTTCATGGAATGTGTGAAGTTACACCATATATGGTAAGCATAGCCACAAAGCGTGGTATATCAGTTATATACCACAGTTTGCTGTGGTATATCAGTTATATACCACAGCGCGGCGCTTTTGATCTCAACCACAGGTGTGGTATATTATATAGTTATACAACGGCCACGAGTGCTCTGCCTGATATAAACGCACGAGCCTGAGGGCCGTTAGGCCCGAAGGCAAGTGCGTTTATACAGGCAGAGCACTCGTGCACGTTGTATAACTGTTATGTACCACTCACCTAATAGGTGGGGAGAGTCTCACAAGACAGCTGTAACACTTATAAAGGACAGGTTTCTAATATCGATTGTGGGTAACCAAGCCGGACGTTGCGATGACGTCCCCCCTGCAGTACTGCAGCCACCTGAGATATTGAAAGCTAGTACGCTATGGGTTATATCACTAACCTGCATTCGCTGTTCGACTCTCATTATGTAGTGCTCAACATGCCAGCGTGATCACTCAATCGCCATATAGACTAAGCGCCAGACTAATCGCCATAGTGATTCCCTCGAGCGAAAAAAAGTAGCTAAATAGACGTTTTAAGTAAACAAAACCCAACTACTAAACGATACTAGTCTAATTCTTACTATTCACACTGGCTAAACTCGAATCTGGTGGCATGACAAAACTGGTTACCACAATCGAACGTAAAGGTTAGTATTATTTAGAATATAATTTGTTTTATTGAATCATTGTCGAAGTGGACTACAGTTTAACCTGGGCTAAGATGGCACCAGACTAGTAAGGTGTATAAGTACGTTTAAAGATATGTAGACTAGAGTTGTGACCACCCGTGTTGGCTTTTTCGATCGCCATTGGCTGCTTGTAAACATTATACGTATTGGTGACGTTATGGCCCACAATCGACCTTTACATGTCGGGCTATAAAAGAATTCGAGTGATCTGTGAAGTGTCCTTCCACCTATTAGGTGAGGTGTCGTAGTGGTCTTCGCCACCGGCACTTGTGCTATGCTGCACAAAACCGCAGCCAGTGCAATATCTGTATATTGCACTGCGGTCGGTGCATTATAACTTATAATGCACTCGTTGTGGTCTACAAAACCACAACCAGTGCGTTATAAGTTATAATGCACTCGCTGCGGTCTGCAGCAGTGCAGTATACAAATTATGGCACTGGCGGTGCCTTTGAACTGCCCACGCAGAGTGGTACATATATATATATATACAACCTTCAAATATATAAAAACACTACATTTCCATGCGCATCCAGTTAGCGGCTGCATACCTGCAACTCAATGTCTATAGCCATTGCAGGCCTGCTACATCACTGTCTTTTGGCTCCAGTTGCAAGTTCACTCATCAACATCTGTACGGATAATAGTGCATGTGTTTCGGATATAGTAATTCCTGCTGCACATGTAGTTGCGCTGCATAGTACATGCCTGCAACTCAACGGCAGCTGCTTTTTGAGTGAACTTGCAACTGGAGCCAAAAGGCAGCGATGTAGCAAGCCTGCAATGGTTATAAACATTGAGTTACAGATATTCAAGCCTGCAAATGGTTGTAGGAATTGCATGCATATTTGCACGCTGCAGCCAATATACATGTGCATATAAATGGCATGAAGCAAGCCTGTATGCTTTTACCAAAAGTACGGACAATATATATATACTATGATCACGTGAAACTTCAAAGGCGCAGCTGGTTGCATATAGGGCATATACACCCCAAACCCACAGGTGAGTATATACCTACCTGAGGTGAGTATATACGTATATACTCACCTGGGAAGTCACGTGACACAGTAAGTGACACATTACTGTGTCACGATTACGGGCTGGTATCCCGACGTGGGTGGGCGAGCGACGCCCACACTAGCATGACCGATCACCCAGATGACTCAGGCTAATAGCCTTTGTCGCGCTAGGCGATCAATCACCCCAGCCAGTAAGAGTCCAACCACTGAATTCATTTTATAACCATACCTCGCGACTTTGATGATGGGTGGCAGCAAGTAATGTTGCTCCTACGTTTGTTGATATGAACAGACAAGTCCTGGGGATATACGGAAATATGTTTACTAAGTCCCACAATCAATTCGATTCTTCATTGTGAGCAAGCTGAATTGCGAGAGGAACTCTACCAGTGTGTCTACCATGTCAAACTATGGCGAATTAAGTGTATGTACATACTTGAAGTTGGGTTGTGTGCATATGGGTTGTTAGTAAGTAATGTAGTGCGGATTAATTTAGAAACACATATGAACCACGGCTCACTTCAGTGTATTGCACTTATATACACCCCTCCTCCTCAGTCATTGGAAGTTTACTGTTGATAAACACCTCAGCTTTGCCTCGGTATTTATCAACAGTAAACTTCCTCTGACTTCGGAGTCGGGGTGTATATAAGTGCAATACGCCTTGTAGCCATGGTTAATATATTACATATATTGCGTACCATGCTACGGTTGATACTCCTTTGTGCTTTACTAATATCCGTGGGTACAATAACATTGTGCTATATTGACAAACTTAAGGAGTGTGTATAAGGATCGCTATCTATGGTTATTTGCAGGCTTGCCAAGTACTCCATTCACACTCTCCTATATGTATTTGCCAATGTTTGCTCATACAGAAGTTTGCTATATTCCACAATAATATTCTTCCATATGTTTTGGATGGAAGTGCATCGGGGCCAAGCTGACATAGGATGTTAACTAGGGTTCTGCAATACAGTGCATTTTGTGTATCACGTATTACCATCAATAAACTGATACGATACTGTATCGCAATACTATAATGAAGTGGTCATGGCTAGTTATGACTGGTACTACCATTTCAGCTAACCACTATGATGAATTCACTCAATGTTCTGTGAGTTGTGCAATATCCTTTTTGATGCTTAAATTTTTAAAGAATAAACAGTTAAGAGTACATTAGTAGAAAGAGATCACTGTATTACCTATTATAGTATTTATGCTCTACTAGAGCACTCACTAACTGTTCTATTAGAGTATATATTGATATTGTTTAGGTGAAGTAACGTATTGTGATACTCAATTAATTGTATCAATATATATGTATTACTAACTACCTACATGAGCATATCGTGCATTCCTAATTATACAGATCTTGCATGTACCTCCACTAGTAGGGCACAGTGCTTCTGCAGTCTGATACGTTCACCATTGGCTAGAGTAAGGAGTTTGTTGTCGTCCATGACAGAATTCATGTTCTCCACCCACAAGGCATCCACATCACCATCAAACAAAATATACCTTCTCTCATTCTTCTCTGTTGGTTTGTTCACTTCTCTGAAGATGTTTGATAATAGTCCATCAGTCCAGTCCCTAGTAATTGGATCCAGAATACCATACAGTTCTATCACAGAACAAGCCTTGGGATTGAGGATATTCAACTTTGTGACCAATCCCAACCTAAAGTGATAAACAAAGTAGTTGTAAATTCATGTATTAACTAAAACTTACTTGGTTTGTGCCCTGCACAAGGTGTGTATGACAACTGATTTTCCACCACCGGTAGGACCCACGACCATCACAGTGTGACGTGTTAACATTGTCTCATACAACTGAACCACCTTATCCACCTGTATACAACAGAATAAATGTGGAATGTAACCAAGTCAGCTATTGTACTATTTTTTTTTGTTTGATTGCATAAATAAAATCGAAAACTGAATAGGACTATATGACGTATAGTACACTCACTACACTGACCGGTACAGAGAGTGGAACATTCAAATTAAGTATAGAACACATTTCAGATTAAGATACATAACTGAGAATAAACTACACAAATATGAATGTGCATCAATTTCTACCTGCTGTGGTAGTAGGATGTATTTATTGTCCACCAGTGCTTGTTCTACAGCATCATTGAAGTTAGGATATCTCACTCTGGGACAGTCCAGTCCAGGAAACAAATCAGAGATCAGCCCCAAGAACAGTGGAACATCTTCAAACACAAACTTGGGCAAATTCATATCACGTAGGGCTCTCATTAGCACCACATCCTATAATTAAATGTACGTAGCTAAATTTGCACACCAAACATTTGATATGTACTCACACATATATGTATGGACAAACATATATGTGTGAGCAAACAAGGAATAGGATTCATTATTATTCACCTCTTGTAGATCAGGTGATCCTCTCTTAAGCTCTCCAGCCATCACGAGTACAGCCTTTAGTGCACGTAATCCAAAGTCATAATGGTATTGTCTGCTGAGTTGTCCTTTAGCTAAACTGTATAGCACTGTCATCTTCTTAGCTAGAACCTGTTGAGATTATAGACACTTCATGTATATGCATTAACATGTGTGTCTATGTATGTAGTAATTATGTATATGCATGCAATTACCACCATACACTATAAATAAAAACATGTCCTTATGTACCTTGGCCATGAGGAATCCTTCAGAAAACAACATGATCTCACAGATCTGCATCAGGTCAGGTACAATCACAACTACTGGTCTAAACAATGCCTTCACACTCTCTGGTAGTTCAGTACGACCAGCATAACCGGGGTTCATCGTGATGAAGATACCCATCCTGTTGTCCATGGCTATCTCAACACCTTCAAACTAATAGAATACGATAGAAACATACAAAGGCCCTTCTGTGAATTTTGAATATCAAGACACACGGTAGTGGGTCATGCTGCTCAAGAAACTGGTGCGCCACACCAGTGGGTCATTGACAGGAAGAACAAAAATGAAATTTTCACACATACATGGCTCCGTGCTGCCTTTATGAAACGAGACAAATTTTGCTATAAAAATGCCCTCCATCTTCAATATTTCACGTAACAAGTTTGAGCGTAATCACCACAGGTGTTCCCAAGATTCGAACTTTCAAATATCAGTTAAATTTTTCCTTCTTTTGCACACTTACAAAGCCGCCAAGATGTTATCCAATTGTCTTGAAATTTGGCACACATATATAGGGGTGGGGCTTAAAGTCGAAACTTGGTACCAAGTTTGGTTTAAATATGATACACAGTCACAGAGTTATTAACAACTATTTCACAAAAAATAACTTGAAAATGTTGTCATGCCTACAAGGTAAACTGCTTATGGGAAGAAGCTGAAAATCAATACATACGTAGATAGGTTAAGGTTACGGTATAGTCATGGGGAATCATTCAAATTTTTGAATGCCTACCAATACTTTTTGAGAAGGCCATAAAACCAGTATACTGAGTCTAGCAGCGTGAAAGGTTTAAAGCGAACACAAAGCCCTTCATATTTAATGTTTTTATGTCGCTACAGTGTAGTTTGAGGCAGGTGGAACACTACAAGTTGTTGTAGCAAGACAGGTAAACCAGCCCATATGTCGCTCAGCCCCAGCTTGTTTTTTTCTGCAGCCAAATGCAACAAAAGCTGTAGGCTCTATGGGCAATTCTGGGGCATGGTGATACTGTACATTAAATTTATTAGGTCCTGTGGAAGCGTTTTTGGCATATTTCTTCCCAGTGACAGAGATACAAGCTATCAAAGAGCTTGTTTCACTAGAAAAAACTACTAAAAGTTCAATAAAATGTCTTCACAAACAGTAATTTAAAATATTGCTTCCACAGGACCTAGATATAGTTACTTGTGTCAAAATTATAGGGGTTCAGTAATCTGCATGTTAGTCTGGTTTTTTGGCAGCGCGTTTTTGTAAAACATCGCTCTATCCTGGACCACACACCCAAGAACAGTTGTTATTCAGCAGTAAAAACATACAAGTACAAATAGTATTACTTCCACAACACAGTTGGTGAAATTATTTATCCCTTGCTTGGTTTAGAGCAGGTTCTGTAATTTGTTTTAAACCTTTTGTGATTTGGAAGAAATTGAGCTAAACACCATGAAGATACAGTATGAAAAGCAACAGTGTGTAACAATCACATGATTGAGTTCTGCTACTAACAAAATTACAACTTACCATGCCTATGCCTCGCAGGCAAACTGCTTAGCAGAATGAACCAAAACTGGTATATAGGAAGAGTAGTCAGTTTTTTAGTGGTGTAGAAAAATCTGATTTAAAAACAATAGTGAAACCAACTACATATGTGACTGGATCTACGAAAAGCGTTCTTATCGCCCAAGACAGGAAGTTTGATTTTTTCACACAAACACAAAGCTTAATGAATGCACTATCAAGTTTCACTGCCACAGTCGACCAGAGTAAAGTGGTCTGCTTTTGCTGGCTGCTTTTTTAGAGCACAGTGGTGAGCCATACGAGTGGTCTGGGGTCTTGATGGAGCCCTGGCCAACCAGGAGATGGCTGTGTGTGGCTGTACAGCTCCGTGGTGTTGGACAATGACCTGTGCTGTAAATTTCCTTTCATTTTAGCCAGTTCTGAGCCCTGAATGGCCCATAACTTGGCCTAATTCATCCCATCACGTTTCTTTTCAATTTTTGAACACCATCTTGCCTGCCTTCCAGGGCCCCCGCCTCCCACCCTTCTGGAGCTCGCCTGATACAGACAACCTCGGTTTAAAAACTATCTAAAATGGCAGGAAACTTAGCTGTTGACTACTTTTTCACTGGGTGATCAGCAGGGTATTTGATAAGGCAATATGGTGCTCCATTGGCCCAGTGTGAACACAAAATGGCCCACACAAATCATGACTTCTGCTCAAATTTTCTCAGCACTAGTTCAGCTTTGTGACTGCTACATTGGCCCAGTGGTATACTACTGGTGGAGCAGTAAATGTCTGGGTTGGGCCAGATTGGTTCAGAGTCAAAATACTTATCAAAAACTCTGGTGATCAGGAAGATAAGAAATTGTTGCAAAACGTGTGAAAATTTGGTATGCATAGAGCTACCACCATTGGCCAGCTACAGCACACTGAATATTTAATACCGACGTTTCTCGATACTTTTAAATGGGCAATAAGACCGGTTTTCCCAGAGACAGTCACATATAGCAAGTGTGTTATCGAGATACTCTAATACTGCAGCCACCCTATTAGAGCATTCAGCTATGAAGGTGGTGGCCAAGACATGGTTGCAATGATGCTAATGTCAGTCATTTCAATGATCATCATCATTTCAGTCATTTCTTGGCCACCATGTTTGATTCCACAACCTTTTACCCTGGCCTCTTTGGGGCTGTACACTTTTTTTCACAATTCGGCTGTTTTGGTATAGATAATGCAGTACAGTGCATCCCTGATTATCCAACCTCACACCTTAATTATTCGAATGTCATAAGTAACTGTTGAGTATTTGTCACTAGCGTACACTCTATTACAGTAACATATGTTCTATTAGAGAACTTGAATGAAACTCTCTAGCAAATTCACTTATCTGAATAATTTGTGTAACTCTAGGAACAATGGTATTCAGATAAATGAGGACCAATTGTTCAAGACTTACTTGAAACTTCTTGAGGTTGTTGATGAGTGCATTTTGGATGATTTTGATTTGAGTGGATATAACTGACAATACTGAAATATCAATTCGGTTGAACTCATCAAAACATCCCCATGCACCACATTGAGCCAAACCAGAGAATATCTTCCCTACAGCCTACATAAACACAGACACATGTACATATGTTAAATCAGTTTCCTAACATTCAAATCAGTCTTCTAAATTCAAATCAACATTATAAAAAAGAATTTAGACAAGTATATGTGTGTGGTGACTCGTGTGCACAGTAAATTCAAACATCGCACCTTGTAGTCCATACCCTCTCCACAGTTGGTCACAACACACAGTAGACCAAGAGCTTTAGCCAAATCTTTGGTAGTTTCTGTCTTGCCAGTACCAGCAGGTCCTGCTGGAGCTCCTCCAAGATGCATGGAAAGTGCCTACCATACACATCACAGTTACAGTATTCACATACATAACATGGACAGTTATAACAAATTATACCTGTGTTAAGGTGAGATAAATACGGTCAGTCAATGGTGTAATAACTAGTCTTCCGTTCAGTCCCATATACTCATATCCATAACCAAATGATCCAGTACATTGTTGGATTGTCAGCTCATCTGGCTCCATCTGCCAGTAGAACCTCAACTGACTCTCCCACTCAAACTCTCTTGCATCCATAATGCTGTATAAAACAATCAAAATATGTACAAAAGATTGTTAGATGCATTATTAGAGTACAACAACCTTTGCTTCAAAACATTGACCTTACCAAACACAAAACATACAAAGTTACCTGTCCCTCACAAATCTGTCCACAATGTCTCTGTTATGTACATCAATGATCAGTAAACTGTTGAACTTCTTTCGGTCATTCTTGCTTAGCTGAGACCGAACCTGTAATACACACACACATGTGACAAAACAATGGAATGCTCAGACAAATTTTATATCATTTATGCATATACAGTGGAACCTCTCTTAACAAACTCCCTGAATTAAGAACACAGTAGAAAAAACCTCCATAGTAAGGACAAAAATTTTGGTCCCAACAGGTCTGGTTAATACATTTTTTACCTTTGATAAAGAGGAAAACCTCTATATTACAGCAAAAAGTGGCCAAAAATTCTGGGTCCCAAAATGTCCGTAATAGAGAAGTTCCACTGTATTGCATTTATATCTACCTTGACAACAACTTCTCCAATTTGAGTGTGAAGCTTCTTAGAATAGTTCTTTAGTCCCATCTTATCTCCCTTCTTTACTTTCATGAAGGTGTCTTCAACTTCCCACGTCCACCAGACCTGGTTAGCAGCTAATATCACCATACCTTGGAACCAGTACATCCACTCCACCCTATACCATACAAATAACACTGCACAATAGAACTGTGTGTGCTTTAGGAGTAAAGGAACATATACTTAATGATACACAAAAATAATTGTTAATCAAACACAGACGAAAATTCGAGTTCAGGCAATTTGAAATTCTATATTAGGTCATCTCTGTAAGTGCTTTCTTGTTTTTAATGCTGCGTTTGGTGCTTGATGAACTAATATTATTCCGTAAAGGTGATTTTCATGACATAAGATGTCTCTAGAATGATTTTTTAAAGGAAATGTTTTAGGTGGCGCACATCATTTTAGGGATGATCCCTACTTATACAGTACTACTGTACCCTGCCTGTCTGGATGCCAAATGAAGCAGCGTATGGCCAACATTTTATGTTACAATAACAAACTAACCAGGGGCATGTGCCTTTTGAGGTTCTGACAAGTGTGTGCCCTCTGTGCCTTGTCTTTCCTTTTATCTTCAATCAACCTGGTTGTCATCTTCTTCATGTATCAAGGTGTTAATTTTCCATACCAACACCTTCCTTGTGCAGCATACTTAGATGCCACAAATTATTTAAGGCACTTACGCTACTGTAAAAGGTACTGGACACCCGGTAAATACCTGTAACTTTCGAAACCACACCCATTTAACAATTTAGAACAATGGAATGGGAGACCACACCTCCACTTCGTAGGCGGGACGCTGACTCGAGATACTCTTATGCAGCAGTCACCCTAATAGAACAGTCACACATGCTGCAACAAAAAACTAAACAAATTAGTATATTTTTAAATGAAATAAGGATCCAAGCAATAAAAAGTAGTGAAACAGGATATGAATATGGTATTACAGGATAGCTCAGTGGGAAAATTCCTACTTTGGCAATGAACAAAATATTGTTATAAGATGGGATTTTTTCACAGAGCTATGCTGTAATACCATCATTCGATCTCTTGTTTCACTACTTTTTATCGCTTGGATCCCTACTTCATTTTTAAATTTTTAAATATACTAGTTTAATAGATGCAAGAAAAAGACTACATTTAGAATTGATGGTACTCACCGGGGTGCACCCTTTTCACAGTAGCGGAAAATAGATTCTTTAGTGATCAGACGATTTGTCCTTCTCATTTCATTCAGTACTGCAGTCATCCAGTCCTCTACTCTACCCTCTGCAGCAACAGCACTACGAAACTGCATCTCTTCTCCTTCACTGGATATCATGGCTTGTGCTAGGGGCTCTCCTGTGTGACCCTGACCAAACTTCAACTTTGAGATGTTGTCAAACATCTAAAAAATAGTAGTTTCTGTGTACAGATCTACATACACAATTTCTCAAGGTTACCTTTATCATGTGCTCCTGTACACAAGTACACTCATGGCTACCAAGGATAGATAACAGTTCATCATCAGAGATGAAGAAAAAACGTGGAAAAGCATTTCTCTTGGAGTCTAGATAATCATTCAAGCTTTTCTGACATTTCTCCAAACCAGTACATAACATCTGTATGTCCTGCAGCCTGTTAGCACTGTGACATGCCTCTAATACTCTTGGGTTCTTAGCAGTATCAGACATGATCTATTGGCACATGGTGTAAAATGTTACATAACTGAATATGGGTATGTACCTTTTTGAAGGTCTTATCAATATTGTCAAACTTCTTAGCCTCCTCAGGTAGTTGTGCTCTGATGTCACCACCAATGAAGATACTCTCAAGGTACATCCACTTTCTCTGTACTACCATCCACACCTACAATAACTTGTATCACACACACTGTATGTATTGGCTGTCTCATATACTCACATCCACCACTTCACTGATGTGGGATAATGACTTCTCCCACTTCTGAACCTTATCAACAAATGGTCCTACAAAACGTGATGCTGACATGCTCTGAAGGTTCATTGCATTATCATCAAGTGTGATCACTATCTCATCCACTGAACCCAGGATGACACCTCTCTCTTGTGTACCCTTCATGTATCTATATATGATGAGGGAAAAAAAAGTTAAAATGGACATTACACCAATACATATAATATCATAATGCTAAGCCTGTAAATATCAGTTGTCAGAATCTTGACTGTATAGTGTATTTGTTTGGATGTTCTGTGAATATGTGTAAAATAATCAAATGGTTTGAGTACTGGTTTGGTAAATGAGAGGTCTAAGGTTCAATTCCCAGTGAGTGCTATTATTTCCTCGAACAAAAATCCTTTGTTTTTATTGTTCCAGTTTAGTCATCTGCATTGATAGGCACCATGTATGTATGTTGACTATGACAGTTCGATGAACACTAGAAATACGAACAATAAAAAAAGAATTTATGTACCGTATATGACCGTATAGAAGCCCAGGCGTTTATTTCCTATAAATCATTTTTGACCAGGCGTTTAAACAAGACCGGCGTTAATTTGGACCCGGGCGTTTATTTCTTACTAGCCACTCATTGAGAATGACAGGTGCCAGTAAAAGTACCTACGAAATACGAAATCCATAGTCCATCACGTACATAAACCCATTCGGACTCCTCTGCTGGGTGAAACATTGGAAGTCGAGCGGAAAGATGACAATGACCACGATAAATACGCTATGGCCATCACCAGAAGAGAAGGCATAGTCGAACAAGACAAGACATCATAAGACTGGTGACGAGACATCACTGTATAGTTAGCAGCTGACACGAGTTTAGAACTCCTTTCAGTGCATATCATTAATACCCCGGCGTTTAAATGAGCCCCGGAGTTTATTATGACAGTCCCCTAGCCGTACCCGGCGTATATTTGAGCCCGGCTTCAATACAGTCATATACGGTATGTGTATATATATTCTGCATACACTTACTTGTGTATAGTAAACTTAGTTTGTTGCCATGTTTCCACCACCTCATTGATGCCTCTTTCAATGCTCAATTCTTTACTGGCTGATGTGACAATCTCTGAGATGGTGTCTGCATAGTTGTGCAGCTGCATTGCAAACAAATTCTCCAGAGTGAATGTCTCCGGGTTCATGTCAAAATTCTGTTTAGTCGATTCCATAAGTTTCTGCCAGTGTCTGCATTGTAATTCAATCATAGTCATGTACACAAGTATGCTATTATGTCAAAAGTACATTAATACAGACACATACTCGCACACACATACTGATTACATGAGTGCGTTTTAGTCCAAGTGTGCAGTTTACATAACAAATTAAAACACTTATTAATATAAATACGTACCGGTCTCTTAAAGCATCATTCTTCAGGTCAGCAAACAGAGGAATAGACTCCTTGAACTCTTTCATCTTCTCCTCCAGTATACGGCAGATGGGAAGAGATTTGATATTCTTGGGGAATTTCTTCAGTCTCCTCATAAAGTCATCAATACCATTAGTCAATTGTTCAATATCCAGATTAGCCCACAATGTCCCAGACCACTCCTCACGAGCAATCTGTATGACATCACTGAAACTCAATTCTATATTATTACACACATACTCGTTGTGCTTCATAAAGTTCAAACACTTTGGCCATTCCCTGTAGTTGATTGTCCACTTCTATCAGGTCAGAGTAGAGGGTGATTGGTAGGTCAAACAGCTTCTCAGCATTCACTAGCTCTTGTCTCTCCTTCTCTAACTCTGCAAACTGTGCCTGGAAGTCCTTCAGCTTCTTAACACCTGTAATGAAGAAGGAAAGAAATAAACACACATACAATACATGCAGAGGTACATACCATTGTCCAAGTCTTCACCTACAGTTCCAGGACCCTCCTCAGAAAACTTATCATGGAAGACAGAAACTGATCCAGTAAACTCCTTCACTTGTTCACAAGTTATCTACATAATAGAGGAAGTGATTTGATCATTACATATAGTAGTGTGGTACTACTGACTATTGTGAACTTCTTCTTCACAGTCACTAGACTACGGTCAACCATTTTAGCCTCCTTGAACAAGTCCAGCCACATTTGCTCTAGTCCATCAGACAGCTTAAGCTCCTCTTCAGGAACCTGTATATATAACACAGCATAATGTACTATGAATTAACATGGCACACTTGTACACACATAAATACTATGGTATACATATAATGGTGAACATTACTGTATATTTACACATGTGTAAGTACCTGTACATCATACATCACTAGAGTACGATATCTCTCACGAATGTCACGATATTTCAGTTCCACAGTTAAAGAAATTGCTCTAATATTGGCAATAACACTGAGAACAAATTTGAGATCTTCCAAAGTATCAGGTGGTCTCTTCAGATCTGCAAACAGCCCCTAAGAAAACAAGATATTAAAATGCTATTGAATCTTGCTGATTGTAAGTACTGTATTGGCCAATCAAAAGCAGTACAAGTGTATGTTTTATTAGAGTATTTATTTGGACATGCATCAAATGTATACCACAAAACAAACACTCTTAATAAATTTACTGTCACGAGTTATTGTATTATAATAGGAAACTTTTAAAAATGTCAACTTGCAAACATTTCAAAATAAAATCTCAGAGTGTCTGCTGTGCCGACGACACAATTAAGACTTCCAAAGCTGTGAAGTTACATGTCACTAGCTATATGGAGTTTTCTTACAGGTTTTTGCAATTGAATTCGTCACCTTTGCAATTAATTTCGTCCCGTTGGCAATAGAGTCCGTCGCCTTTGCAGTACAATTCGTCCCATTTGCAATTGAATTCGTCGCTTTTGCATTAGAATTTGTCGCGTTTGCACAAGAATTCGTCATAATCAAGACACACGGTAGTGTATCATGCGGCCAAGAGGCCACACAACACCGTGAGTATATTGACAGGAAGAAAGAAAACACGATTTTTGCACTTCCATAGCTCTATGCTGCCTTTAAAAAACAAAGCGTTTTTGCTGTGGACATGCCCACCAACTTCAGTACTCCACATTCCAAATTTGAGCGAAATCGCTTAAAGAGTTTCCAAGATAAAAATTAGCTTAGTTTCTTCACTATTATTTTTTTCTTCTTTTCGCACACTTCCAAAACCTGCCATAAAACTCGAACGCCATAGCTGATTGCCATGAAATTTGGAACACAGAAGGGAGGTATAAAAGTGTATCTTGGTACCAAGTTTGGCATGAATACGATAAACAGTCAAGGAGTTATTATCGATTATTCACAAAAAATAACACCAATATGTTGTCACGCCTACAGGGTGAACCGCTTATGGGAAGAAGCTGAAAATCAGCGGCGTGGATAGGATAAGTGTTGAACCTCAACCTTTTGTAGTTTGAAAGAAATCAAGCTAAAGACCACGAAAAAAAGACCAACAGTGTGTAGCAATTATGTGATCGGGATTAGCTAATGAAAAAAAATGATTACTTGCCACGCCTACTAGAAAAACTGCTTGGAGTAATGCTTTGAAAATCGCTGTACATATGTCTTAGAAAGGCTCTTCAATGGTTTAGAAGCCACAGACGAAGGTATAACAAGTGTGAGATCGAGATACTCTAATAGAGCTGTCACCCTAATAGAGCAGTCAACTATAAGAAGTAAAATTCTCTATTAAAGCATTTATCTATATATTGTAGAGAATATAAACCACTCTGTATGGAGCTTAACTACAAAAAGGTCATCCTGTAGAGAAATCAGCTAGAAACAAGTCAACAGGTCACCCTGCAAAGTGTTAAACCACATTTCAAATCACCTTGTAGAGTATTCAGCTAGAAACAAGTCACTCTGTAGAGAAATCAAGTCATCCTGTAGAAGCATCAGCTAGAAACCAGTCACTTCAACTATATTTCAAGTCACCCTGTTGAGAGTTCAGCTGGAAACTAGTTACCTTGTAGAGAGATCAGCTAGAATCAAATCACTATGTTTAGAGAGTTCATGCATCTATATAAATAAGTCACCATAAAGAAAGATCAGCTAGAAACAAATCTCCCTGTACAATATTCAGCTACAAACAAGTCACCTGTAGAAAGAGCTAGAAACAAATCACTCTGTAGAGAGATGAGCTAAGAAACAAGTTACCCTGTATAGAGCTCAGCTGGAAACAATTAAGTCATTGATCAGCTAGAAAAGTCACCCTATGGAAAATTCAGCTACATTTTGTGCTTCAGCTACATTTGAATTCACCCAGTGGAGAGGTCAGCTAGAAACAAGTAATCCTGTAAAGAGATCAGCTACATTTCAAATCAACCAGTAGAAAGATCAAATCAAAACAAATCACCTTGTAGAGAAATCTGGTAGAAGCAAGTCACCCTGTAGAGAGTACAGCCAGAAAGAAGTCACCCTGTATAGAGAAATCAGTCATAAACAAGTCAGCCTGTAGTGATCAGCTAGCTAGAAACAAGACATTTCAAATCATCCTGTAGAAAGAAAATCACCCTATAGAAGCATCACTTAGAAGCAAGTTATCCTGTAGAGATCAGCTTGAAACTAATGAGATCAACTGGAAACAAGGCACCTTGTGGAGAGATCAGCTTGATTAAATCACCCTGTAGAGATTCCAACTACATTTCAGGTCACCCTGTGGAGAGTTCAGCTACAGACAAACTCTCAGTAGGCAGATCAGCAAATCACCCTGTACAGCATTCCATTAGAAACAAATTCTGTTATGAGAGATTAGCTAGACACAAATCACTCTGTAGAGGGACCAGCTTGAAACATAATGAGAGTTCAGCAAAAAAGAAGTCACCCTGTAGAGAAATCAGCTACCAGTCACCCTGTAGAGAAATCAGCTACCAGTCACCCTGTAGAGAAATCAGCTAGCTAGAAGATCATCTAGAAACAAGTCACTGTGTAGAAAAATCAGCAAATCATCCTGCAGAAAGGTCAGCTCGAATCATATCACCCTGTGGAAGGATCAGTTAGAAACAAATCATCCTGTAGAGAGATCAAGTCACGCTGTAGAAAATTCAGCTAGAAACATGTCACCTTGTAGAAAGATCAGCTACATTTCAAATCACCCTGTAGAAAGATCAGCTTGAAACAAATCACCCCATAGAGAGATCAGTTAGAAACAAGTCACCCAGTAGAGATATCAGCTAAAGAACTAGAAACAAATCATCCTGTAGGAAGATCAGCTAGAAACAATTACCCTGTAGAGAGCTTAGCTAAAAACAAGTCACCATGTAGAAAAATCAGCTACATTTCAAATCACCCTGCAGAAAGGTCAGCTCGAATCATATCACCCTGTGGAAAGATCAGTTAGAAACAAATCACCCTGTAGAGGGATCAGATAGAACTAAGTTACCCTGTAAAGAGTTCAGCTATATAGATACATGTAGATACAGATACATGATACAGATAGATACATGTCATCCTGTAGAGGGTTCACCTACAAGAAAACTACCCTGTATAAAGTTCAGCTATCTTGCAATCCTTTCTGTAGAGTTTAGTTACGTTACAAGTCACTCTGTGGCGAGTTCAACTATGTACACACTGTTCACCATGTAGTCTAAGAGTACAGCTACATTATGATTCTCCCTGTTTCAGCTACATACACATTTCCCTGTAGAGTATTCACATTGAGTTAATGATTAATGAACACAAATTATTGTTAAATGTGCATGTATAGCTAAACAATTAAACAATGTAATTTTCTCCTTAATAATTGTCATTCCTATAGAAAAGAAAAAGGCAAGTTAAAAGAAATACACAAAGCCAACCATAGGCAGTGTTGCGGGTAATGCATTACATAAGTAACACGTTATGTAATAATTATTACTTTTGTGGTAACGAAGTAATATAACGAAATATGCTGTAAAAACAGGTAATATAACACAAGCTACTTTACTTGCAAATGTAACGTGTTACCTACGTAATGAAGTTACTGTAACGAGTCTAATATTACATAATATTATTACTTTAAGTATAACAAAGTTACTAATCTCGTTAGTAATCCACTGAGTAATGCCTAACCACTACGGAGTAACCGAAGCCTACTGAATGAAGCTCATTCACCAGCTTCTTGCTTATAACCAAGATTTGCACATTGTCCAACAACGTAATTATGTCATGTGATAAAATGGTAGTTTCACACGTGACAGCTTTAGGCTGTGGACACAAAGTAATATAATATGTAATATTATTATCTATAGTTACTTTATTATATGGGTAATTCGTAACTGTAACTAAATAGTTCAGTTGTAAATAATATGTAATATGTAACGAGTTAAGTAACTGTCCCAACACTGGCCATAGGCTGGCTTTAGGTATGAAATTACAAAAAGAAGTGATATCTAATCAAAAGCAGCCAAGCAGTAAAAAAAGGTGTGGCCTCCAAAAAAGCCAGGGTGAAAAAAGATGTGAAATCCAAGGTGGCGGCCAAGAAACAGTTGTGATGGTAGGTTAATGGCAAAAATTTTAATATTGACAATTCTCTTGGTGCCGAATCTGAGTGAAACTTGGAGGAGGCAACACAAATTCACCTGAATTGTCGTCATTAAAATTTTTTCCAGTAACCAACCGTCACAGCCATTTCTTGGCCACCACCTTGGATTTCACATCTTTTTTCACCCTGGCTTTTTTGGAGGCCGCACCCTTTTTTTACAGCTTGGCTGTTTTTGATTAGATTACAATGACTACAAGAAACCAGCTGCTCATCACAAGGTGAATCATTCTTGCCATGGAGAATACCACTTGAGACACTAGAGAGTAATTGAAGCTGGTTATAAATGAAGCCAACAGCTGTCTGTCAAGTTAATTAGCTTGTTCGCGAGTGACCACACCCATCGCCAGCATACCAGAAGAATTGTTTACAACAGTTGTACTTCAACAAGTTCATGGAGCAGCTGATACATCTTGTTTTCGTGTTCTGCAGCTAGCAATCTTGTTACAGACGAATTCTTGTGTAAACGCGATGAATTCTAATGCAAAAGTGACAAAATCAATAGCAAAACCGACGAAATCAATTGCAAAACCAACCAATCCAATTGCAAACTGGACGAATTCTACTGCAAAGGCGATGAACTCTACTGCAAACGGGACGAAGTCAATTGCAAAGGTGACGAATTCAATTGCAAAAACTTGTATCATGATGCTCTCTATTCAATGGATTTGGGCACACCATGTGTGTAGGTGAGACAATATTTATGAAAAGGAGATTCCACTGTCACTATGAACTAGGTCGTGTTGTCCATGATGAAATTAGAGTTTAATCAGAAGGGGCAAAAGGTCATGTCAAAAGGGACTATATACATCATCCAATGAGGAGGTATTATTATGTGTAAGGATAATCACTCACAGGAAACTTAAAGACTAAGCTACTCAACATCAAAATGTATTTATTTTGTAAACAGGTGACAGTTTTTGAAATTATCTCATTCAAAATTTACCCATTATACAGTACCGTGTTCTTCAATACGTACCTCTAAATTATCTTTCAGTTGCATTAATCTACTCTTTGCAGAATCATTTAATAACTTGCCAAGTGATGTCACCCAGGTCCTAGCATTCTCCTTGATAGTACGGGCCAGTGGCTCCAGATGTAACATAATACAATCTATCTCCTTCTTCATTGGCTGAGTCATCACCTGTTGTAACAGTACACTAATGAATTATACTGAGATATACAATATGTTATACCTCTTCTGATAATGCATCATAAAACTGAAGCTTTTCATCATACGAGGTACAGGAGGGATCCTTCTGTGCAAATTTCTCCAACATTATATCCTGTAGGAACATGTAAACTTGGATAAAAATAAGCAAACACTGTGCTATTACTTATTTCAATACAATAGTGATATAGACCAAGACAAACAGTGTGGCCAAGAAAGCCAGTGAGCCACACTATGGGTATTTCAACAGGAAGAAAGAAAAGTACTTTTATGCATGCATCACACCATGGTCCTTTATCAAATTTTGCATTATAGCTGCCTTCCACCTTCGGCATTCCACATACCAAATTTATGCAAAAATCACATATGGGTTTGTGAAATACAGGCCCTAATTTTTTTTCGTGTTTTGCAGGGGCCTAATTTTTCTATATCTTTTCAGTTTTCACACACTCTCAAAAGCCAGTATAAGATATAAAACATGAAATTATACCTCGATTGCTGTGAAATTTGCGGTTGGGAGTTAAGTATGGAGATCCCTAGTTCAAGCTTTAGACAACGTTTTGTCAACATTTTTGTGCACTTTTTGCTACTTGGTGAGAATATTTTGAATCCCATGATTTTTGTTTTTTTCTTGTAACTCTGTAGCACTCACTGCAGTTCCTTTTAAACCACAAAAGGTTGAACTATGATAGTTAACCTATAGTGTATTATCTATGCCTATACATAGACCAATTTTCTTTGGTGGTTTACCCTGCAGGTGTGACAAAATGTCTTTTTTAAACACAAATAATCATCCATAACTGCATAAATATTAATCAGATTTGCACCAGAAAAATTAGGTCCCCAGAAAAAAAAATGGAGAAAAAATAACAAAGAAAATAAGCCTAACTTTGAAGATTTGTATTTCACAAATGCAAAAGGAGATTTTGCTGGAATTTGGAATGTAAGGTGCCTAAGCTATAATGCAAAAAATCGTGTTCTTTCCGAGAAGGGACCATGGAGTTATGCATACATGAAAAACATGTTTTCTGTCTTCCTGTCAATAATATACCCATGGTGTGGCACACCAGCAGGTTCCCATTTCTCTTTCTTCCTAACAGTGTAGCATACAAAAGAATTGTTTACACTCACAGAATAAGAAGCCATCATTGGAACATACACAGTATACAACATACTCGTTGCAGCTTCCACAATGGTCTATACTTCTTCTTCCACACTGACAGGTACTTCAATATTTCCCCAACAGCTCTCTGAATGTTCTGTTGTACCATAGCAGCTATATCCACAACATCAGGGTGCATACTGATGTCTGAGAAGAATGTGAACGTCACTGGCTCATCTTGTCCAGGTACTTGTTGTGGAGGTGCCTCTATACAAGAACCATTCTTCCAACGTGGGAACAACTTGGTACTGAATATCAAATATAATTTATCAATAAACTATATTGAATACTTCATTTACCCTTCCACTACATCTCTCATGGCTTGCATCATCAACTTGCACAGCTCATTAGCAGGTGGATGAAGCACCACTTCTGGTGCTGACAGTAGTGTCTCAACTGTGAACAATGGCTTTTCAGAGCCTAGCACATGGTAAGATAAATAGTTCAAATTTCCAAGCACCATCTAAAGTAGGAAAAGAAATGACTTTTTTTTAAATTTACACCATTCTGACCCACATTACCATATTTGGACATGAGCAAAATGCATTTGCAAAGTTATGTTCATACTAACTAATAGTGCTGGGCAATATAATGAATATATTTTTGTATCGTGATATATTTATTTATGTCGTGATATGATAGCTAGAAATTATTATCGTGATATTATCGTGATATTATCGTGATAGAACTCATGTGACCTACCCAGGACTATTTAAATTTATAAAATGGTGCCTCTAGTTTTGCCAAGCCTTGCACTGTACCCTCATTGAAAGTGTAATTATATCAATAAATATTCTGGTAACATGTACATCCAATCTAGTATACTTTCTACCATTTTGAAAGGTGTTAGGTAAATACACAGATATGTTTACAAAGGTCAATGCAATGCAGTGGGAAGTAAGAACAGTAGTTCAAAGAGCCATTGCAATTACAATTGTAATAGATAGATGACAAAGGATGCAGGTATCCCAGATTCAACCTTAACACTAAGTATATAGTAACTTGTAGCCTATCAAATACACTATATCGTGAATAAACTTTGCCATGACATATGACATAAGAAAAATGTATATCGCCCAGCACTACTAACTAATAACCTTAACAACAGCATCAAATATCTTCTTTTCCCAGTGAGCATAGTAAGATTTCAGTCTGGGAGACTTGCCAGAGTTAGTGTACACCACAAGACCCTCCATCTTGATCAGTAGTGGACCAATAGCATGATACTTACGGGACAGTGCATTAAGTATTGTACTACGATGAGCACTCTGAAACTCAAAGAACTCCTGTAACAAATAAAGTTTCTAGCAACTATTATTTAAGCATAAATGTACCAGGAATATGCACACGCACACACACACGCACACACATACACACGCACAGCCATACTTACGTACATCCATGCATGCACACACGCACGCGCACACACACACACCTTTGCTTCAGGGAGTTCACATCCTGGTTTTGGTGGAGGCAGCTTAAACAGCATAGCAGAACAAATAGTGTGTAGTCTTTCATCAATATCACTAGCATTCTTCTGTATCTGACTGGATAGGGACTCAAACTTGCTCAGTGCCTATAAGATGTACAAGTCATCACATGGACAAATACTCTAATAGAACACACATATTGTTGGTTTTGCAAATCAAGAATCATGTGCACACATTTATACCAACCTGTTCACACTTGACAATAAAGTCATGAATACCCAAAGAGTTCCAGTTTAATCGTTTCACTCCTGGCTTGAGAACTCTACGTAAGAACTTGATGTGTTCTTCCAGCAAATCAGACTATTCAAAAAAAATTGAGTCATTTTAGCTTCATAAATATTTTAATACAATACTGTAAAAATCCTTGCTTTGTACTTCTATATATTGTATAGTGAAATGGAAACAATATGTACAGTATATTATATGTGTGCAATGTGTGCATATATACTAGGTGTTTGGCTGACAAAAATCAGACTGACCTCTGCTGGTTCAAGAGATGCAATACAAGCTTGGTAACGTTGTAAACACTTCTTGATCCCATCCTGGTAACTAGTGAACTTCTCTTCCTGTAGGGCCACACTCCTAGCTAGCTCTGGTACAGGGAAGCCAAGCTGCTCCATGTACTTGGTCTCCAATATTATTTCCGTCAAGTCAGCAGAGAAATTTAGTGCATATTCAAATCCAGTGGGGCTCACTACATTTTAAACAATAAATGCATAGATGTTTGTGATTTAGCACCTATATGTGACTGCCTCTGGGAAAACTACCCTTATCACTAAGAGAAATGTCAGGTATAAGTATTCAGAGTGTTATAGTATGACAATGGTAGAGGCTACATGCACAAAAATTTTACAAACTTCAAAAACAATTCCTTTCCAGAACATCCACTTTGCAAGTGGGCAAAAACTTTGCAAGTGGACAACAGTAGTTCAAAAAATGAATTGAAAAAAGAATTTATAATTTATAGTACAGATCTTTATCCAACACCGCAGAGCTATAAAGCTAGTTTCAGCCTCACCCAATTGGCTTAAGACCACAAACCTTTTTGTATGGTTCACCACTGGGCTTGGTAACTAAAAGCATTTTTGAAATTTAATAGTGCATTCATGTAACTTACATGCTGAATAATAAAACTTGCTCTATGGATGATAATAGTGCATTCATGTCTAGAATTACATAACTTTCTATCATGGACAATAAGATCAGTTTTCTCAGAGCCGCTCACATACTTTATGTACACAACCTGCACAGCCTGACTGCTCTATTAAATCAAGACACAAAGTAGTGTATTGTGCAGCCAAGAAAGTTGATGCGCTAACAGGAAGAAATTAAAGGGAACATGATTTTCACACATATGTAGTTCCATGTTCCCTTCTCCAAATGGAATGAATTTAACACCGCAAATGGCCTCCACGTCACCTTCGGCATCCCACATACAAAATTTGAGCAATTTAGTCTCGCATTGCCAAACCAATACACGCCAGGCGCTTATCAATATCCTGATTATAAGCGCCGGCTGTAATTGGTCTGGTGACATTACGACTCATTACCATTTCTACTGGAATGTAGCGGCGCGCGCAGTACAGCCGTGGCGGCAGCTGTTTCCATAGATACCCAATATTTTGTTACGCTAGTGTTGGGACTATTCTATATAACACACAGCTCACAAGTGACAGGTTATTACACTCACTACTCACCACTACTATTCCTTAGCAACAGTGGCCCTTTGCCGTCAAACACAGGTAAACCCCATGTAAACGTGTACCGTTTATACTAATTGCTTGCCCACCATATGCTGCGCTACTGAACTGGTAATGGTTCGTAATGTCACCAGACCAATTACAGCTGGTGCTTATAATCAGGATATTGATAAGCGCCTGGCTTGTATTGGTTTGGTAACACAAGACTAGGGTACCTTATGCATTCATGAAATATGAGCCCTCAGAGTTCAGCTCAATTTTTTTCCCGTTTAGGGGGGCCATAGATTTTTCTATTATTCAGACACTCAGCAAAAACCGTTGCATATAAAAGCAAATGTGTAGCTCATTCACCTTGAAATTGTCAAGGACACGTACATTAAGGCTAATTCGCACACTAAGTTTGGTACAAATCTGATGATGTTCACAGAGTTATGGACAATTATTTGTATTATAACTCACTATTTTGTCACACCTGCAGGGTAAACCACTTATGGGAATATAGTTCTGTACATAGGTTAACAATCATAGTTCAAACCTTTTGCAGTAAATCGACAACTGCAGATATACCAATCTGGTATAAAATCACGGGGTAGAAATACTCTAATAGAACAATCATCGAGAATTACAAAAAAAGTCAAACAAAATTGTCCACCACACCCATTCCCCACTCTTCACCACTGAATCACTGCTGTTAGATGATCAGCTTACTTAATTTCTACATTATAAATGAAACTTCTAGTTTACTCTACTGAATGGTAAAAGAATTTCATTGATCTACCAAACTATGTTAAAATGTTAGCAAATAGTCAAATAAAGATTGCAATACGATACTACTGTAACTTCTATCTTCATTGTATTAGATAAGAAGAAATTGGGTGGAAACAAGCCCCATTACCAGTTTATACTTGGCCATGGGATATTTAAAACACAAAAGTGAAATTCATGCAAAACAGCAAAGCCAGTATGAAAAAGTTCTGAAATCAAAGGTGGCAACCAAGAAATGACTGCAATAATGTTTATGCTAATAATAGCTGTGTGCATTATAAAATCATCAACCATTTCTTGTCCACTACCAATTTGATTTCACAACTTTTTTCACCCAGGCCACACTCTTCTTTACAGCTTGGCATGGATTATATTAAAGAAGTCTTTTATTTGTACGAGGAAATCAAGCAAACAGCTTACTCATTGATGACATGTGAGGCATCAGTTCTACTGATGTTCTCCTCTCCTTGTTTACAGCAATACCAGAAGCAGTACCAGGTGGATGATGTGGGGTAGGGTCAATCTTAACCAATACTGTATGTTTCATCAGTCCTGGCAGGATAGCCTCTACATGTTCCATCCACCTCTCATAGTGTGTGTCCTCATATTCCTTCATTGTCCTAGCCACTGTGAGGTATTTCTGCCGAGCCTAGTGTGGTATAAACACTGACTAATAATGTACACAGGTATAATGTATATTCTAGATCGACAAAGAAACATGTAATAACTGTACATAATACTACATATATTGTGGATCACGTATTTAGACTATCAAATATAGTACTCCAGCTTACTGATTGTCCCTCAGGACTATCAATTAATTCCTTCATGGTCTGGAAACGGAGGACGGTTTTCTTGATCCTCTTAAATAGTGACCTAGACCAGCCAATGGCACCAGCTACAGGTGGTTGGTTCTTGGCAATAGGAGGATTATCTTTGTGTGTGATAAATAAGTCATTGATAATGTCCACCTGAATAACAAACATAACCAATTAATACATCACCAATATAAGAAAGCTGGCATGCTAAATCATTATAGTATATCAACTAGCTGTTTAAAAAAAAATTTTTTTTAAAGGAAGTAGGGATTGATTATACATGTTACAAAAAGTAAATTAGCCAAAAGTAGGGATTAAAGTGAGTCTCATTTTAGCAAGTAGTCGCCTAATCTTGTTTCCTTACTTTTTACTGCTGGATCATTTCTCATTTCAGCTGTAACATTTTTGAGCTTGTTTCCTTACTTTTTGTAGCATGTATAATCTATAATCAATCCCTACTTCCTTTTAAAATTTTTAATACTTTTTATGTCTAACTATATTATACTCTTTGTTTTCCACATAGCATAAATATCACTTGAAGCAGCTATCTTTTTACCATCTAAAATAATTGTCGTTTTTAATTTTTTTAAATTAAATTATTTTTTATTTTAAAAAGCTATTACAACATCTGTAAAGGCTCCAGCTGCATTTCTAATGGCCTAAATGTTGATGATTTAACAGTAAAACATCGCTGGAGAGTCCACCATTAAGAATGGAATCCTCGCTTTTAGAAGTCTGGATCCCGAGGTGGATTCACCGCTCAAAGGCATGCATTATTAGCTAGCTACCTCGCAAAAAAAGTTAAACTGATAAGATTATAAAACGACTAACCAGCATTAATAAAAGCTAGAGACAACTCCTTGGATACTACACCCGTTCACCCTCGTCTTACACACACGTACGCACACTTTGTTAAAATCACGTGTTTGGGTTGAGGTGCATGCCGCAACTATTAAGCGCCGCAACTGTTAATTATCCTTCGAGAAGAACAAAGAAGCGGATGAATGATGAAAGCAAACAGCATGGTGCAGTGGACAGAACGTAATCAGAACAACAGATTCGTGAATCCGCCATCATTACCTTGGCTGTCTGAAATTTCTGGAGCCGTACACCTAATGCAACTGGCTGGGTCTTACAGCAGACAGGCAGGGAGACGAAATCTAGGTGAATTTTGCACTGTACATCAAAACATTCGGCTTTTCGCTTCATTTAACCAAGGTACAGCATCATTACAGCAGTACTAATGTATTCCAGGTGGTTGTTTTGGGTAAACTTATTGCAAGGCTGTCTTTTACAGTGCAAAAAAAATGTGAAGCCATATGATTTTTTACCAATCCCTACTTATTAAGTACTATTGTACTTAATGATAAGTGAGAAAAAAAACCCACAACATTTAGGCATATATAGCTCCATGTTCCCTTCTCCAAATGAACTAATACTTATATTTCAAAATGTCCTCCACCTTTGGCACCACACATAAGCAAAATCATTGTATGCATCTATAAAATATGAGCCCTAAAAGTTCGGCTTAATTTCTTTAGTCTTTTTTCTCTTTCACTTTGGTTTCCACCTTTTCTGTTGTCTTATCCTTGTACATAATTAAAGTATTTTCCTCCAGACTATTGTACACATATACTTACATACGTGTAGTTTTAAAAATAGGGATCAATGCACTAAATAGTAGCAAAACAAGACACATTATGGCAAGTATTACAACAGTTTACTATGTGGAAAAGTCAGCAGTACATTAATTAAAATAAAACTGTTTAAGGAAATGACAGGGCAACATTGACGGAGCTAATGAAGAACAATAGCCACATGCAACTACTGCAGAAGAGGGGGAGGAAGAAACAAGTTCCAGTAAAATGTTAGGCTGCAGCTGGAAGAAGAAATGCAAACAGACAGAAAGGAAGACTTCTATAGTGAAACTGTACCACTGCCACCACCCTAGCTGTTATTCCTTCCTCCCACCTATGCTAACCAAACCAGCAAGCCATCAGTGAATAAAACTGCCACTCCTACCAACACAGCCAGAACCATCCCTACCAACTTAGCCATCAGAGACCCTATCACCTCTAAACAAAAGAGTAACAGTCGACTTCAGAGTATAGCTGTACTATGTATTGTAGTATTCTTGTTCATTTTTATATGAGCAATGAACAAAAAGTAATGAACAAAAGTACATATGGTTTGCATGCAACTGAATACAGTGATTGCATACTAAATATGTACAGCAGGCATGAAGTTTGCAACCAGGGTGTGTGTCACTATTTCATATTGTCATTGTGCTAGCATTATGAATACAGCTAGGCCAACAATAACGGGGTGTGACATCGTGATCAAGTAAAGAGATTGTTAAAAGGTGTGGTCTCAGTGCTCGATCATTACAATTAATCAACCAAGATCGCGTTAATAGGCGTAATATTGAACCTATCATGAAGCTTCAGGTATTTACTGAGCGTAAGCACTTAATTAAGTTTGCGGCATTTAAATATGCTGCTCAAGGAAAGTGTTGATAGGGAAAATTAATACCTCAATATGGTGAAGAGGGATGAAGACCAGCCTGATTGAAGATAAAAGGAAAGACAAGGTGCAGAGGGCACACACTCATTGAAACACCAAAAGGCACATCCCACTGGTGAGTTTGTTGCGACGTAAAATGGCGGCTGTGTGCTGCTTCGTTTGGATTCCAGCCTTGCGACTGTGGTCAGGCAAGCAGGCAGGCAGGCAGGCAGGCAGGCAGGCAGGCAGGCAGGCAGGCAGGCAGGCAGGCAGGCAGGCAGGCAGGCAGGCAGGCAGGCAGGCAGGCAGGCAGGCAGGCAGGCAGGCAGGCAGGCAGGCAGGCAGGCAGGCAGGCAGGCAGGCAGACAGGCAGGCAGGCAGGCAGGCATAGGCAGACAGACAGGCAGGCAGGCAGGCAGGCATAGGCAGACAGACAGGCAGGCAGCAGGCTGGCTGGCTGGCAGGCAGACAAATATATCTGGCCGCCTGTAAGTGTTTTCTTGTTTTTAATGCTGTATTTGATGTTAGATGGACTAACATTATTTCATAAAGGTGATTTTCGTCATGTAAGATGTTTCTAGGATGATTGTTAAAAGCAGTATTTTAGGCAGCGCTCGTCATATCCCTACTTAAACAGTACTACTGTACTGTTTGATGAGTGAAATTACCTATTCCCTATTATAGTAGTACTAGCGATATTATAAATATATCCACCTGGGCTAATTAGAAAGGTGAAAAAGATTAACCCCCTGTTAAGATGTCTTCTTATAAAGAAGATGACATGGGTAAAGGCATGGCCAAGAGAGCGATGTGGGTAGTTATATATACGACATGAGGTAGCTAAGTAACATAAAGTATATTTGATGGTATGTATAACAATTAAGAGCTATATAGGAAACAGCAACATAATAGAATACTACAGTAAAATACGCTGCACAATTATGCAAGTAATCTATATGTTTATTTTATCCACACAAAAACAGCCAAGCTGTGAAAAAATGGTGCGGCCTTAAAAAACCTGGGTGAAAAAAATTGTGAAATCAAAGGTGGCGACAAAGAAATGGCTGCAATGATGTTAATGCTAATAAATTTTAACAATGCACACAGCCACTATTAAAATTTATTGCAGCCATTTCTTGGCCGCCACCTTTGATTTCACAACTTTTTTCACCCAGGCTTTTTAAGGCTGCACCATTTTTTCACAGCTTGGCTGTTTTGTGTGGATTTCATTTCTTTTTGTACTTTATAAGGCCCCAAAACCAGCCTATGGCTGACTTTAAGGTTTGTTTTACTTTTTACTCACATTTCTTCTTTTCTATGCAGACACAATGATGATTATTGAAGACAGACTTATAAATGTATGGCACTGCATGATTTAATTCAATATTTGATAATATTATTGTAATACTCTAATAGAGTGCACATTTTTGAGGACTTCTAATAGAACATACATAGAATGTTCTAGAACGATCTAGTACTTTGATTGGTAGATCTATGAAATTACACACGTTTGATCATAACTAGATTTAAACTAGAAATTACATTTAGTGAAGTGATCAGCCAAGGTACAGTGGTTCAGTGGTTAACGATGCAGGTGTTAGGTATGGAGGTTCCTGGTTCGAACTCTGGTAAGGTTTTTTTTCGACATTTTTTTACCCCATGGTGACTGCTCTATTAGAACGCGACTTTACACTTGTTTGATTTTTGCTTTATAACTTTGTCGCTGTGACTCTATTACTATTCAAACTATCAAAAGGCACTGCTATGATGATCAGCCTATCTACACACTAATTTCCAAGTTATTCCTATACTCGGTCTACCCTGTAGCCGTGACAGAAGTTTGATCTTTTTTTATGTGAATAAAATGCTCATAACTCCTTGGATATTCCTCAGATTCACAACAAACTTGGTATGTGAATCCACTGTTACACACTCTTCATTTGTGCCAATGATCGAGGCAATCGAGTTACACGTTTGTGTTTCATAGCAATTTTTGCAAAGCATGCAAAAATAAATCGAAGCCCTCATAGCCCCCCGTACGGCATAAGAAGAAAAAACAAAGAAATTAAAAGGAGAAACTTTGAATGCCCATGTCTCGCAAATGGTTGTTGCAAATCTAATCAAATTTGCTGTGTGGCCTACCCTACCTGGCGGACAGTTATAAAATTGGTGTGCTTTGGAGAATGGGCCATGGAGCTATGCACGCATGAAAAAGCTGTTTTCTTTCTTCCTGTCAATATACTCATGGTGTGGTGCGCCAGCTTTCTTGGCCGCATGACACACTACCGTGTGTCTTGATACAAGTTATATACTGAAGATCTGTAGGACACCTGATCCTATAGCCTGTTTAAGATATTATAATTAAGTATGTCTGTTTGACTTGTAAATATATACACACACCTCTTTCTCAAATTGCATGAGAATCTCATTGAACTTCTTCATCATTGTATTATTGATGGCATCACGTGATCTGATGTGTTTGAAATTGTGTAACATGTCAAAGGCTCCCTCAGCTGATCGTAATGTCTTGAATGATTCATCAATGAATGAGTTAGCCTCTTGTTCTATCCTCTGTACATTACGCTGAAACTGATCCATCAGAACTGTCCACTTTGACTTGTTCACTGGTGCATAGGGGTCAAAGACAACCTACAAATATTACATAATACCACCTTACAACACACACATACATACAACACACATACATACACATGCGCGCACACACATACAACACACACACAAACATGTACACACACACATGCACACACATACACACAAACATGTACACACACACATGCACACACGTACACACACACACACACACAAACATGTACACACACACAAACATGTACACACACACAAACATGTACACACGCACCACTAGCAAGTGAGATGAATATCACTTTACCTGTTCAATGGGGATAACCAGGCTGTCAACACGTTGAACAACTTCCTCAATCCTCATAGGATCACCAGTAACAGCTTTGAGCTCAGGACCAAAAATATTATGAAACTCTTCGATAGTCTAATACATCAACAACAGTACAATACAATACCATTAACAAGGTACACAGCGTACCTGTACTATATTATAGATGTCTTCACATGTTTTAGCAATGTAGTCAGTACGATCAAACAACCTCTTGCGGTCAAACTCCCAGCGAGCATCACGACCAGATGTCTCAATCTTCTTCCTCACATCAAGGTAAGATTGTTTCCAGACATGTAGACACCTGGTGGCCTCCCTGGTCTTCTGTTTAACAACACCAGGACTCTCCCTATGCAAAGCATGCGAGTTTAAATTTTAAAAAGGAAAAGAAAAAACCACCTACTTGAACACAGTTCTGATGTCCACTGCTCTGGTTACTCGTTCACAGAGCTCTCCAGCAATCCTCTCCATCAGAGGTACCATTCTCTCATCACGATTGTAGTGTCGTGATATCACCCATACCATCCTTAGGGCATTCATCATTGATGGGATGGTATCAGTTACTATGGGGAAACCAGCTCCATGTGTGATATTCTTGAAGTGTCTCTCCAATGTTGTGAGAAACTTCACGTTATCCCTGGCCTCAATGAAATAACGACTCATCTCATTGCGATGATATTCAAAATTTGACAGGCTGGCAACATTGGCTAGTTTTAGTACCTCCAAGATTTTCTGTACTTGAGGCAGTTTGAGCTGCTCTGAGAGGGCACCTAAAGCTGAATTTCTCTCCTTCCAGAAATCAATTTCAGCCAGAGGACCAGAACCACGAGGTGCCTTCTTAAGGATAGATTCCACTGTGTTAGAGATGACCCTAGACCATCCCTCCATTGCTGCCTCTAGTTGTATTACTATTGGTGCCTGCCTGGCCACTATCGCTGCTTCTTCAGCAATAGTAATATCAGGTATTTCCAGCTTTACCTCTCCTTCAACTTGCTTGATGACCACCTCAAGATGTGAGGCAAACTTCTCGACATTAGTGACAAGCTCATCTCGAAGGAACATCTTCATTCTGGAGTCTACCTGATCTTGAGTACCAGCACTTTGTTGCTCATCTTCTTCAGTTTCATCTCCACTATCTTTTCCAGCCTTGTCAGCCCTGAAACTAACCCTACTGGCAGGCCTACTGCTAACAGCAGTTGCTTTAAGCTCGCCGTCTCCATGTCTTTGCCCTGATGCTTTCAACAGTGGTATATATACCAGTTGCATTAGTTGCTGTAGGTTGACTAGTGTGGAAGAAGTGCTTAATGTTCCCACTTCAAAGTATTGCAGCATGCCCTCATTAGCTAGTTGTATGGAGCTGAATGTGGTAATGGGGTCTGTGGTACATCGTATGAAGTATACCGCCTTGTGGTCAACATCTTCGGGTAGGTGCTTGTAGCATACATACAATGTCGGCTGCATAACTTTTCTCTTTTCAATTCTCTGAAGGAGATGTACACACATATAAAATAATATATGCTTGTAGGTAACCATGCATAAACACAAACACATTACTTCCTACTCTTTGTATAAAATGTAGTCTAATACATATGTAGATCTTGCAAACCTTTTGCTGTTTAGGTAGTTTCTTAACACCGTTATCTCCATTGGTTTCATCATCTCCTGATTCTGTATAAAACGTGTATCATGATAGACATTGTTGAATTGTACATATGTACCTTTGTCTGAAGAGCTTTGGATATTTTCGCTGCTCTTGTCAGCTGGGGCAGAACTCTCCTGACCAACAGGAGAAGCATTTCCATTGTTAGTGAGTTTCTCTGCTTGTTCTACAAGCTGTTCTATGAATTGTTCTACAAACAGCACAAATTATATACACATCACATAACTGTAAATACATGCACTACTTACTACACACATATTCTTTTAGTGCATGTGTGTGAGTAGCAAAAAAAAATATTGTTTCATGCACACAGTCCTGGAGACTCTATGTACTATGCTTGCACTGGGACTGCGGCACATGTACAATTTAAAACAATTAACATTGGCAACAAAAAATAAACATGTCACACTTCTGAATGAAGAGCAAATCAACAAATAACAATTGAATTTTTGGTCCTCTACACATAGAACACTTCTGAGAATACACACACTACAGTGAAAACACAAAACAATAAAGAAGGTGCCGTTGCAAACATTACAATATGGATACACTGGTACCATGTAGCTGGACCGCTTCTTTATCTGTGTCCTTGAACCTATTTTCTCAGAACTGGATAACTATAGCTATCCTAGGTCCCAGTGCCCAATTACAAAAGTTGACAACAAAACTGTTAACAATTCTTTCCTGGTTGGATTCTCCAGATTAAGGCCACTTCAACTAAATTTCTTGTTTCTCAGACCCGACCGACTCATAAAATAAAGTTCTTGTTCATTTTTAAAGATCACGTGTTTGATCATGTGCGTTTGTAAGATGGGGTCGATGTATTGTTGGCCATCCGTATCTGCTAAGAGTGGGGCGAGCTTGGTTACAAGAAGAGTTATAAAAGCAGACTATGGATGGACGTTTGGTTATTTACTAAACATAGCTAACAGTTCATTATCGAACGCCATAGTTACACGTGTTGTCACCTCCAAGAATGAACATTTTATCGATCGTGTAGCTACATGAGTTGCAATTACCACCTATTATTATTTTATTTATACCTACCTACTGACCCACTTTTCAACTAGTTTCAGTCCGAGAAACAAAAATTTAGTTGAAGCGGCCTAATCAGAATACCGGCTTAACTGACCAGTCACGGTTGTGTGCTGCTGGTCTGTGGATCAAGTCAGACCTGGGGATTAGGATTTTATTTTTTTCTTTACATGTCCCGTGTTGTGTGTCTCAGTGCGTTGTACACTGAGTTCATGCAGGCTTGGCCATTGTGTAAACACATAACCACGCCCTTTACTTTGCTAAACAATTATAAATACATCCCCAACACACTTATATTGTACCTTCAACTACTTCTACCTCCACTTCAACCTCGCGCTCTCCCTGGTAAAATAATATCGCTGGAGCATGCTTGCTGGACTCGCCTTCAAGTTGCTCCCTCAATTCCTTCGCATATTTTCCATCCTCGCGCTTTATAAAATCGCTAAAAATGTCCTCTTCTTTAATAGCGAGGTAGTGATAGACTCGCTCCTTGAACCACACTATCCTGTAGTCGTCCATCACAGTGGTATCCAATGGTAACGACAATAAATATGGCGCTATATTATAAAGTGCGCTTAATTTAACCACTCAAGTAAATTGCGCGGGCGGGAGATTTGCTGCCATAGAAACAAGCTAAAAGTGGCGTGATTTTTACCACGTGCATGCGGTTCATTTTGAGCATAGCCCTACGTAGCAGGTTCCTCCCCACTCATTTTTAATGCTGCTCAGAGTGTTTGTGACCTATTGAAGTAGCGAGCGAAGATGTCGTTAAGTTTCTGGCTAAACCCAGTTAACGTGTACGAGTTCGTGAGGGACTTCTACTATGAAAAGCTCAAAGTTGCAGGTGTGCTGTATCGTTGGTAAAATTGCAAATAAGCATAGCCTAGACTTGCACTTTGCCCTTTCATCTGCTTCCATGAATAATGTGGCTGTGCAATGATAGTCGGTTAATGTGGACACCTGGGGGTTAACCCACCTGGGACCTGTTTGTGCAGGCAGTATAATGTTTTGCTGTGGGATTTTGAGTGTCCATGTTAACAGGTGCCACTGTAGTTATAATTGGATGTAGTTTGGATTAAGAGTGACATGTGTGTTGTGTACAAATGAAACATAGTGTTTGAGAGCTTGCAAACAAGTTGATCATGATTTTGAATGCAAGTACACTTTTGTCGTGGCAAATCTCTGTTAGTAACAACTTCTCTGTGTATAAGCTCTTTGTTCAAGAGCAAACACATAGTACATCATGCTGCATTCTTGGCAGTATTTGGACAAGTGGTCCTGATAACAGAGTCTATAAAGGTCTATTTTGGTATGAGTTTTACTGTGCGTATGTGATCAAAATACACCATCGTCTCGTGAGGCAAATGTAGTTTAGTTGGACTTCAGATATTCAACTGACATGCTTAAACTTTAATAGGAGGATTTTCCTCTTAGTAACACACTGTTCTATTTATAGAACATGTGTGGGTAACAAGCCTTGGTTTGTGTTATTTATCTACTGTAAAAAAGTTTCTTGGAAATTCCATTAGTATTACATCTGTAATTTTTTTTGTTCAGATCCCAGGTTAGACAGCTTTCCTCTGATGAGCTCCCCAGTGCCCACAGCAATACTGATAGGGCTCTATCTGTTGTTTGTGCTGGTGGGTCCTCGAATAATGAAGAACCGACAACCAGTGAACGTTAAGATACCGATGATGATATATAACCTCTCCATGGTAATATTGTCCTATTATTTATTTCACGAGGTAAGCCTGACACCAACAACAGACATTGTGTAGAATTTTTTTAAACATTTTGTAGCTGCTTTTTGGAATGTTGGATGCTAATTTTACATTCCTCTGTGACCCTATTGATTATTCTAATAATCCTAAAGCACTTCGGGTGAGTTGGTTGGTAGTATATAACAAATCTATAATTTATGTCACTTCTTGTTGTCCTTAGCTGGTGTCTGTGTGCTGGTTGTATTACTTCTCAAAGTTCATAGAGTTCACAGATACAGTGTTCTTTATCCTGCGTAAGAAGGATAATCAAGTGACAATCTTACATGTCTACCATCACTCATCAATTGCTGCATTGTGGTGGATGTGGGCCAAATGGGGATCTGGTGGAACATGTAAGTGTGTGGGTATGTATTTGCCGATTGCAGTGTCAATTTTAAAGTGGGAACTACTAACACTTCTTACAAATCTCCTTATAATTAAATAAATGTCTTAAGTGCATACTCCATCCAATATTTTTACAAAGGTTATATAAATGTTATTTTAAGTAGTGTAGGACATATATACTGAGGTCATTGTCAAGAGGTCTTGTCAGCGTATTTCATATCCTTGTAACCGTATTTCATAACCTTGTAACCATGTCCCTCCCTCCCCCTAGCCTGCTTGGCACCTTGTGTCAACTGTGGTATACACATTGTCATGTACTCCTACTACTTCTTGTCTGGACTGGGACCACAAGTGCAGAAATATCTTTGGTGGAAGAAGTACATCACTGTGATGCAACTGGTGAGCCTGTCTGTAATGTATATGGTGGAAATTAAACCCTCTATTCTAGTGAGGTGTCCTGATTTCAGAGGTCTAAATGTATGTACTGTAATAGAAATGGGACCATGGATGGACAAGTATCCTGATTACTGTACACATTGAGAGATTTCATTGTATAGATTATAGATGTGTCAATGTGTTTGGTAGCACAGCTTACTATCCACTAGTACTGCCATTACATGCATGTAGCACTTTATACAGCTATTGAGTACAGTAGTTTTTGTATACGTATGTAGGCACATAAGATTTTGTATATATGACTGTATACACATGTTTCTACTCCCTATACAGATGCAGTTTGTTACAACAGGTTTACACACGCTCTACGTCACTGTTACTGACTGTGACTACCCTAATGGTCTGAAGATCACTCACATGACCTACATGATAACATTGATAATACTATTCTCTAACTTCTATATACAGAGTTATAGCAAGGGAAAGAAGAAGCCACCCCCTATTGTTCTGCCTTCGGAAAACGGAGGCCCAGCCACAAGTCAAACAGACAAGAAACACAACTAAAGTGAATGCATTGTATTATGAGTGGTAATAATGTGTGTGATCGCAATTCGAACTTTTTACATACATACATACATAATACATAACATGTATGATTTTTAATATATTTTTACAATTAATAAATAGAAATATCAATTGGCTATGTAATTATACATAATTATGTATTTACAGAACCAACAAATATGTTTCATTATACAGGCAATACAAAAATATTCACACACATACATGAATAGTTATTCCTTCTTGTTATGTCGATATACTAACTGTTGTCCAAGTCTTTTGAGATGTTGAAGATGACATGCAAGTGCTTCTAATGGTGTGTCCACATAGTTGTACTTGATGCCAAACTCTTTACATGTCTGCACCACAATTGGAGTAATCTTTTGATAGTGAGACTGGATCACCCCCGGGAATAAGTGATGAGCGGTCTGGTGATTGAGAGCTCCTACAACACATAACAAGATGGGGAACATTACAATTCACAGATGTCCCTTAAGGGTACACACATGCTCTTAAGAATGAAAACAAAACTTGGGGACAATTGCCCTAATACCATAAACAACCTTACCTGTGAAGACAGTCCAGAACCAGCTGTCAGTGGCGTAGTCTTGAGTAGTGGCCACCTGTAATTCAGCCCTGTGTGATGAGAAGACAATAACTAAAATTAAGAAGCAAACATTTCTACATACAGTACATAAGTAAACATGTAAGTGAATTTTCTTCAACTAACCAGTCTTTGTGGACGACATTGTTTTCATCTGGTTGGGGCCACTCCACCTAGCAGAGGTCATTATTAAGCAGTACAAGGTGTGGCTGTGTGTACCTCACTAATGACATGAGATGCCTGGAACACCAGTGCTAGCCACCAGCTACCAATCATTTCACCAATTATGTTTAGTACAATCTGAAGATGACAAGCAATGAAGGTTATAGATATGTAAACAAACAATATAATATTATATGTGACCAAAATTTTCGATAATCATTGACCCACACACCAGTGAAGTTCACTTTTCACCATGAATGGACAGCCATACCAATACATTTGTACCACAGACATTCCACTGATTTACTCTGCATGATTGGATTTCGAGAGACGTGTGCCAACTGTTCTGGTACCTTACAATATGCCAATGGCCAGTTGAACATGAAACATATGAGGACAGTTGCCCAGATGTTTTATGTAAATCTCTTCCATTTTAGGTAGTCTTATGAGCCCACCATAATTATAACCTACCTGGCCATTTTCTGGTCATATACCAATAGCCCACCCATTGATATGCTTGTGTTACAGATACCGTCATGAAAAAGGGTGCTCAAAATCATGGTTATATCATGTTTAGCTTGCCATGGCATAAACACTGTGGTTGGCTGCATTCATGGTAAAATTTTCAACCTCATAAATTATAGCCTTTGACCTTCCCAAGCTGTATACTGGATTGAAACACACAATTCATAATCTTAATGTGTGTGTGTGTAGATCTACGGTTTTCCCAAATATATATACACATGTACATCAAGTTATAGGTTACTATAAAATAAGATAATTTCTTAAAATAGGTCCAACTCAAGTACCCTAATATGTAACTGGCTGAACAAAAACCTGCCATTTTGCAAAATTTTATTTTGCTATCAAAACATTAAAATAAACTAACTGATTGGTATGTAATAACATCACTCACCAGTTTCCATGCAGGCATGAAGAAGAGTGGTATGATGAAGCGGTAGAAGACATGAGTGAACTTGCCACTAAAGAACCTGATATACTGCATCCTGGTAGGCCGGTTCATCCTGATCACAGCTACAACACAGTGTGTACATTAGATGTGTGTACACTATGAGTTACTACTTACTGTTTCTCATCCTGTATAGAATGACAAAGTCTTGCAACCGAGTCTTGACACCCAACTGTAGAACAATACAGCATTATGTACAAAATCTTGAAGGACTTTAATGGAAAATTTGCACTATAGACAAAATACGTATCTAACTAGTGTACATAACTTCAACATAAAAGAAAAAGTGATTAAAAAACTACACCATACAAATTATACTAACTTCAGCTTGTGCATACATACATTTCACTCATGCCCACAACTACTGTATGTACACAATACACATGTATACACTATACAATGTAAGCTTCAGAGAGAACAGCAGTGCTCACCAAGCAATACAATATGGGACAGTAGAAGTGTTGGTAGAAGTAATAAGCTATCCATCGTTGAGTGGTCTTGATACGACGAAAATCAGGCATCTCTGGAGCTGATGTCATAATATCAGGATCATGTCCATCAATATTAGTATAGGGGTGATGACCAAGTACATGCTGTGGAATAACACAACAGCAAAATCTCTATAATATAAACCATTGAAGTGTTTGGTTGACTATTACATAGTTACACTGGGACCTTGGCTGTATGTGCATATGTACAGGGTACTCTTGTGACTAGAACTTCAATGCACACCTGAACCCATGTACTGTACATACGTATAGTTTCTCTAACGCTAGCAAAGTAAGCCTTCTAGCACTAACAGAGTAAACACTGACCTACCAACTTCAAATGACTGTAGTTTGTAACCTAGATTAGTAAACAGTACCTGGTAGATCCAAGTCAACATGGATGCTCCATGGAAGAAGTCGTGAGCACAACCAACCAATTGCCACATCCAGGGCTTGTGAGTGACAGCAAAATGACTAGAGGAACACAACATAAAAATGGTGTATGAACTACTGGTAAAGTTAATGTATTTATCAAACTATTCGGCTCACTATTACACATACACCACACACACACACACACACACACACACACACACACACACACGCACCACTCACCTAGCATCATGGGTACAAGACATAGCTACCAAAGCTCCTGTCATACCAAACCCAAATGCACTGAGTATTGCCATTGGCCAGTTGTCTTGGAAGTACATCTAAACAGCATAACATGTCTTCAGTGACTTTAAGTACGTATTGCAAAATAACACAATAATTAGTGGAAGCTTTTTTAATAACATAACCCTGTTCTTGAACTTGCCTCATGTCCAGCTGTGATAGTGCAAACACCGTCTGTTGAATTTCTTGAGTCTGGAAGTGCAATCCAGCCGGAAATTGGCTGACCAATCAGAATCAAGGAGTTTGACAATTAAAGCTGCTTTATTAGAAGTTTCCACCGAAGTTGTTGCTGTCAAAGTCGTCTGTACCAATCTCATATTATAAAAATTATATGAAACACTATATTCTTTACTAGATAAGAAAAATATTATTTCTAGTACAGTACGTTTTCTGGGCATTTTTGAAAAGGGTTTTCACTGCTTTTGAACTCTTCGATTCTGATTGGCCAGCCAATACAGTGTATTGTGGCTGTATAGCAGCTTCCAGGCCCAAATACTTCAAGCATTGCTGTCACCAGACTGTGTTTGCGCTATTAGCACAGACCCGGCTGAGCACAAGACTATTCTTGAACTACTGTGATTGCAGTGAACTATCTCACGACAGTGGTCCACAATCTACATTTCTTCCCTGTTTCTTAGCACCACTATTCTAAACCTGGGCACATCTCTGAGACTATAAGTACACTATGAAACACGACACTGCACACGCACGCGCACGCACACACACACTGACCAGTCCAAACCAGCAGAAGAGAGATAACAAGATGAACACAGTATAACGTAAGAACATCGAATAGTCAACCTTCGGATCCTGCAAAAATTGCACAATGCTAATATAAATATGACGTTTTCCCATTTGATAGAAGCATGCTAACAACCCACACAAGCACAAACTACAACTCACAATATTGTTCTCCTTGAAGTAGTTAGCAATACGCTCCTTCAATGTACGATAGAAAGTTCTATACCAGACCAAAGGTAGCTAATCACATACAATAATAAGAGACTCACCCCGGTTCAGGGAATACTGGATGTTCATTTGTAATCAACTCACCGACATAAAACTTCTCCAACACCCTACAAGACAAATTATGAGTAACTACAAACATTTTGTTGCAGTGTCATAGTGTGGTAAACACTATCTGTAAGGTATTCTGCTGTTCTTCAAACTACACAACAAATCTCTGCAAAAGTTGTTGACGACTCTTTCTACTTGTCTAGTCTTTTGAGGGGAGGCTGTATTCCGCGGAATACGGAATAGCGGAATAGCAGAATTACGGAATAAGCGAAAATCGCATTCTAAATATTTTGTTATTGTTTATAGCCTCTATAACATTTTGATATACATTCCTCACCTCGTAGAGAACACAATCACGATGGCACCGATCCTTGGGGCAATCTTTAAATAGGATATGTACAAAGATATTCACTCTAGAACAATCTAACTAAGCTAAACTACCATCAAATACACTCACTACGCAATCGCTAGAAAACTAGAAGTTCTTTGTGCTATACTTACTCATACCAGCTGTCACACATGAGTAACTTCCCGAATTTATTAGAGCTATATACAAAGTGTTAGAGCCGAGGTTGGAGCTCTGACGTTGGCAGTATTATTCTCCGAATATATTTGAAACACTTTAGGAAATGGTAACAGAGTTATAAGAAAGGTCAGATTATTCCATGCATACAGGGTAGTTACCTAGGGGGTGGATTGTTTTGCACTAAACTATTCGGCCAGTTAGCTAGCTAGCTGCTCGTGCGTGATAGCTGGTATCAGCAAGTATAGCACAAAGAACTTCTAGTTTTCCAGCAATTATGTAGTGAAGTGTATTTAACAGTAGTTTAGCTTAGTTAAATTGTTCTAGAGTGAATATCTTTGTACATATCCTATTTAAAGATCGCCCTGAGGATCGGTGCCATCGTGATTGTGTTCTCTGCGAGGTGAGGAATGTATATTAAAGTGTTATAGAGGCTATAAAATATGTAGAATGTGATTTTCGCTTATTCCGTAATTCTGCTATTCCGCGGAATACAGGCTCCCTCTTTTGAGCATGATTTGTGTAAAAGCCGCTGTGACAATATTACATCTTGTCATCTCTGCATGAAGCAATAAAAAAAAAGGCCGTTTCAAATTAGTGATATTGAGGTTAACCATTTATCAGCTGAAACAACTGAAGCATAAGAAACACTTCAGTATGTATGTACTAGGGCTGAAATAAATACATGGATACTCATTAAGGATTTAGATGGTACTCAACATCACATCATCTGTTATTTATCAGCTCACATGACACACACGCGGGTTGTGCCTTTTCCTGAAATTAATACTAATGATGCACTTAACACCATCAAGGATGTTATGAAACTTGTGGAGTTTGATTTGTGGAATTTACTTGTTACACACTAGCAATTGTACCTCTACTTGTTACTTGACAAGGTTGTAAACAACTTATAAAACAAGTATCATTAAGGTATGACTAGCATTTGTGAGTACTCGATCATCAACACTAGAGTAATCAAATACTGCCCAATAGTATGTATCATAAACATGTACGTACGTGCGTGTACAAACAATTATACACACTCACTTATATACTGAGAATGGATGGTAGGACTCAAACAATTGGGTGATGTCCCTACCAGCTCCAATCAATATCTGCTCCACCCCGCCAGGATGTCTGTCCACAAAACTGCTGACATCATACACCTGTGTGTTAAATAAGTTACGAAGCTTTATTAATGAAGTCTTGGCACTAAGCTGACTAAGAGGTCATCAGGTGTGATACTTACTTTCCCTCGGACAGCTACGTAAGCGTTGTGTCTTTGGTTGAACTTGCTGAGATCTTGCCAAGTGAAAACAGTTTTATCACTTTTAACGCCACAATCTTTAGTTTCCCTATCGCCTTCTTCGCCAAACTCTGACGGCATTCTCTTCCCAGTTCACGTGAACATCACAACACAAAAGTGACCTTTGGCAAGAATTTCCCCCAGTCGGTTTATTGATCCGTACATTATACCCGGATACTCAGCATTTCCCGGAAATTCTTATTCAGCCACGTGATACTTTCAAATAAAAGTGCATATTTGAAATCACTCAAGATCATACAGTGCATATTTGAAATCAAGATGTAGAGCTGCAATTTGCTAGTCAGGCACAGTCACAGCTTTGAGATCTTTCTGTATGCACTGTTTTTTTGCTGCAAGTTTACGATATGTTCAGTATGGCTATAAAAATGTAAACTTGCATTAAATAAAACTATGTTAGCTACACCTGTATAATATTTATTGCAACAGTACTAAATACAATAATGGCAATATTTATACAATGAAAATGAGGGCTGTGAAATGGTCACAAATGAGTTAGCTATTACTTCTTGTCATGTTGATGTACTAACTGTTGACCCAGTCTTTTGAGATGACGAAAATGACATGTGAAGGCTTCTAATGGCGTGTCCACATAGTTGTACTTGATGCCAAACTCTTTACAAGTTTGTACCACAATAGGGGTAATCTTCGGGTAGTGAGATTGGATCACTCCTGGGAATAAATGGTGAGCGATTTGGTGATTCAGAGCACCTAAAGAACATACACAGAATGTACATACAACTATAGCTACAGTGTATTTGCATAAGGTATGAGCTCTGAAGAAGTTACATGTGCACGCATAGTTCATTTATCAAGTTAAAGTGAGTTGTAGTCTCTGGTCAGCATATACCACAGAGCCATACACCTAGTAAACAGCGTAGCACAGTTTACCTGTGAAGACAGTCCAGAACCAGCTGTCTGTGGAGTAGTCTTGAGTAGAGGCTACTTGTAATTCAGCCCTGTATGAAGATTTATAAGTATAAATATTAGTATTGGCAAACATAATTATTAACTGACCAATCTTTGTGTATGACATTGTTCTCATCTGGTCGAGGCCACTCCACCTAACAGTTGGTCACTATTCAGAAGTATGACTTATTAATGTAGGCACTCACCTCACTGATCACATGAGACACCTGAAACACCATAGCCATATACCAACTACTTATCATCTCGGCAACAATGTTGAATACAACCTGAAGATGACAAGCAGTACTACTTTAGTCTGACAAATGTATGGCATATATATGTACGCAAAATATTAATACAAGTATAAATTGTCCTGCGTCTATAATACTCACCAGTTTCCACAGTGGCATGAAGTAGAGTGGGATAACAAAGCGGTAAAGCACATGTATGAATTTACCACCAAAGAACCTGAAATACTGCCAAGTGGTAAGTCTGTTCATCCTGATCATAGCTACACGTGTAGTGTGTATGTGTTTAAATATTTTACAATTTGTATGTACTCACAATTTCTCATGCTGTACAAAAGGGCAAAATCCATCAAGCGAATCTTGACCCCCAACTACAATGAAACAATTAATACAACAGTACAAGCTTTAACACTGTACATGCATCATATAACAGAGAACAGCACTGCTCACCAAACAATACAGTAAGGGACAATAGAGGTGTTGGTAGAAGTAATAAGCTATCCATCGTTGAGTAGTCTTGATACGACGGATGTCAGGGCCTTCAGGAGCTGATGTCATAATATCAGGATCGTGTCCATCAATGTTAGTATAGGGGTGATGACCAAGTATATGCTGTGGTGAAGAATTTTACTGCAGTAACAAATATACTGTCGGTGGTCTAAAGCCTACAATGGAATTGTACAGGTTCCAGTTGTATATAACTATACACACAATGTTAAGTACTGAACACACATCATAGTGGTCACTAATACCATTCTAACTGTACAATACGAGTGAAGGCAGAAAATTTACCGGATTATCAAATTTACCGATAGGCATCACCACTGCACAAACATGACCAATTTGAGAAACATCACAAACAGTACCTGGTAGGTCCAGGTCAGTGCAGATGCTCCATGAATGAAGTCATGTGCAGACGCAACAACTTGCCACACCCATGGCTTGTGAGAGACAGCAAAATGACTGTAGAAGGAAAGCACAAGGATATCACAAAGGAGAGCTCCTAATCGCCACATAATAAAACATATGATGGCCAGTTTTAACAGTATATGGGGATAAAAGATAACTGATTAAGTTACAATGGAATTGTATCAAAATTAATTACGCTACTCAGTTTCACTCTACAAAATTAATGTCTACAGAATACTATAGCCATATAAGGGCACTACATCAATGGCACAATATACACAGCTCACCTAGCATCATGGGTACAGGTAATACCAACCAATACTCCAAACATGCCATACATTAGTGCTGACAATATCGCCATCAGCCAGTTATCTTGGAAGTACATCTAATGATTAATACAACAACATTCTGATAACATGTCTATGATGCAAACACTACAACACAGTAATTACCCACTACTTTACTAGCTACAACACAAACTTTTCTAAATGTAATTTGATTTACAAAAGTTGATGTAAATATTGGATTTAGTGAACACCGTTTAATTACACTTCCATTGTTAAAATTACATTATTGTGTGTCACACACACATGAAAAATCTAATGTCCATTAAATTGTGTTGTGTTGGTTACAACAATTAGCGTCACACCCATACTCATGCATATACACACTATACACAAGTACACACCTCTACACCAGGGTTGAAATTGGGTCAGGTCATCCAGGCAAGAAGAGTAAATCCTCAGATATGGATCATGTTGGTGAAAAGTAGAAAGTATAGCATTGGAAAAGTTTAAAATCAAGAGGTGACTGCTCTATTAGAGTATTTAATTGCTTGGTGCTGGGATACAGTAACACACTTGGAAACCATTTTCATATCATGCATTTATAATTCATACTATAATTTTTACTTGTTAACACAGCATAACCAGTTGTCCAACCAGAGTCACTTTCATTTTTGTACACTAGATTTAAGATTGCTATATACTGCTTGAATCTATACATTACTTTTTGCTTTTGCAAAAACTAGATAATATCACTATTTAGTATTTAGTAAGTGTCCGAAATGTAAGGCTTCTATGTATTTTGGGTCAGATCCAGGATTGCTAACGGGTCACGTTGTCCCATTTTGGTTTTCAACACTAAACTAAAACTCTGGCACCTTGAAATTCCACTGGCTAGCTGAAACACGAGGCTATATCCTTTGATAGTTTTCCAGATGTTTTCTATGTAAATCTTTTATTTTCAGTGGCACAAGTGGTCCTGAGAGCCCAGTATGAAGGTTGGAGACACCATATGCCCTACTCAACCATTTTCTCATCATATAACAACATGCCAGCCCACCCCCACCCACCCCGACATTTGTGTTACAGACACCATCATGAAAAAAGGTGCTCAAAATCATGGTTATATCAATAGCTAGCTTGTCATGGATCACAGTGAGATAAACACTATAGTCGGCTACATTCATGGCAAAAATTTCAAACTTGTAGCTTTTGACCCTCCCAAGTTGTGCTAGATTGAAACACTTAAATTTGCATATATCACAATCTATGATGCGTATAGATCGATAGTTTTTACCAAATTAGGTCACATATATGCACAAAACACTACACACACGTGCACAAATATACACTGACCAGTCCAAACCATCCAGAGAAGAAGATTAAGACAAACATCACATAACGCAGGAACATCCAATAATCAATTTTCGGATCCTGTAATAATAGTATTTCTGACTGATTGATCACACACAACAGTAAATATATCAAACAGTACGGTAGTACTGTTTAAGTAGGGATCCCCCCAAAAATGATGTACGCCACCTAAAATACCACCATTAAATCCAGAAACATCTTACGTGACCCTTTATGGAATAATATTAGTCTATCTAACATCAAATACAGCATTAAAAACAAGAAAACACTAACAGGTGGCCAGATAGTCTCACTGCCATACCACAGCCACAAGGCTAGAGGCCAAACAAGGCAGCACACAGCCACCATTTTACACTACAATAACAAACTCACCAGTGGGATGTGCCTTTTGGGGTTCTGACAAGTTTGTGCCCTCTGCACCTCATCTTTCCTTTTATCTTTAATTGCTTGAACATTGTTTAAATTTCATTTCCCATTTAAACATACACAACACAAGTGCAAACACAAAACTTTCTTTTTAGTACCAAGAGTTAATAATAGTAGCTCCCTACTATTATTAACTCTTGTTAGTACAATTCATTGCATTATATATAAGAAAGTTGAATTTCTGCTTCTATGTTAATTGTAAAGCAAATTAAACTACTAGCACCACTACTACTACTCTAATGCTTTACATATGTCACATCATATATGATTGAATTATGCATTAAACCACAAAACTAGCTATTAGCTAATATAATATAGATAGCACACTACAAAAATTACAAACTCACAATGTTGTTCTCCTTGAAATAGTTAGCCACTTGTTCTTTCACAGTACGATGGAACTCTCTAATACACACCGGACAGCAGGTAGCTAAAAAGTGACATACACTAATAAGGGACTCACCCTGGTTCAGGGAATACTGGATGCTCATTCGTAATCAACTCCCCAACATAAAATTTCTCCAGCACCCTACAAAACGTGCAGTGAAATGGAATGGAAAAGATACTATATGAGCAAAAGTACATTTAACAGATATCACATAGTGGCAGAGCAGCTCTGTGTAGCCGTATGGTAGTTATCACCCAAACTGGCTATGGGATTTAAATTATTTTAGCACCTGCACAAAATGGAAAAAAAAATGCATGTAGCGGGTAATTTTAACACACTGTTAAAATTATTATCGATAATATAAAGTGGGGAAAGTCTCACTTGGGTTTATATATGTGTGTATAATATAAACACACAGTACTCACCTATAGGCTGAGAAGGGATGGTAGGACTCAAACAATTGAGTGATGTCCCTACCAGCTCCAATCAATATCTGCTCCACCCCACCAGGATGTCTGTCCACAAAACTGCTCACATCATACACCTGTGTGTTGAACACAACATGTAGGTCTCAGCACTGGCCAGTCACGACCACTAGTTTGTCAGCCACACTAGTGAGATGGAACCTATTATATTTTATTTTTCTTGTTTCCATCAGAAAATGCTGCTTAGTAAAAAAAATGCTTGTCTCCATTACAAGCATATAATAAGACTTGATAATTATATGCCACTAGACACAGCTACGCTGCTATCCACCAGGATAAACTTGTCTTAGCTGAGACTTCAATATAGCTAAGTAGAGATGATCTTGCCTAACTCCTAGGAGGTCAAAATCGGTAGCTGTAGATTATCATATTAGATATACATGCGTCACATTTCATCTTAAACAACATCATGTCAGTAATTAAAATTTGCTTAGTATGCTCATGAATATTAAATAATTATTATACCAATTTAATTTCTGGCTAAATAAGATAACAGTACACTGCACAAAAAGTAACAAGTGGTCACGATAGTTCACACATGTTCGTTAGGTGTGAGCTGGTCACATAGGCTTTACGAACATCACAGAGCCTTTGAACACTATGCATATAATTGCTAAGCTCTGTTGTGTTGTATTTACTAATTGAAATCAGGCTGTAAATTATATACCTGCAATAAATTATCACTAATTGATCCTGTTTCTTATTAAAGGTTTATATGTATGGCTTCATGAACCCCACCAAAGTACATGTGAGCACTTACTTTGTAAGCCAATCACAAACCTTACAAAATCTGTTGACAACCTAACAGACTTCACAAACAATAGCGACTTCTTCGTTACCTTTTTTGTGCACTGTACTGTAAGTACATGACTTAAGGTTGTGTGGCAGACATTACATAAGATGAATAGTTATTACAGCAGTGGTTTTGTATTTTTGTACTTTTGGATAGTTTCTTTAAGCATTTAGCACCGACCAGTGATAATTGTAACCATTAAACTTAACTTAAACCACCTCTCTGTAAGCCTCACACCTTTCCTTTCATCCATTAAGAAATAAGACTGTGTGTGTAAGCTGGAAATCATATGTATCATAAAGATATTTAATTAGATGCTTGTTTCAAGGTTTTGCCAGGTGGTTGTGGGCAGTATTTCATTTTATACTGCTACTAGGTGGTGCATTACTATTACCAAGACTAAATAATGGAAGAGAGAGTATCCAACTGTCATATACTGCATCAAAAATGAGCACACAGAGTAGAGAAGCCATACTGTAGTGCTGTCAAAGTGAGTACAATGAAGTAATAAACACCTTCTAGCTCAGACTGTTTGAAGTGCTCAAAGTCAAACAGTCTGAGCTAGCAGGTGTTTATTACTTCATTCAACACATTCTTTACTCTTGTTAATACCAAGTATACTGTTTAATGATGTATTGATTAGACTAGCATGTATACATGGTATTCTTCCTTCATGCATCAGAGACCCTCCACATTTTAGTTGATAAGGGTGTAGCTACATGGCCCACATTCACACTGTTAGTTGAGGCATTTGTATCTGGTAACTATCAAAAAATTTGATAAACTGAGGTTACGTAGCTTGGTCGCTTAATTTCACATAGAAAACTACAGTATACATACAAATTTTCGAGGGATGTATTTTTCACGGATTTTGCGGTTGCTTAGCTGTCTGAGAATTTTTACTTAACAATTAGCAAGACTAGCCCTAAGCTAAATAACAGATAACCTGAATGAAAAATGAGTAATCCACAAAAAAATCCTGAAATTTGTCAATCCACAAAAATTCTAAAATTAGTACATACACATATGGTAGTGTCACAATCTCACCATAAAAAAGCATTAGTAAATTCTGAAAGTTAGCGTTTTAAGGTGTTTGAATGTCTTTTCTATGGACTTTAATCATTTGACTCACTGCTTCAAAACAGTAACCCTTTGGTTGATAGCTATATGAAAGTGTTTTAAGCATCCAAGACTCACATACACTTATCCCCCACCCTTCCTTCTGAATGTCTCTTGTGGTCTCCATATACTATTGAGGATCCAGTAGCAGATACAGGGGGATTGTAATGGTTGTGACTGAAATCCCCTCTGAAAATTGTGAACGCTCGAAATCAGTTTGTAGGCGTGGGTGTGTATACGTCTAGTGTGCAGGCTAACACTAGTAGCAGCTAACTGCTAACAGAGCCATAATAAAAGATGCATTTGTCATCACTTAGTAACATGGCTAACCTTAATTCAATACCACTTCAGCCCTGCCCCTATAAGGGTGGCAGCACTGCAGCATGAGACTATCGTTATTATTTTGCTCTGTGACTTATGACACCCAATCATCAAAGCTAGACTACAGCCTATTGCTTTTGGAAATCCTCCTTTGAAAATTTCTAGATCTGCCACGGGGATCTAACATTTGATCACGTCTTGTCCCACACTTGGGACTGTTAACCAAATCCCTTATAGATTCCCTATTGGGAGGCTGGGACATCAGGCAAATATGCAAGTGGATATATTACACCAAATCCCCTAAATATAAATACACTAACCCTGTTTGGTAGTCGCATGTGACTGAGGACTCATTTATGTACTTCTGTGTGTCTCATTATTATAATGATGGTTCATCTCTCCCTGAAACTGAAAGAGAGGTGATCTCGATATGATCGACAAGTGCATAAACAAAACTTCTGAGTATCGTAACTTATATCTAGACTAAAAAAAACTTGAACTGTACTGTACGCATTAAATCATAGATAATAATACATTATCTGTGTTAATGTATGTGCATTTATCCTCAAACTGAGGCTGCACATAAAATAAACAAAAACTTGTTTGTGTTCTAGCAATTAAAATCCTTAGTTGCCTAGTATCACACAGCTACTTACTTTCCCTCGGACAGCTACGTGTGCGTTGTGTTTTTGGTTGAACTTGCTGAGATCTTGCCAAGTGTAAACAGTTTTACCACTTTTCACGCCACAATCTTTAGTTGTCTTCTCGTCTTGTTCGCCAAACTCTGACGGCATTTCGTCCTTCTTCCTCTCGCGGTTCGCACGTAAACACAATGGGTGGAGATAAAATTAGCTACCATAATCGTAGACAATGATCATGAGGCATGAGGAGCACACAACTCTACACATTTATCCCGAGATTTATCCAGAAAATATCTACCATTATGTAATTAACAATTACACACAATTACAAAACAATTACTAAATCATGCTATATGGAATATCATAATCATCATCATCATCTCCCTCGGAGTTGCGGCCTGTTTGGTTCGGTACCACCTCTGGCTCTTCATAAAGAACTTCATTCTGCAGCTTAGATCTATCCTTGCCAAAAGCAAACAGAGGGGTGGAGCTAGTTTTGTGCCCAGGAGGTGGAGAGAATGCATTACTCATACTGTCAGTGTCACTGAATGCTCGGGATTTTGGAGATAAGGGACTCTTGGTTGAAGAAAACGAGGAGTCCAGGTCATGTACTCTATAACTTCCTGATTCATGTAGTAATGACTCATTGTCAAACTCCATTGATACGTCCCTAGGAATAAGTGATTTTTCTCTCCCACTAGATTTCTGTTTATCCTCTGACTGATTCTGGAAGCTTTTTAAGGCAGCAGCAACCTTGCCTTTAGGAGTGGCCTGAGTTTTCTTTGTAGGTTTATCCTCTACTTGTTCCTCACCACTGTCTGAATCACTGAACACTTCTGGCTTGTAAGCAGTAGCCTTTGCTGCCAAGTGCATGATCATATCAGGCAGGTCAATACTTTTAGCTCTGGCCCTGTTCTTCCTTGCTTTACGCATGTTTACTTTCTCTTTGGCTGTAGTTTCCTGTTGTTCTATTTCAATTTCTTTTTCAGATGTACGTGTTCGACGCTTTAATCGTGAGTGGATTCGTTTTAACTGACTACTTTCTGGAAGCTTTGGTTCAGCTATCATTTGGTCGAGAGCAAAATCTGTAATCTCTGGCTCAGCTTCCCCAACCTTCTTAAACGACTCCTGCCTTGCTAACCGATAACTACTCCTAAATGTCTTCCTGTGCTGCTCTCGTTTCACTTCAGAGTCAGTGCGAGGAATGATGGTAGGCACAAAGAGAGTCATCAATACGACCACTCCATCTCTTCCACCTGTAGCTATCAGAGAACCATCTGGTGAGATGGATACAGCTTCAACCTCTTTGCCATGTTGATGGAGGGAGAGGCTGGCTAAAGACTGGCCTGAGTGTGATGGCCTGGGGTCCCACACTTTTAAGCTGTAGTCACCAACTGAGGCTAAAGTGGGAATAGCAACATTATGAGTGTTTGTATTGTATGTGACATTCTTCACGGTAGCAGTGTGTCCAGATAACACATTAACAGTCTCTTGTTTCCTCACATCCCAAATTGTAATCTAAATGATAAGATATGTGGTACTAAGCTGTATGCCTTCCTGTAGTGTATCTCACCTTGTTGTCTGAAGATCCTGCAGCGACCGTTGCATTATCTGGTGACCATTTTACACTGTAAACTGCACCAGCCTGTGATCCTTCACCATACACTGCTGCACACTTGTTTGATCTGGCATCCCATAATCTGACAGTACCATCTGCTGACCCACTACACAAGACGTTTCGCTCTGAGTGAAAGTCAAGGCTCCATACACCACCCTTGTGGCCACGGAGCGTGTTCAATAAGCTACCAGTGTTTGGCTCCCACAATCGTACTATCTTGTCCCAAGAAGCAGCAGCAAGGAATGTACCATCATTGGAGAAACATGTCCCTAACACCCATCCAAAACATTCTGTAAGCACCATCAGGTTTTCACCAGTAATAGAATTCCATAATCCAATCTTCGTATCCGCCGAGCCTGTGGCAAGAAGTGTGCCTTCCGGCTTGAACCATGCTAGGGAGGTGACTGGTGTTTCGTGCAGACCCGACAGAGTTACTTCCGTCTCCAAGCTTCCAAGGTTCCAAATGTGCGTTTCCTTATCCCACGAACCAGTAGCCAGTCGTGCCCCATCTGGGCTAAAGTTGAGGCAAGAGATTTGCCATCTGTGTCCTTCAAGTTTGGTGAGTTCTTCAACTAAAACAGGCATTTGATAAACACAAAACTAATCGGCTTAAACCACGTAGCCACGCCCACGATTCTATATAAAGCACCCTTTACAAGCTTGATCTATTGTATGATGAAGACGTAAAGTGAACGTGTGAAATGTAGACCTTTGGGGTAGTGACACGTTGCACATTTTACAAATCAATTAGCCTTCTTTTTGACGCCATGTTTTGTTAGGTTGTCATAGAAACGGGTATTTAAAGTTTGTAAAGGGAAGGCGAAAATCAGTAGACAGTAACACCAAGCGGTCCGCTAATTGTACCACTGTCAGACGATGGCATCTTCCGGGTTGGATGAATACTTCATGTCCGCATTTGAAGACAAACTGCTCGTGTAAGTTGCATGGGGGCCGACATGAAAAACATTGAAAGACTGCAGTGTTGGATGGTGCCCGTTTGCGAGCCCGTTTGTAGGTTGTTGTTCGAATTGATAACCTTTTAGTGAGTGTAAAAAGAGCCACATCACACAGAACTATAGTCAGAGTAGTACTGATTGTTTTGTACATCCAGGTACCATAAGGATGTAGTATATGAAGCTACATTATTGCTCCAAACTGCCTTATACGAAGTTAATGGCATAATAAAGTGGATGAACAACTACATTAGCTTATTTAAAGCTATGGGTTAGAAAACACATTCTTGGTGCCTTGCAATAATTTCGTGCTTGTAAACCCTGTGGTTCTAGCACAATCATTTGCTATGAGTTAATTACATACATCATAGTATGTGTACATATTGTGATATCACATTATCACCTGATGGTGTACTGTAGGAGGATGCCTGAGAAAGAAGCTGACCACCTCACACCAGCTACAAGGTTGCTGGAGAAAAAGAGAGAAATGACAGAAGTTGAACAAGCTCTACAAGCAACCAAAGATGTATGTTAAGTGTGCATAGCATAAATGATATGCATTTGTACACACGCGCACACACAGTGACACTCTATAAACACATTATATACCACATGTATTTTATAGTTGTGCTTATTAAAACTAACATTTGTGATTTCCCATCACAGGATTTTCATGTTAAGATGGAGAGCTTGCAGCAACGAAGAGAAGAGCTGGAGAGGAAAGAACAAGATCTTAAGGACTCACTATTAAAATTTGATAAGTTTCTAAAGGTGCATCAATGCGTGTGCATGCATGTGTGTGTGTGAGAGAGAGAGAGAGAGCTCAGCTGTAAGTCTGTAACATCAATGGGTACCTGGGGAAGCAAATATCTAACTGTCCTTGTCTCACTTTGCAGTGTTGAGGTCATTGTGGAGCTACAATTTCTCTCTGAGACCTGGACAGTCCTCCTGTGGGTTTCTAGCCCTGCCCCAGGAGGATTTGTCTGCAAAAGGCTCACGTGCCTGAGTAGTGCACAGCCATAGTTCATAGCAGCATAGCTGTATTTCGCATGGCAGCCGTAAGCTTGTGTGTTGTGTGTGTGTGTGAGTGAGGATAAACAGGTTATCACAGGTTTAATGTATGGTGATGCCCACATTGCTCCAGTCTACCCAGATAGATTAATGGGTGGGAAAGCAAACCTATAGCAGATAATGTTCAGATGGGACCTACCTTGTGCCCATACCTTCACCCATGAGACATGGTGCAGTTCTTGAGGGATACATATCACCCTACCCTAGGAGGGTTAGCTCATACTACATGATTTTAATGCCCAGTGTGTAGGTTGACCATATATTGAGCAACTGACCATGTGTGTACATTGTTTAGTGTATGAATCATAAAACATACATGCTCCATAGATACTGTAGGTGCACTTTTTATTGGTGGTGATATTCTTACAGGAGAATGACATGAAGAGATCTAGAGCCATTAAAAAGACTAAAGATGAGGAAGATCTTGCTCTCCAGAAAGAACGAGAGATTAGCCGGTATGCTTCACAGTGTAACTACTCAATGACAATGTTATTGTTGTGTAGTCTACAAAATGAGATTGATCAGTTAGAGGAACAGGTGGATCAACAAGCTCACAAGATACAACGTTACAAGGTGTATAGGGAGTACATGGAACAAGTACTGGAGTACTCTCAAGAGGTAATCATCTTAAATGTGTGTAGTGAAACTTTACAGTAAGAATAGAATGATGTGGTCTATACACAACAAGAATAATAATAGCACAAGTTTGACTAAGAATTTCAAAACTACAAAGCAATAGACTTGTTTGGAAGGGTAGTTCTAAAGACTTAGAGAAGTTCAAAATACATTTTTAATTTCATGTTGTTGTTTTGTACACTAGTCTCTACTTCCAGACCCAGATGTCATCTTTGCAAGCAATTATCCCAGTGCTCGAAATAACGTCCGACAAACGGACAATTTCCGGTCAATATTGCATATTTCTGGTCAATTTAATTGTTGTCCAGACATAGTGTCTGGGTAACTCAGAATGCTGGTAAGGAGCCTTACAACAACAGTGGAATTTCATTAAGTAATTTGTTGATGGTTTGTGGGTGACCACAAGCCACTGGGTGTATACCTCAGACAAACATTGAGGTTTGAACACCTCCTACTTGTACTTGTCAGCTATGAGGATATAAAATGTATTTATAACCTTGCTTACCAGTGTTACCTTTGACTTGTGGGATCCTTGTAACTTGATTGTAATAGCTTAAAACTCCTGTTTTTCTGCTGTATTTGACTAGAAACAGTGTGTACATTATGTTATGACATTGTTACAGTACTTTCAGCACTTGCTCCATGTGTTAATCTGGTGTATGGGTCAAACTAAAACTGTGATGCAGGACAAATTTATACTTTGGCAGGTCATTTACTGCTTTGTCCAGACATTGTGACAGATCATTTTTAATACACTATTTCGAACACTGTTATCCATTTATAAGCGCATGTGCTAGAGGATAGGCTAACACGCTACACAATATTATAGAACATACTATGGTATACATGCTCTAGAAATTAATCTCTATGCAAAATTAGTCAGGATCTGGAAGTAGAGACTAGGGCTGGGATGAAACTTTGAATGTTTCGTGGGTTCGAAGGTTAAGTAAGCTGAGGTTCCCTGGCTCGTGGTAAGCACCTCTTACAGGCTTTGCCTCCAGTGTTTGCCCTAACTAGTAAAGCAGAAAGAAACAACAACTTTCCCTACTTAGCTGGCCTCCCTGGTTTGACCACCAAGTGTGGAGTTTGGCCGGTATCCGGGTGGCCTGCAGATTAAAGTCAGGTTAGGGATGGATATTTTCAAAGCCCTATTTGTCCTGTTTCACTTTACTTAGCAATTTTTGCTTGAGTTCCCTGCCTCATGGTAAACACCTCATACAGGCTTTGCCTCCTCCAGTGCTTAACTGGTATAACAGATTTTTTAATAACTTCAAATTATAAAAGAATCCTTCAAAGTTTTGTAATGCACTTATAGTCTACGAAAGAATTACAAGTTAAATGTCATCTTTATTGCAGCTGCTTATTCACCTTGTGCGATCTTAGATAATACATGGAATATCCTATTATCCATTGACTATGCATGATTTGCAATAGACAGTGAACATTTGCAATCAATCAATCATGTCATTCAGTACTGTTGCTATGCACTTTCCTAATGTTTACAAACTTATTAAATAGGATAAAACTTAAAGAAGGATGTGCATAAAAGCAAGAAAACCTATAACTTAAGCTAACACAGAAGCTTTGAATGCTCAAATGCTCATACATTTAAAATATTCATCTTAGTAGAGACTAGTGCGCAAAATAACATGAGGTATGAAAATATGAATGCAAAGGTGTATTTTGAAAATGTCTCTGTCCGTCATCCGACCATGTTTTTTCCATATCTGCCATTTCCACTTATCCTATTTAGAATGTTGTTTGAGTTGTATCAGTACACATACGTAGTGATGCATTATACTACATTAGGAATATTTCAGTTGTGTTTACTGTAGTATCAGATTTGTTTCATTGTCTGTATCTACAGTTTGATGAGATCAGGGAGATCATTGCTCGATATGATACATTGAAAACAACCAGACAGGTATGGTGATATTATTAATGTGGTTAATGCACTGTAATTAAGCTAAGATTTTTAACCATAATTTGCAATTTAACAAATCCAATGGAGTTTCCATAATGCAACTGCTGCACTTTCAGTATAGTATCGGTTGTGTTGTGAAATCGTATAATTTCTGTAATTGCTTGACGGTTAGATATTTAGTTCCTAGAGTGTGTAAAGAAAGTCATTTTCTTCAGCTTGATATTTGTTATCATCCTGAACTTATCTGTGTGTGATGCACCATGTCTTTGATGCTAATTCATTAGGCTATGATGTGATGTGGTTTACACTGTTACTATTATCAGGATTTGTTAGAACGAGAACACAGGAATCAAGATGCTATAGAAGCTGAGAAGGCTGACCTAATGAAATTCACTGAGGTAATTTAAGTGTCTAATACTACACTAATACACACATACTTGTAGGAGAAGAACAATGAGATATTGAGCTATAACAATCAGGTACAATCATAACAGTATGGAACACTATAATGATTTATATTATTCAGTTGGCTCAACTTCAGACTAGACTGGAGAAGGCTCAGAGTACAGCAGTCAAGTGGTTAGTACGCCACCATACATAGTTTCTCAATATAATCAAATTCATTCCTAACTTATATGTAATTGTATGGTAGGACTGTTTAGTAGGGATACCCAAAATGTTTGCTTTTAATGCTTTACTTAATTCATACAAATTAGTCACATATGAATTTTACTGGCAATGCTTTGTTGGGTACCCTACAGAAGAACAAGCAATCTTTTATCTCCCTACCTGCTTGCTACACAATCACGTTTGCAAGATTAGAGGATAAAAGACACATTGGACAACCACAATTTACACTATAACACACAAGTGTGGGATTTGCCTTTCGAGATTCCGACAAGTGTCTGCCCTTGTGTGCCTTTCCTTGTATCTTTGATTATGCTGCTCGTCATCTTCATGCACTTGAGGAGTGCATTTACCTTATTGTCTCAAATTACAGCCCTGGTGTTTGTTTCTTTCAAGCAACTTTTTACCCCGGCTACTAAATGAGACCGGCGTTTATATACCTGATCAGCATTGACGAGTCAACTTCATAACTTTTGCTCTCCTGGACTCTCCTTGATGTTTCCCTCAACATATTTCACAGATTCAAGCTTAAAAGGAACTCTATACAACGTTCTTCACTTCATCATTTATAACACCACCTGGAATTGTTAAAAATAATGACTGCACTAGACGTTTAATTGACCCGGCATTTATTTGAGACCCGGCATTTATTTTTGTTATGATGCTGTATACCCCCGGCGACTAAATGGGACCAGACATTTATACAAGACCAGCTGTAATTCAAGGCAATACGGTATAGGTAAGTTAATGTCAGTTGTTTACATGTGCAGGCTATAATTTGACTAGTGATTGGAGGAATGAGTGAAAGAATATGGCATGAGGTCCCGGAACAGCTGATGGAACTCACATACAACAAATATTTGCACAGATATAGTATATTTACAGGTTACCTGATTTGAAGACACGACTACTGGCTCTAACATCTGTCTCTGTTTGGGGTTGAATGGGAGTCAGGACTGACTCCATGGCCCGGGACCAGGTCACACCTCTCCAGGTGGACAGGGTTTGAGGTGGGTGGGTTCAACACTCTGACAGTCAATCCACGGTGAGGTAGGCGCTCAAAATTGCCCACCAAAATTCTAATATTGCGCATGCACTGCAGGGCTTAGGTTACGGGTATACGTAAATGCTGTTCCGTGACCTCTCTCCATTAACTCCGGTTAACTCTAGTTAACCTTCATTAAAAGTGATTATAACAGAGCATGATGACTCCACCCATCAGCAATCTAGCTAGTATCTTTGGTAGCTTAATCCTTTGAACCAATGATGAACAAGGCACTTCCTCAAGGGTGATGTGGAATCAATCAACACCCACTAGCTAGCCACTGATGTGAGACTAATCAATCAGCAATACAATTGTGCATAACAGTCATCTTCAAATTGTATACCCTGTGCATAAATGTGTTAAACTATAAAATGGGAATTACAGTAAAATAATATCCAACTGTGTGTTACACATAGTGTGTATTTGTGGTATGTATACACAACACACTGTTAAAGACTCAACTACATTCACTACAGGGAGTCAGAGTGGACAAGAATACAAACTACTGCAGCTAAGAAGACATTAATGCTTGGTCAGATTAAAATGTGAGTACACACACACACACACACACACACACACACACACACACACACACACACACACACACACACACACACACACACACACACACACACACACACACACAGCATTGTACAATCGAACTTTATAGTTGTCCAAATATGATTGCTCCATTAGAATAGTGCAATCACCGTGTCTATTACACACACTCTCAGTAAGATTTCAACCATCAGAACACCCAAGAGGTCTGCAAGACCGATACTCAAATATATACTCGATGCTTTTAACAATTTTCTTTGATATTTGGAGGCTTAATTGGGTTACCATCTAAGACGAATACTAACTAGTTATGTGGTATTGGTTCAACTACCACAATTGTGTAGGATGCGTTCTAACTGTACAGATACATGTGTGGTCACAAAGTTGCCATTTCACACTACATGGACAACTCCCATTTAGGGGTGGACAATATACCAATTTTTAAACCAAATCACTACATATTCAACATTTAGTAATACCGCATACCGAGAATACTGGGAAAATTCTAAATTATTTAAACAGTATTAGCAGTGGAGCAAAGAGCCTACCATGGGACCACTAGTGAAGTACTAATGGGAGGCCAGTCAAATATGAGAGTACTATTTGTTACCTCTGTCAAAAAAATGTTGGCTCACTCTAAAAAGTTTGTTGGCTAACGCCTCCAATTTGTTTTCTCACTGGAAGAGTAAGCACTGCTTTAGTCTACAATGAGGCCATTGATGCTTATACATATTGAGGGGGTATTTAGTAACACTGATAAAAGTGTGGCCCCGACTAGACATTGGGTGACCTGCAGTTCGAATCCTGGGGTTGGAGGGATTTTTTTCCTTTCTTTGGCCCCTTTTCTGTTACACCTTTTCAGTCATTAAGTCAGTCACTATATGTCAAGTCAATAAGTCTAAGTCCTTGAAATTAGGTTAGGTAATCCTAAGGCTACAGCACATGTTGCTGTCAGACCTTCAGTGCTGGTCACTGTAAAGTGTTAGTAATGGACAACTCCCATTTAGGGGTGGACAATATACCAATTTTTAAACCAAATCACTAAATATTTAACATTTAGTAATACCGCATACCGAGAATACTGGAAAATTCTAAATTATTTAAACAGTATTAGCAGTGGAGCAAAGAGCCTACCATGGGACCACTAGTGAAGTACTAATGGGAGGCCAGTCAAATATGAGAGTACTATTTGTTACCTCTGTCAAAAAAATGTTGGCTCACTCTAAAAAGTTTGTTGGTTAACGCCTCCAATTTGTTTTCTCACTGGAAGAGTAAGCACTGCTTTAGTCTAAAATGAGGCCATTGATGCTTATACATATTGAGGGGGTATTTAGTAACACCGATAAAATTAAAATACTGTGTTATGATATTGATCAATACCACCAATCCCTACTCTCATTCCACACTACATGGGCAACTCAAATTCATTGGTTCCCTAAATATACAAGTGAAGTAGATTTAATATCCACTAATATATCTTCAGGTATAGGCGACCTTCCTTGTTCCCTACTTTTTTCTATGATCCCTATTAAAATTCCTAAATGTTGTTTGTTTCTCTGTCATCAGGGCTACACACAACCTGTACACACTGATCAATAAACACTTACAAAGAAAGGTACCAATACAAGAAGCAGATCAAACACTACTACAACTAGACAAGGTGATCACAACATGTACTACACATTAACCAATACAGCTACTCCTTCAGATACAGATGTTCATTAAGGACTTGACTGAGATCACTCATGATATTCAGAGACGTGAATCAGCTGCTGTACCAAACATGCAATTATTGGCTGTCTGAATGTGAAGTTGTGTACATATTATGTGATGTTACATGATGAGAGGAATGTTTTACTAGTATATGCAATCTAAGAGAAAGGGTTTTAGCCATAATGGAATTAACTAACAGTATATATTGTAGAGAACATGCATGGGACACACCAGATAAAAGCTTTGAGTATCTATTAAAGATTTTTAGGATCCATATCCCACCCACCACCCCGAGTTGATTAATTGCAGATGAGTGCACTATTAGGTATTTCTCATCTTCTCCCACATCCCTTTTTACCCCCCACCGCCTCTAATTTCATTATTGTTGTTATCAATCACATGCACACTTATTTTGATGTTTAAAAGGCTGGCTATCATTTTACAGCACAGCAAATGTCACTTTACCTCAGAAACAGTGGCAAAACATAAGTACTAGTTCTTGTAAGGCTTTAGCTAACGTTTACAGTAACAGATGGCTTAATTTGGAATATTTTCTTTAATAATGATAAATGATTCTCCTGCCTGCATGGAAATCTGAATTTTTGTGGATGAGAAACAAGTAATCAAGTTTGCCGGACCTTAAAGTTATTTTAAAGACTATAAAGTTGATTCTTAAAACATTGCAATGCCAATCTATACGGCAACCTTTTTTTCCTGAAAATCTCAGTTTCAAAACTTAATTTCAACTAGGGAGGTGGTGCCAAAATTGCTTATAATTGATGTATACTTATATATTATGTGCTTCCTATAATTTATGCCTGTACTCATGAATTACATGCATAACTAGAGGACATAAAACAATGAGGCTTTCTGTGAAGTTTATGTAAATAAAAATCAATATTGGCAAAATCAAAATTAATTAGTGTTTTATGGTTCTTACATGGAATTATTGTGGCCAAAGTGATGTACTAATTCAGACATATCCAAACAGTATACACCACTACTTGTCTTTTGTAAGCACATGCCAAAACGGGAGGTGGAGCAGGCCAAAGAGTGAGGGGCCAGGCCAGCTGTAGCTGAAGACAAAAAAGGTGACTACCTGTTGACAATATGTAGCTGCCTTCCACCAATCATATTGCCTTATTTAGAACTACACATACGTAGCGAAGTAGCTTGCTACACTGCTTATCTGAATACTGTGACTGCTCTATTAGAGTATCTAGATCTTGACTGTTCTATTAAAGTATCTTGATCTTTTCTTGCAAACCCATAAAAATGTGTGGGGGAGGGGCATCCCCCCCCCCCATCTCCACCGCCTATGTGCCAAAACACTTGTTTTGTCTAACCAATTTGTTTTTGTACTGTTAATATGTTCTTGGGAAGCATCCTTGTACAGGCTTTGCCTTTTGGTGCCTCCTGTCTTTTGACAAATCAGATAAATACTAATACTAGTTACACTAAACTGTGAGTGTGAAATAGCTAAGCCATTGAGAACTTGCTATCCACTAACCATTTCACATTCACATATCTCAGCTAGCTCCAATATATTCACATTTATGCCTTCCTCAACCTTCATACAAATTTAGCTAGAAGATAGTTGTAAATTAATAATCTTATGAGTACTAAGCTGCCAGGGTGCTAAGCTGCAGGCAATAGCTGATTATTACTAACAGTACTACTGTTAGTATTCCTTAAAAGCTACTGTCAGTAGCTTTTAAGGAATATGGTATGGTATGAAGCAGCTGAGTGGTAAAAGCAAAAACAATACCACATTAAGACTGGCCCAATTATCATTTGGGCCAGTCTTACTATAGTGGGAAAATATGGGGACAAGCCAACGTTCCAATTAGCATGGAAGCCAGGAATCTCAGACCCCTTGTACGGGGACTACATCGAATCGATTAGCGTTGATCACTAGGGGTGGGCAATACTAGAAAATTTGCTTCGATACGATTCCAAGTACTTTGTCATGGTATTGATGAGTATCGATACCGATTCTGAGTACTTGTGATTATTGTACTTAGTAGCCAATTAGTGAACTTCACAGTGCTGAAAATTTCTCAGTTATGACTGGTGGGTTGAATAAAGCTTGCATTATAGTACAGTAATGGTTGATACTTCCATTTTTTAGTGTTTGTATCCGTAACACATGCACAATGAAGTAAAATATCACGTGATCTGTCATGCTACAACCGGTCCCCCGGACCAGTTGCAGCTAGGGCTAAAACGAATATTCTAAATGAAAGAGAACGAATATTTTTAGTCAAGAACGAATAATAGAATATTCTATATATAGTGTTATACTCTTATACAGTGTATATGTGTTATTTCTTATTATTTGTATTGAATTGTAAAACATCATTAAAATTTGATACAGTATATAGGCAGCTTTTGAAATGAAGTAAAAGTGTCTGATGATGTAGCTACTATAGAGGTGTACCGATAAAGATTTTTCAGCTGTATTGATATCTGATTAATTTGTACCTAAAAGAGCTGATACTGATTATATAGCTACCGATTAAATTATTGTATATTCGTAAACTACAGGTGTAGCTACTACATGATGTATATTCTAATGATTTGTAGCATTGAGAAAAGAGAAGTGATGTAACTTTACTATATTGCACAACTACTTATGGTGGTGTGGCCTCTATTACAAATTAGGCACCACAAATATTTTACTATGATACATGCTCCCTTGTCCGGATTACTCCGTATTTTGATTAATTACCAAGATGGCTGTAATACACAGGTGATCACTTTAGTTTTCCTGTAGTGCAGTTTTTCTTAAAGTGCAGCTAACAGCTACTGTTCTGGGTAAGAATACTTTAACACTAATAGCAGTACTCACACGCGCAGTCGTATGGCTTCTCGTAACTTAGCGTTTTATAGAATAGAGTAGAGAGGCTTTCTGTTTGTTTGTAGCGAGCAAAAAGGCTTTTGATAGCTGGCCATGCAAACTAATAGATTCATAGAGCGTTTGTGCCCATTATTACTGAATATGGAAGGCAAATCAGCAACCGATCGCGATCTGATCACCCTCGCGATCACCAATCCGCTTATTGGTACATCTCTAGTCCAGTGTCTGATGTTGTAGAGACTGACATAGATTCCTCATTACTAGTGTCCGCCATCTTTACTGTAATTTCGATGTTTCGAATTCAATAATTCCTTCGAACGAAGTCGAATCGAATACGAATTAGAATATTCGGTATATCCGTTTTAGCCCTAGTTGCAGCAACCATACTTGGTCCCCCCGGACTACTTGCAGCACTGCAACTTGTCCCCCCCGGACAACTTACGCCGCCACAGTTGGTCCCCCTCTGCCATAAGTGGTCCCCCACTGGCTTTATCATAGACTCGATCATACTAAGAGATCTTTGAGAAGGCGTAGGGCTAGGCACAAGGTGCCCCACTGTGCTGACCTAACTTCCCGTTCCACTGCGTCAATCTAAGATGTCTAAATGGGCTGCTGTTTCTATTGGTGTCCCTCAAGGATCCATCTTGGGTCCCTTGCTTTTTGCTTTATACATAAATGATTTGCCCTCGGTTGTAAGTCACTGCTTACTGGATCTTTATGCTGATGATGCTGAATTACATTTTTGTGGCTCGGATTTAAGGGTAGTGGAAAATGGTTTACAATCAGATCTGAATTCTGTGGCTACATGGTTAGGGAGCTCACGTTTGTGTTTAAATGTTGATAAGTCTAGTTGTATGCTCATTGGTAGCCGTCAGAGGGTGACAGGTCAGACCCTTTCTGTCTCAATTGGTGGTAGTGTGTTGTCTCGGGTGCATTCTGTTCGGTATCTTGGAGTATTAATTGACTCTGCGTTGTCTTGGAACTTGCATATTTGTAATATGTTGTCTAGAGTTAGATCAAGACTTGCTTCAATTATTCGGTTTGGGTCTCTGCCACCTGCAGTGTTGTGTGTATTATATTCAGCATTTGTGATGCCACTTTTTGATTACTGTGATGTTATCTGGACTCCATCTACGGCAAAACGGACTTGTATGATTGAAAGGATTTATTCCAAATTTATGCATAAGCTGCCGTCATCTTTCAGTTCCAAGTTTCAATTTACATTGACTGAACGTCGCCGTTTTCATACGGCTATTCAGATTTTTAAATCTTTACATCGAATTTTTCCTCCTTATTTACATGATATATTTCAGTTTTCGAAGGATGTTACTGGTCATCTTAGTCGTAATGTTAAACGTTTATTTGTTCCTAGAGTGTTTACCAACTATGGCAAACGAACTTTTTTCTACCGAGGAACTGTTTTATGGAACAACCTTAAGTCCACTGTTACTGGGGCTGCCACTTTGTCGTCATTTCGTAATTATTATCTTAATTCTTAATTCCTGTGTAATTTTGTCTATGTATCCTTAGTTGTGTATGTATGTTTGTTTTTGTTTTTTTTGTATATTATTAGTTATTGTATGTGTCTATTGTATGTTTGTTCAGGGCTCCACTGAAAATCAGTTTTACTGAGTGGACTCCCTGCTTAAAAATTACAATTACAATTACAATTACTGCGGCCTCCGAGGTGGCCTTATAATTACTAGGATGCGTACGTGTTATACAAGATCGAGATACTCTAATAGAACAGTCACCTAAAATCTACAGTTGCATTGGTACATTTAGCCTGCTAAGGATATCTTGCAAATGAAATGCATATGATCTTGTGTATGCCATTCTTTAGGTCTATAATAATAATCTGCTGGCATGATTGTCACTCTATACAACTCTTGATTAATGTAGTCCACATAAAAGCAATATGATCTAAACCATTTAAGATGTTTTGTCCTGCAAAAAGTTTTAGCTTCCTGGGGGACACAGTTCCCTACTCCATATTATACTGGTTCACCCCCTTTGATAAACCCTGGATCAGCTGCTGTAAACATTAGGGGTAAAAACACTATAGCTAGCTAGTACATACAGTGGAACCTCTCTTAACAAACTCCCCGAATTAAGGACACAATAGAATAGACCTCCATAATAAGGACAAAAATTTGGTCACAACTGGTCTGGTCAATGCATTTTACCTCTGAAAAAGGAAAACCTCTATATTACAGCAAAAAGTGGCCAAAAATTCTGGGTCTCACAATGTCCTTAATAGAGAGGTTCCACTGTACAATTAAACTTGCAGCTTAATGCCGACAAGATAAAATGACATAGCACCAAAACGTTAGCTGATACTATTATTACTGTTAGTTTAATACTATTATTAGTAGCTAACTATTAGTGTTCATAGTATTGAAGTTGACTGGCACAATCCACTGGCAGAGCAAGAGGCTACTGGAGGTTATCAGCTGTAATGCCTGAGCATATAATGTACCTACATCAACGCATTATAGCTATAGTGCTATCTAAATGATGATGAAAAGTATAATACACATCACATAAATGCAATTTTAATAGGTGCTTGGAAAGGTAATCTTACGCCGTTGACATGAGGCATGATTAAATTAGGAGCTGGATTTTCATACAAGTGCAGTGATATATGCCTTCACTGATCTCATGCACAACACTATAATGCAGTCCACGATGAGCTTATATTGTAGTCATTAAGTCTCCAGGAAGATCAGTGCCATCTGAATCAATAGCTATATGTAGCAGTTGTAAACTGGGACTGCAATTTCACCATCTACAATTAAAGTACTTGAGCTCTTTACAGCTACTGACCATATCCTGCACAGTCAAGGAGCATAATGCACAAGAAGAGAATGTCATGATATCAAGTAATAGATCAGAGATACCAGATATCGTTGTCAACAATAATTGTTTTTAAAGATCATGTGATCAATAACTAACTTACTCACACTTAAATAATTATTTTATATTGCATGTATACTCTTTTAGAGTCCTGCAACTTTGAGTGGCTTGTACAATCTTCGCGATGAATTGTGTATCAGTGCTTTTGTGAAGTGTTGTTGTGAACATGGTGAAACCTTTTCTATATAACCATGTGACACCCGTGATCCTGTGTAAAATGGTGAAATATACAGTAACTTATATAGTTGCATGGACATCAAGTGGATCTTTCAGATTTGGCAATTATTTAACTTGATTGGTAGTAATTCTAACCTATATCATAGCACTGGCCAACAGTGAGGGTCGTCTGGTCATAACACTGATGCTTCAAGTTCACACATATATATGGGTAAATTTTCACACAATTATGCTTTGAAAATAGCCTATTATGTTTTTGAGCAGTGCTCAAAAATCCAGCCTACGGTGCTCAAATTTTAAACATTGTTTTTGAACATCAAGAGGTGGTCAAGTTTGAATAGCCACTATACACTGATTTTTGAAACTAAGGTAATAAATGTTGCAGTGTTTAACTAAGTAAATAAGGTATATGATATGGCCAGTATAGAACAATAAAACCATTGTGTGTGGTGATTCAATTAAACTATTACGTGTCACACTCTAAGTTTACTAATTTAATTATTGGCTTGTAAGAACCACTTAAGGTCGCCAAACTGCATCAGTTCTAGTATCATTAATGGAGAGTGTAAAGTTTACACACTAAGACTAGAATAGAACTCTTGAGCTATAGCCTGCCTGTAGCTATATAGCATTTTCGACAAAACTGACATTTTAGTACATGCTGACATGTTCAAAAAAATTATTGTCTATAACTATTGAAGCTGCGTATGAGGCGTGAAACATGCAGCTTGATTGATTGATTATTACTTTACAGTACTGCATACAAGTATAGAATAAGAGATGTACAATTAATAAAATCTTTAGGGTACAGTACTGATGGTCCACTAGCTCAAGGCTACCGGCCATTAAAAATCAAAAATTTATACTTACCATATTACATTATTTATAAAAATTACATTACTTATACTTAAAGAGTTACGTTAAAGGGGGCGGGGTGTGTTGGAACATCTACTATACACTGGCATAAAAAATGAAATGTACAAGGGTTGTCAGCTAGTAGTTCCCGATCACTGTCCAAGCCTATATCCAAGTAAATAATGATTTTCACATTGGTAGAACAGCTGTCTAACCATACTCCAGCCTAAATTACAGTATAGAGATTAAATCATGTTTTATTATAGAACTGGGATAACTAGCCAACTATTCGGGTGGTGTGTCATGGCCTCTGGAAAGTGGAGATGGTAAATTGAGCATTGCAAGTTACTCCGAAGTGGTGAAGATTCCCAAAAGCTTTATTTATAGCCTCTACTGGAGATGCATCTTAGTGTTATCCTGTCACATATACTGCTGACAGCTGCATGTGGATGACTACATGACACTAAGCTATATCATAGTGGTGACTGTTCTATTTGATCATGATTTGACTGACTGCTCTATTAGAGTATGTTTTGTCAGTATTTTTGAAAGGGGATCAAAAGGGACACTGGTGCCCAGAAGGCGTTATACAAATTAAGAACCACGTGCAAATGCAATGTTCAGAATTATATGTTTAAGAATAGGTCATGCATTACTCAAATTTCGCTTCACTGCTTCAAGACTCGTATTCCGTGGAGGGCAGTGCGTTTTGATCAAGACGTTGAGCTAGCACTGACTGGGAAGCTGATAGTGAAGATTTCTTTGGGGGGACCATCTGCAGCAGGGCGGACCATCTGCAGCAACTTTACATGGTCCGGCCGGACTACTCAGTTGAGGCGCGGTAGTTGGTCCGGCCGGACCACTTGCGGCGGGGGACCACTTGCAGCGTGACATCTCACCGAGGATCGAAATTTCCGATTCTTCGTAAAAAGTACTCGATACCAAAGTTAAAAAAAAAATACCAAAGTATCGGACATTCTGGTATCGGTTCGGTATCGGTTCGGTATCGATATTTTTTTACTTGTGTCGCCCAAGATTACGAGGTTGATCTTGCGAGAAGTTTTGTTACGCAGAATTAAAGTTCTACTGTTGCTTTCATTGCCTAACTTAGTAAGGTAACAGTGTTTCTTGTTCAGATTGCGTCTAGACATGCTATGCCTTTTACCCCAGGTTCAACTCCAGAAAAATGGCCGCGAAAAAAATTAAAATGGTCTTAACGTGTCCTGTTTGTTACGAGCTGTACAAGAAACCAAAATATCTCCCTTGTTACCACTCGTACTGTGAGGAGTGTCTGGTGAAGTTACAGGTGGGATCCAGCATTACTTGCCCAGAGTGTAGGAAAACGAGTGTGGCTCCCTCTGGAGGTGTGAAGGACTTGCCAAACAATTTCTTCATCAATCGTATCGTGGATGAAATGGCTCTGAAGGAGAAACTAGAAGGAGATGAGGATGTGAAGTGTGACAATTGCATTAGGAATGATCCAGGAATAGTTTTATGTGTTGACTGTGGTGTGTTCCTGTGTAACCACTGTCATGAGTCCCACAAGTACAGCAGAGAATATCAAGGTCAGTCAACACACAAACACTCTGGGCATAAGTGGTCCAAGTAGACCATCTGTGTTGTAATTTGGTCCAACTGGGTCACTGAGTTGTGCTTGTATAACTCCACCCCCTACATGCTGACCATATATGTATGTCCGTCTTGCAGTATAGCTACTACACTTTTTTAAATGAATCAAAGGACATTTTGACAATTACATTTTGCACGTTGCATTTATCCGGTTAAGGTAGTGCTGAACTAGCTGCACAAAACAAATTTGTTACAACCCATGAACTATTTTAGCATGGTCCAAACTTTTGCTACTGTATTACCTGTTGTGATAGCCTGTGATGGGGTGTATCCATTCACTGAACTGGATTACTGGACTGGACTGGATCACTGGACTCACATGAAGTTTGCTTAAACACCTTTTTCAACCACTAAAAGTAATTAGCGATAATATAATGAATATCAGACATTCAAGGTTCTTAGTGTCTGGTCTTGCATTTAGAGGCACATACAGCTGTGTGTACAACCATAGTCTAGTCTTACCAATATATTTAATGGTATGATAAGTTGATAATTAAATTCTTGTGTAGTTTATAAGATGCAGCTTGTGCACATTAGGAAGCATTTCTTTGGCTAACTGAACACTGCACACTTGTTGCTAATTAGAAGCATTATAAGCCATGGAGCTTGCAAATCTATAGTGAATATGCAGACTGCTGAAAGGCTAGGCAATGCAGCTGACAAAATTTTATGTTAATTTTACAAAAGGATAGAGAAAACAGACTAATGCATTAGCAGTGTTAATAGTACACAGTGCTTGCATCGTTGGTAGCAATAGGCAAGAAACTACACTGAAGTTTTAAGGTGGCGCTGAACCGATTAAGTCCAGCCGCACAAAACAATTTGTTCCAACCCACGTGCCTAATGAGCTATTTTAGGGTGGCCCAAAACTTCGCTAGTGTACAACTTAATCTGCACCTAAAAAGCTGTTGTGATAGCCTGTGATGCTTTAGTTTAGCATATAAAGTTTCGTGAAATAACACGCCTTCATTTTTTTGCCTATAAAATTCAACTTTTAACCTGATTTTTAAAATAACTTGGACAATGAACAACCTAGCGCTAAGCCACTTCGGTTTCAACCATTTCTTACCTTGTAGAACAATTCTACGCTTTCCTTTTCACTGATAACAACATGGAAAGTAGTGAAAATGCACACCTATGGGATACAACATTGGCTAACAACTCCATCAAATCCGAATCGCGAAAGTCTATTGTAGAGTATCGCTTACCCAACTCCTATACCAAATTTTGGTGGTCTGTGGTGCATAATTTTGGAGTTATTTAGCAAGAAAGGAGACAGTGTGGCTAATCAGGGCGCGGTCTGTACCGTTTGCCAGTGAAATAACCAGAATTGTGACAAGCTAATGGTTTTAAAAGTGTGAATAACGTTAGTTGTATCAACAAAGGTAGCTAGGCAGTCTAACAGAACTTGTTCTGTTAGTCCACTGAGACGCTTTGCTGTGGTCTATGAATTTCCGACATTTGTTCGCGCATTACCACAAACATGTTGTACAATTAACTTTTGTGTGGCTGCTTTCAGTGCCACCTTATATGTGTGAATTTTATATGTCTTCTGTGCAAATTTTATGTCTAGTGGTAAAGGTGTTGATTACTGAAATACTTCTGTGGTTATGTTTGGCCGTAAAAGGCAAGAAAACAAAATAAACGTTTGAGTCCAGCAGTCCAGTCCAGTGAATGGATATACCCCCATGTGATGTTTATATTATGATGATTATGATTAAAGTACCTGGTAAAGGCAGAGCCTGTATACCAGAAGGCCTCATAAAGGCCTAACATGTTTATATTAACTGCACTAAGTATGTTTGAAAAGTAGGAGAAAGAAGAAAAAATCCATGACTGGACCTGGGCGGCCTCGAACCTGCAGCCATCCGATTAACGCTCGAACGCTTACAGGAGTCTGCCAGGTGGTCAGGATATTTTCTTCTTACTATTTTCATGCATTTGTATCCATAGGAACCCTAGAGAGTGACTTAGAGATTCTCTAAGTACCCTAAGTGGAACCAAATGGACATTGTTTTATTATGATTAAAGTACTTGGTAAAGGCAGAGCCTATAAAGTATGTTTGGGTCATTCCATACCAAATCAACGAGAAAAAAAATCTGGACCCCTTTTGATTTTCATGAAATTTGGCACAAACGTGGACCCTATCAAGAAACTTTCTTACACAAAAATTTGGCTCATTTCATTGGTCTCCCTTTAAGTTATGACCACTCAAAGTTTCTGCTGAAAATTTTATTTTGCTTACATGTCTTCAATAAAATGGCCATAACTTTGTGTGTGATTGACATAGAAACTTCTGGTTTAGAGCTTTGAAATCCTTATTAAATTCTCTTTCAGGTGATATATAATTTTTTATAATTGCTCTAAGGAAAAGGTCATACCACAAACATGTAGCTTTTTCCTTTGATCTTAATTTCCAAAAATATATATTATTTAATTAAATTTATTTTTGGTTTACATGTTGCTCTAATACCTATCATTCACCACTGTGAGTTTAAAGTTGGGACAGTAGATCATGAGTTATAAGTGTTAATGTGTAGCCTTGTAATCACTGCTGTTTGTATGGTATTTTTAGTGTAATTTCCAATACCAGTTGCAAGTAACCTTATATTAGTATGTCAAAAATCATTTTATGCATTAAAATAATATAGTTAGGGTTTGTATTGACAAGGGCTCAGTACACTGAAACCATAATAACAGAGCCACTTTTAAAGCTAAGAAAGTCGGAGCAATAATAAGGCTGCCTAATAAAGGAATCACTGATTATGTTTTTGCTGTAAGTTCAGTGCCCTATAAAATAGAGGTGGCCACTATAACAAGGTGGTCTTATTATAGAGGTAGCTATTTTATAAAGGATTTACTGTACAACTAATGATATTCCAATCTATTCTTTCAATTTTACTTACTATATAATAATAATATTCGGCCACAGATTATGATGATACTGTAGTTTCCAATCTTATACGTGTGTATAATGGATGCAAACGACACAGTTATTCATACTTATGTACATGTAAAGTGGAATCGAAATGCCATGTCTTAGTGATATCCAAAGCTTCTTGGCCTTAATACCTAGATAGCTGCTTCATATAGTTGCATTATAGTAGAAATATTCTATTTTAAGTTGGCTGTTATAAAAAGGTGGCCTTTAAGGTAGCTACTAAGATACCGTATTTGACCTGTTAACAGCCGCAGCTCACATAATAGTTGCCCCCGGATAGTAGCTGCAGCACAACCTTGAATTACTGTCATAAGAGCCGCCCTCGGATAAGAGCCATGGTTTGTATCTGAATATGCTGATACAAGTGTTGATGACACACATTTGAATGAGAAACTAAGCAAAGGGTTGTTTTAAGCCTGGAAATAGCATTTCCGAGAGGAGCCAAGTGGATTAACATTGTTAAAGGATGGTTATACAAGGCCAGCTATTTGAAAATCCATATAAATTCCACAGCTACTGCCACACAAGCACATAGTAGCCACCTTCGCATAGTACCCGCATCATTTTCCTTGCTGAAAGTTATAGTACCCACGGCTATTAACCAATAAAATACGGTATGTTACACTGTATATCACTTTTGAATCATACTTTGAAAGGGAAAGTCTACTACTGACCACTTAAAGGCCACCTTTATATGTTTGTACCTATAAACAATGCCTTTGCTGGAAAAATGTACACTTCTAAAACCACTATATATTGTCTTACTCGTCTAAATTTGATGGAATTGAGTGGAAAGTAGCCACCTGTATAGAAAGGCCACCACTCCATAAGGGCCAATTTTAAATTATTGTTGTTATACAGTTATGCAAATGTATTAAGCAGCTACCTGCATATTAAGGCCCAGAAATTTTGGCACTAGGGTAACTGGCTTAAACTCCATACATCAACTGTATCATGATAAAAATCGCAATGTAGCTCATAATTTGATTCTATAATTGAGAATCATAGAATCATAGAAATGTTCCATAGAAATTACATTGTACAAAGGTTCACTACAGCAATTGCACACTGATACATATCTATAGCTTTAAGTGAAATACATCAACAATCGATTAAAGAAAGGGTCAAGGCAAGTAACTTCAAAATTAAATCAGAGCATTATAGTAAAGGTTGAGACTGAAAGTGGTGCATATTGCATGACGGTCTCTATAATCATTCACATGTAATTTTGACATGCAATGAAATCTGATACATTGATATCAGTACACAATTGAATTTTTGAAGGTGTACGTTGAACAGACTTTCGTGCCTGTGTTAAGAACAAAGAATGCAGCTACATAATATTATGTTTTGTTTGTAAGTGTTTCAAATTTTGGAACTTTCTTAGTGATCACCTGTAATGAAAGGCCACCTTTCTATTAAGAGCCAACTTTAAGTTGTTCTAGTAAGACTTTATACACATCATCAAACTATACAAGTGGAACAAAAAATTAGGAATTTTCAATATGAGTAGGGATCAAAGTAATAAAAAGTACTGAAACAAGAGAGATTATCTACCACCTGAAGTCATGCTAGTACACACGTAATCGCTACTTCAGTTGCCAAGATTTAAGATATAATGGCACTGAAGTAGGGATTATGTGTGTACTAGCATGACTTCAGGTGGTAGATAATCTCTCTTGTTTCCACTTGTTTGTGTACTTTTTACAAACATTGCATGAATCTTATCTTTTATGTGCATGCAGTTTCTATTACACAGGACACTAAAGTTACTATTTCTTCAATGTCCATGGTTTACTTCTTCTAAGGGCCTTTCAAATGCCAACTTGATTTGTAGGATTTCATCCATCTCTTCATCAGTCAGTTGTTTACAGAGTTCACTGCACCTCCAGCTTTTAGGGCGGTCATCACTGGTTCTACCTGTGCCAACTTCTTCAGCTAACACACAACGCCCTCTCTCATCAACTGGAATCACAGTGCTGTACAAAGGACACTCCTGTGGATCAGAGGACTTTGACCTGGTCACAAGACATCTGTTATCATGGTCAACAATTGTAACCTCTTCAGGAGCTGAGAACTTGTAGGCAGTCTCATAGTAGTATGGCTCAGAAGCTGAAGAGTGTAATTGTATTTCCAAGTCATCTTCACTGACTAGTTGGATACCTGAAATTTTCCTAAGACTTCTTAAAAGTACCCCAACACTGGTTTTCCTAGTTGACAGTGCTTCATGCATGAGCTTTCTGGATACTATTCTACAAGCAGTCTTTTTCCTGGTGGTAAGTGACATTTCATCTACAATGGAGTAAAACAGTTTTGTAAATCTATTGACAATTGCAGAGCATGTTTCCTTCTGCTGCAAGAGACCCTCGATCATGCTATCCACACACGAATGCATTTGAGATTCAGTTGGCGGCTTAAGCAAGTACCTATAGCAACAGAAAGAATACATAAAAGTGACGAGAAAATAAAATTAATTAAGGAATTAAGTGAAACAACATTACCTGTGTTTAGATTCTTTGCACAGTTTCTCAATATTAGAATAGTACTTGCTGGTTGAGGATCTAGTAGCAGCATGGGATTTGGCAACATCCTTGCGGTAATGTTCTTTAGTGCTCTCTGCAGAATCCACACGAGACTTTTCCAAGTCTTGATGGTAGTGTTCCCTTTTCTTTTTTGCAACTTCAGTGCGAGACTTTTCCAAGTCTTGATGGTAGTATTCCCTTTGCCTTTCCGCTGACTCAATGCGAGACTTTGCCAAATCTTTGTTAAATGATGTTTTGGTGGCTTCAGCTGATTTCTCACGCGACGCTGTTACATTTTTGTAGTACTCATTAGCATGACGCTGTGATCGGCATTCACTGCTGTACTTGTCCTTTCTCTCTGAGAGTATAGACTCTCTATGAGCTTCATAGTACGCCCTGTTATTCTCCTTCTTTCTACTCTCCCGCGCCGCTTCCTTCGAAGGCATTGCCACACCCAATATTGCCTCAGAGAAAACACACAAAGCAATAATAACCACAATACCCTTAGCTAACGCTATTTTGCTAAGAATTATTTCTAATATCGCTCAAATACTTGAGGTAGATACGTTGTTTACAGCAAAGAAATGTGTTTACAAATGCAAGCAGTTTACAAACGCAAGCAGTTTACAAACGCAAGCAATATTAATTTTGCCGGTTAACTTTGCCAGAAACAAAAGATATAAGTCGCTAAATATATTCACTTACACATACAAAGCTTCCCGATTGTGAACAGCTCGCTCTTCCTGCTCAAAATCAACTTCGAACTTTCAACCACGTGTATTGGAATATTTTACTGCAAAGATTATGATTACTCTATTTAGCGAGCACTCTTATTGAAACGGACGGCGCCGTACATTGAAGCCATTTGTGGAGTTATTAACACTACCTGTAGTGAATCCAGGACGATGGCGACATTAAAGAACGATGAAAGGTAAGACCCTAGCGCAAGGATTGTATTTCTATCGGTGTAGGAAAGGTTTAATCTATAGGCAAAGCGAGCCGTTTTCATGCAAGAAGTAGGACTGTAGCTGTTGCCATCTTCCCGCTAGGCCTGGCTGAAGGCATCAGTTAGGGAGTCAGTCACTAGAAAATTCGATCAGATAGAATTTTTTTTTAAATTCGTCGAAACTCATAGGATGCATTTCGTGCCGTTTTGAAGGCGAAATCGTGCTTCACTTTTGTAATACAATACTGCTGAATCGCCAAGATGGTTTTGCAAGTCTGCTTTTGGTGCGTAATTTTTTGGCGGGAAATCGTGAACCTTGACGATCCCTACCATTAAGTACTACCGTACTTAATGATAAATAGCCACCCGAATATTAAGGCCAAAAAAATTTGCCCTGACTGGCTTAGACAGTTTCCACTATACAGTGGAACCTCTATATAGCGGACACCCACGGACCAAGCTTAAGTGTCCTTTATATGGAGGTGTCCTTTGTAAGGAGGTTGAAATATTTTATGCATATAATATCATACACAGCATAATTATAATGTTTGAAGATTGATTACACTATAACAACAGTTCACACCTATGCACATAGTCAGTCACTAAGCTGTTCTTCACTCTGCTTTGAAAAATAACTATCTAAAGTTGTTTGCTTACTAAATACAAGAGATGAACAATACAGGCGAGCTACAGTAGTAACCATTGAACCAACTTTCAAAGCTTCTTCTGTAAAACCTTTGTTTTGTAGAAATAGTTGGACATCTTCTAGATTTTTCATTGCATCCTTGAATGTGTCAATCTTTGGTACAGCTTCAACCACTTCCATTTCTACGTCACCTGCCACACAATCCTCCTCATCGTCTATTGAATCTGGCTCAGAGGAGCAGGCTGCAGCAAGGAACTCTTCTTCCCAGTGCTCCTCAGATAGCTCACGGCACACTGGTAAAGATCCATCACCATCAAGGTACTCGTCAACAGAACAGGCGCCATCACTTACAACTTGAGGGATCAAATCATGGAGGTGAAATTCGCTATCTACTGCTAGGAATGGATCAGCATCATCTTGACCCACATTACAAGTAGTGACATTGAGATCTTTGTCAAGTACACCAGCTGACCGAAAACATTTGCATATAGTCTCTGGTTTCACCTTTTCCCAAGCTTCACTGACAAAGTGGATGGCCTTCAAAACATTCAGCGACTCTGCTACCTGTGATGCAGTATCACATTCTTCAATTTTGGTAAGAACATATTGCAAAAACAACTGGCGATAGTGAAATTTGAAATTCTTAATTATCCCTAGATCTAGTGGCTGCAATCGAGAAGTGGTATTTGCTGGAAGGAATACAACCTTAACATTGCTGTACTTATCTTTTATTTCAGGGGGATGGCATCCAGCATTATCCATCAGTAAAGCAACAAACCGAGACTGAGCCCTCAAACTTTGATTTATCTTTTTAAGAATCCTATCCAAGATATCCCCAGTCATCCATGCCTTGGACTGGCTGAAATAAGAGACAGGAAGAAGACTCTTATTAAGATTTTTAAAACATCTCGGGTTCTCATACTTCCAGATAACAACAGGCTTTTCTTTACCACCATCTGCATTTGCGATGAATGCTATGGTAAACCTTTGTTTGCTTTTCTTTCCACCTTTGCAAGACCGACCTTTTTGGACAAAACCACGTTCAGGTAATGCTTTCCAAAACACACCAGTTTCATCTAGGTTCCATATGTCCCTTTTTGCATAGCCTTGCAAAACCTCAGGGAGTCGCTCTTTCCACGAGTCCACAGTTGCACCAGAAACATCACCGCTTTCTCCACTTACTGTCAGTTGTTTAATATTGTATTTTCTTTTCCATTTCTCCAGCCATCCATTGGAGCCTTTGAATTCGCCTCTCCCTAGACGCTCTGCAATTTCTTTTGCCTTCACTACAAGCTGTGGGCCTGCTGGGTAAATGTTTTTAGAACAAGCCAACAGGTACCACTTATACAATACTTCATTTACTTCACTGAAGTCAGACTTTCGCGTGCGGAGGCTTACTTTGCAAGATTTATCAGAGGCATTACTTTCATACAAAGCCAATAGCTGCTCTTTCTCTTTTAAAACAGTTGCAATCTGAGTCTTCCCACAGTTAAAACGTTGACATAAACCTCTGACCCCTAGCTTAGGATTTTTCTTTGCCTCTTGTATAACTTCTATCTTCTGCTTGAGCGTCAGGTGCTTTCGGCGTGTTGAGCAAGAATCCGCCATTGTCACTGATTATACCAATTAGTTATAGACAGGTGCAATCATTGTCGCCAATTAGTTACTGACAAGTACAATTAGTTATAACACGTGTTTATTGCGTGTAGAAAGTGTAGAAAAGCGTCATCATGGCTCACATTGTTGCTCATCCTGAGCGTGTTGTTGTCTACGAGTTTGATTCATATATCCGAGGGTACCATGCATACATGGATAAGTGGGAATATGAAGTTGACGAAGTTTTACCGTTAAGAAGAGAGCCTGACAATGAAGTCGATGTTAACTCTGTCGCCATCATGAAAGACGAAGAAATAGTTGGACATGTCCCATTTAATTTAACTAGATTAATATCACAATTTCTTCAAAGAGATGTGAACGTAGGCTTCGTGGAAGTAACCGGTGAGAGAGTTAACCGAGGAGCTGGCTATGGCGTCGAGTTACCCTGCAAATACCGCTTGTATGGACCTGCACCTTACATTAACAAACTGAAGGAATTAATTGCACCTTTGAAAGAAAAAAAGCTATTGTAAATTGTGTAGAATATGTAAATATCATTATAGCTACTATAGTGATTCCTCTCGAGCACCTAAATTAAGCGCTTCAGTGGCGTCCGTTATTTAGAGGTAAGAGCATACGCGTATGGTACCAGAGGGTACTTGTCGACTGTCCGTTGTCCGTTACAAGGAGGTGTCCGTTGTGCAGAGGTTATTAATACATTGAAAACAATTAGCAAACGGCTGGGACCATAGTTTACTGTCCGTAACACGGAAGTGTCCGCTATTCGGAGTGTCCGTTAATAGAGGTTCCACTGTAGATATACATTTGTTTATCAAAATATGTCACAGTACTTGCATATCAACAATCAGCATTAAATACTAACAGTAGCAGTTACTGTAGCTAGTGAAAATGTCATCAAGTTCAATATTTCACTACTATAGCTTTTATTGGGTTTTCTTACACAACATAAACAAATTAACAAACCAACAATGTATAAAATGATTGTGACATAGTATTATATAAAGTTATTTACAATTGGTATCGCATCTTTGCATACTTGAACCATACAAACAGCAGTAATTACAAGGTTACACATTAACACTTATAATTCATGATCTACTATTGGTCCCAACTATAAACTCACAGTGGTGAATGATAGGTAATAGAGCAACATGTAAACCAAAATTAAATGTAATTAAAGAATATATATTTTTGAAAATTAAGATCAAAGGGAAAAGCTACATTTTGTGGTTTGACTTTTTCCTTTGAGCAATTATAAAACATTATATATTACCTGAAAGAGAATTTAATAAGGAGTTCAAAAATCTACACCAGAAGTTTCTACGTGAATCACAAGCAAAGTTATGGTCATTTTATTGAAGACATGTAAGCAAAATAAAAATTTCAGCAGAAACTATGAGCAGTCATAACTTAAAGGGAGACCAATGAAATGAGCCAAATTTTGGTGCGAGAAAGTTTCTTGAAAGGGTCCATGTTTGTGCCAAATTTCATGAAAATCAAAAGGGGTCTGGATTTTTTTTTGTTGACTTGGTATGGAATGACCCGTTTGAAAAGTAGGAAAAAGAAGAAAAAATCAGCATGCAAGGTTTTGTGAAATTACATGCCTTCATTTCATGCCTATATAACTCTTATAGTTTCAGCCTGTTTTTAAATAACTTGGTCAATGAACAGAAGACCATGTGGCTAGTCAGAGCACACACTGTATAACAGTAATCACAAGCTAGTGCTATTTTGAGTATTGGAGACACTAATGAAGTTAAGTTTCTAAATTTTCCTTACACTTGTTTGTTTATAACATATTTGGTGATACCACATCATAGGAAAGAACTGCTTTGGCCAAGCATATTTTAAAAATCAATTGATTGACTTAATAACACACCCTGACTATCGATTACTGAAAAGTGACATTGCCACTGCATTTTGTTTTTCAGCTTTGTTCCAGCATTGTAGATGTGAAACAAATAACAGTACAGAAAGCACTTTTGAAATCAATTCAGTCACTGTGGAAATTACAATTAAAAGTGTTGCTCGAATCAAGACACATGGTAGTGTGTCGTGTGGCCAAGAAAGCTAGTGACCACACCTTGATTATATTGACAGGAGGAAATAAACAGCTTTTTCACGCATGCATAGCTCCATTGCCCGTTCTCCAAAGCACACCATTTTTGCATTATAGCTGTCCCCCCAGGTAGGGTACGCCACACAGCAAATTTGATTAAATTCGCAACAGCCATTTGCAGGATATGGGCGTTCAAAAATTTCAATTTCTTTTTTTTTTCTTATGCCATACAGGGGCTTCAATTTCTTCTCGCACACTTTGCCAAAATTGCTATAAAATGCAAATGTGTAACTCGTTTGCCTCGATCTTGGGCACAAACGAAGAGCGCGTAATGGTGGATTCACGTACCAAGTTTGTTGTGAATCTGAGGAATATTCAAGGAGTTATGAGCATTTATTTATGTAAAAAAGATCAAATTTCTGTCACGGCTACAGGGTAAACCAAGTATAGAAAATTGGTGTGTAGATAGGCTGATCATTGTAGCAGTGCCTTTTGATAGTTTGAATAGCAATAGAGTTGCAGCGACAAAGTTATAATTCAAAAACCAAGCAAGTGTAAAATTGCGGGATCGAGATACTCTAATAGAGCAGTCACCACTGGGTAAAAAAGGTGTGCAAAACAAATTTGGAAAAAAAACCTTACCAGAGTTCAAACCAGGGACCTCCATACCTAACACCCGCATCCTTAACCACTGAACCACTGTTACCTTGGCTGATCATCTCACTTAACTTCTGCTTTATAAATGAAATTTCTAGTTGAAATCTGCTTATAATCAAACATTTGTAATTTCATAGATCTACCAATAGAAGTACTAGATTGTTCTAGAACATTCTATGTTTTCTATTAGAAGTCCTCAAAAAATGTGCACTCTATTAGAGTACTACATTAATATTATCAAACAAGTACACGAAAAAATACAACTAGAGTAGGAACCAGTAGCACATCAATAAAAAGTACTGAAACAAGCTGGAGTAGTGCACGATATTAAATCACAGTAAAACAACAAGAAGTGTTATATCCCTACTGTGCATTTCTGTTATGGTATCTTGAGCACAACTCCTTATTGTTTTACTATGATTTAATATCGTGCACTACTCCAGCTTGTTTCAGTACTTTTTATCGATGTGCTATGGTCCCTACTCTAGTTGAAAATTCCAAATTTTTTTGTGTACTTGTTTGTTAACTTTTTTGTAAATAATTTTATTATGACTGGTGAACCCACACATACCGCATCTGAAATGGTGCCGCGTGCCCCAGCTATATCAATTATCGTCTGAAAAGTGAAGTATCCATTACGTTTCACTGTTGGCTATGTTTAACCCGTTACATAGCAATACGAATTAAGAACTTTTCCAGAAGCACCTCTACAATCTATGCATACCAAAAGAAATAGTGCTGCACCCCAATTTTATTAATTATTATCATCTGAAAAGTGAAGTATCCATTGCGCTTCACTGTCAGCTATGTTCAACCCATCGTTACACAGTAATACGAATCAAGAACTGTTTGAAAAGCACCTTTGCAATCAAAATAGCCACTATGAAAATACTGACGATTTCTGTTTCAAAGGGAAGCCATCACGTGCTCACACCAAATCGACACCTTTCCCTGTCAGCAAAGATGAATGGGACACAAAGGAGGCACTGATATGCTAAAAGGCACCTGTCAGACCAAAGCGACGTCGATTAGTGAAAAAATCAAGCCCGTAGCCTTAGCCGTTATCGAGTTACGTTTGTCTGAAAGCATCAGTCAGTCAGTTACTTACTCAGTCAGTCAGTCAGTAGAAAATTCAGTTGAATAAAAAATTTTAAAATTCCATAGCAACTTGTTGAAAGTGTTTTGGGTCGATCTGAAAGCTTGTTTGGGCCTAGTTTTACCTCACCAATACTGCCTCATTGTCGTCAGGGAAAATTGAGGCTGCTTTTTGGGTAGTTTTATTTTGTGGGCCACGCCTACTCCTTTGTGGTCTCTACTATACAGTTACTATCGTACTGTATGATATTGAATTAAATCATGCAATGAAATACATTAATAAGTCTGCCTTCAATAGTCATCATTATATCTACATAGAAAAAAAAGAAATGTGAGTAAAAACAAACCTCAAAGTCAGCCATAGGCTGGTTTTGGGACTTTATAAAGTACAAAAAGATGTGAAATCCACACAAAAACAGCCAAGCTGTGAAAAAATGGTGCAGCCTTAAAAAGCCTGAGTGAAAAAAGTTGTGAAATCAAAAGTGGCGGCCAAGAAAAGGCTGCAATGATGTTAATGCTAAAAATTTTAATAATAGCTGTGTGCATTACTAAAATTTATGTACCAATGTCGACTAGCTAAAATTTGCAGAGTGAAAGACTTCATGTAGAGTGAGATGAGATTATATAATGAGCAGAGTGAGAATAATTTTAAATGAGAGATACTTGCATGACAAGTCACATTTGAAATTCTCAGTTCAAAGAGTAGTTAAATAAAAACTGCATATATCTACACAGAAAGAGACCTGAAGAGATACAATTAGCTACAGTGTATCTGTTTAAATGCTAACCCAGACCATGTGTATATGGTAGGATCATTTTTTCCTGTGTCATTGGCCAAACCATTTGTACTAGACATAATTAGTCCAGCAGAATTATTTATGTATACGGACCAAATATTTCTTTATAGGTCACCACATGATGATGTTGAAGGAGATAAGATCCGAGAAGAAAGATGTCAACGTACGACCTAAACCCAAACCAATGCTATGTGCAGAACATGACATGGAACTGAATTTGTACTGTGAAACATGTGAGCAGTTGGTATGTCAATACTGTACAATAAGAGAGCATCGTCTTGAGGATGGACATGATCATAACACTGTGAAGAAGATGGCTAACAAGCAGAGAGCAGAGTTGGACAAGATTATGGAACCAGTAGAGAAGATGATTGATGGACTAGCTAAAGCACACAAGAAAGTCTCCTCCACGAGGGATAGGATTGGGTCACAGGCCAGTGAGGTTGAACAACAAATTGATGTTTACTATGAGCAGTTACAAAGACGATTACAACAACAAAGAGAAGATCTAAAGAAAGAGTTATGTGAAGTATCTGCACAAAAGAAGAAAGCAGTTTCACTACAACTAGAACAGATGGAGTATACACAAGCACAACTGGAGAGTGTGAAGGAGCTGAGTGAATTTGCTGTGAAGAGTGGATCAGACCAAGAGGCATTATTTGTGAAGAAACAAGTAACTGAAGATGTGAAGAGGTTAACAGACAACTACAACAAGTTGGACACTGAATCAGTAGAATCAACAAATATGACATTTCATGAATTAGAACATTCTCTTCCACAATTTAGCATGGTATATTATGGTGATGCTTCTCATGCACATTCTGACATCACTGGTATTCCTTCTCATATACCTGTAGGTAAAGAGTGTAAGGTGATAATTATTACTAAAAGTGCTAATGGTGTTCCTTGCACTAAAGGTGCTAGTAAAGTTTTTATGCAGGTGCAACCAAGAACAGGAGATGTCATTACAGTACCAATAAAAGACAACCAAGATGGCAGCTACACAGCATCTTTTCTAGCTAATCAAACTGGAGAGGTAAAGTTGTTGATAACTATTAATGGTAAACATATTAAAGGAAGCCCCTATAGTGTTCAGACACGTCAATACTCTGCAATAAATAAACCTAGCAAGATAGTTAACGATGGTGGGAGGATGGGCCATCTATGGGGCATTGCATTTGGTAAAGATGGTGTGTGGGCAGTAGTTGATCATTCCAACCATTGTGTGTGCATATTTGATAGTCAAGACCAACTGGTGAGGAGGTTCGGGTCCAAAGGTAATGAAAATGGTCGACTTAGTAGTCCTGAAGGATTAGCATTTGATGACAATAACCACTTGTATGTAGCTGATATTAACAACAACAGGGTACAAAAGTTTGACATTAATGGTGGCTATTTGTTGGAGTTTGGCAAGGGTGGATCTGGTGATGGTGATCTATCTAGTCCTGATGGTATCGCAGTATATAATGATAAAGTGTTTGTTGTTGAATACAGTAATAACCGCATCTCAGTGTTCCAGTGTGATGGTCAGTTTATCCACACTATTGGATCAGGTCAGTTGAGTAGGCCCTATGATGTAGCAGTCACTGATAACAATCAGGTACTTGTTGCTGACTTTGGTAATCACTGCATATCCATCTTTACCCTTGATGGTAACTATGTGGGCAAGATTGGTACACCAGGTAGTAATAGGGGTCAGTTGAGTAGTCCAACCAGTCTGACTGTTGACTTGTGTGGCTTCATTATGGTAACAGAATATGGTAACAATCGTGTATCAATCTTTGACAAAGATGGTGTCTTTATACACTGCTTTGGGTCCAGTGGTTCCAATACTGGCCAATTTTCATCTCCTTATGGGATAGCCTGTAGTCCTAATGGTAGTGTTTATATCAGCGACTGTGGTAACAAGAGGATTCAGATCTTTAGTAATTATTAACCACAAAAAATTAACAATTGCTTTTGGTACTAATACATCACACTTTATTGTACACATCTTGTTTTATTACATGTGTGTAGCTATATTATTATATTTCATTATCTGTCACATACTATTATTTTTATAATCGTTTGATATACATTTGTTCCACTTGTTTATACTAGCTGAATTGTATAACATGTTTGTATTTTGTTTTTTGTACAATTTAATAATTTGAATGACGAGGTGTTCCATCATTCAAAACGTGTATGTGCATAGTCGCAGATAATGGTCATGGTTGCATCTCCATCTTTACTCTTGATGGTAACTATGTGGGCAAGATTGGCATTATGCTCTTACTGCCCTCCAAATTTACAGTCAATCGACTAAAGCATGCATGAATTATAGTGAGTGGAGTGAAAAGAAGAAAAAAGCAGCAGAAGATGAAGAAAATAAGGCAAACTTTGAAGGTGCATATCTCAGTGATGGTTGGGCAGCTTTAATTCAAATTTAGAATAGGAGATGCTCTACCCCAAGGGAGTTTCAAATGCATGAAAACAACATTTTCTTGGTTCCTGTAAAATACACACTTGTCTGTTGTACATCCGATCTGTGTGTGTTTAACATGCTGGCTTGTTTGACTATTTTTTCTTTACTTTTTTCAGAAATCTCTATTCCCATGTTTTAATTTTTTAAAACTTAATAATCATTGTGAATTATTAACCATCTGTGAATCTTGAACTGTTATGATGGTAAACTCTTTAAATGGTTAACAATTGCTACTCAAACAGGGAAAACCAGTGGATGCTCAATAGCTGTACTCGGCCATAATTATGTTGTCTCCCTTTAATGCTTATCACTGTTCCTGTAGACAAGATGAAATGTGCGTAAAACAAGCCCTTAAAGCTGCCATATGTATAGTAAGTTTTGAGGTATATAAAATGCAATCGTTGCAAAACAACCAAGCTGTGGAAATGGATGCTACTTTCAAAACACTACTAGGTGAAAGAAGCTGTAGAATCAAAATTGGAGGAATGTCAAGAAATGGCTGCAATGCTATCATGCAATGCTATCATGTAGTGGTTCATAATAGAGATCGCCTATGTTTTTTGCCAAAATTCTAATAGAACACACAACTAAACACCACCTTAGGAAGCTCCTTAATCACAAAAGAAGCCTTAGAAGTGAATTTGGAAGATATACAGGTCCACTGGAAAATCAAAGGAACCAAAGGAAACCTAAGGAACCAAAGGAACCAATAAAAGTAATTTTTGAACAACTGAAATATGCCATTTTGTTTATCTTATTATTATTATATTATCTTTTTCCACAGAGCTAGAGCAAAATGTGAGTGATTTTTGCAGATAAAAACTACATTACTTTCCTTCCTATGTCTTTCTTCACATCCATGACCTATTTTTAAATGCATATTACAATGATAACACCCATTCTCAAGCAAATTTGCTTCTTGTAGGTTCACTTTGCCATTGATCTTCTGACTTACAGTAGTCTCTACAACGTGTTAATTGTGTTAACACATTCATTAAACCTTATATCATAACATACCTAGTTTATTTTACCGTCGAAATCGTATGGACTTAATTATGACGTATAAAATTTTGAATGGAGCAGTATTAGTAGATAAAGAATATTTTTTTACAATGAACACCAGTTACAGTACTAGATCTAATGGATTTAAGATTTATAAGAAATTTAATAAGACTTCAACACTACGCTTTGCCTTTTCACAGAGAATAATTAATAATGGAATTCCTTACCCTATGAAATTGCCACTTCTCCCAATGTACTAAGTTTTAAGACTAATTTAGATCATTTTTTGTATAATCAACGTTCTTCATTTGTATGATTTAATTGAGATTGGTTTTATAAGACTCTGTCTTCTTTTTGACCAATTATACATAATAATATTATATTTAATACAGTGTATTAATTTCATACCAGAGCAATAATGTAGATTGTTGTGTACCACTGTGTACTTGACTTACTGTGATCACATAGCTGCACAAGTGTTGCATGCCTATACGAAGACTATTGTATGCTATACACTACCTATAGTTGGATTATGTCAAAAGCTGTATAGTACAAAGTACATTCAATAGTAAGGAAACAATACTCTGGTGTTTTGCTAACTCTGATAATATTAACTGACTACTCAACAGCTACTGTACATGATGACTGATTTGGTTGTGTAATATCAAGCACCACCAGCTTGATATTTTATACTAGTTTGTTTAATTTTTGTTAGTCTATTTGTGACCAGATTTTAAAAAACCGATCCAAATCGCACATCAGGCAAAATCAAACTAACACCATCAGTGGATAGCTACACTATCGTACTAGTAGTTTTGACACTCAGTACTACTCAAACTACTCAAGGCTGGTTTCAACAGACATCTTTTCTGGGGATGTGTAGAGCTCGAATGGCAGTTTTGGGCCTTGTGAAGGACCTGGCTTGGCAAGGATCAGTGGTTTACTGGTGGACAGCCTGATAATGTAGGCCAGACTGGATTTTGCTACATATCAACCACTAAGGAGCCAGCACAGCCCTGTAATCTCATCTCTGGACTCCAATTATGGTCTGCCTCCATTTTGAGGTTTAATCCTTGCCCACCCCACCACCCACCATAATACTACTTCTCTGGTCCAACTACTCAGATTTTCCATCTTATTTGGCGGGAAACTCTACAAGCAGCTACAAGTACTGGAAGTGGTCTGAAAGGTAACAGATTGATGCATCTTTAGTGTAAATTTCGTACATGTGCTTGCTATCCTTGGAGAGTTATGCTGGCTTGAATTCTTTAAAACCGTTTATCTCAAAACTTCTAATGTGCTATTTGGATCTTTTTTCCAAAATCCAGTCACAATTATGGATAGCTTCTTAGCTATCCATAAATGGATTTATAAAAATAAACAAACTAGTATAAGAATAATTGAAATTAAAACGTTGGAATAGAGATCGATGAAAAAGTGAAGAAACAAGAGTCAAACAAGCTAACATGCGAAATACACAGTGATCTCTATTTGGAATCAAATAAACAGTTATACGGAAGTATTCTCAGTGCTTATCTACCCCTGATTTATGGAGACACTAATGTTTTTGCCTTAGTTTGTACCATATCCATTGAGTCCAAATAGAGATCTTAACATGCTGGCTTGTTTGACTCTTGTTTGACTCTTGTTTCTTTACTTTTTCAGTGATCTCTATTCCCATGTATTAATATTTAACTTAATAATCATTGTGACCATTTGTGAATCTTGAATTGTTATGATGCTAAACTCTTTAAATGGTTAGCAATTGCTACTCAAACAGTGGAAACCGGTGGATGTTCAGTACATTGCATTTACATGTTACTGGTCGTAAATATCCCCTTTATCATGGAAGTTTTATACCATAGGCAACAGAAGCAGTTAAATACCACTTACAAAGGAGCAAAGATTTGGTCCCAACAGATCTATCTCAAAACAATTTTTAACTCAAAAAAGGAAAATCTCTATAATTATTACACCAAATAATGGGCTAAAAATTCTGTGTCCATTTAAACTGTCTGTAATTTCTTTTTACAGAAACCTTTGCAAATAGAAATCTTAGCCTGAAGAAGAAACAAAGCAAAACATGACAATGCATCTCAAGAATGGCTAGAGTGATTTTGATCAAGTTTGATGTGTGACATGCCCTATAGCAAAAATGATGCAATGCCAATTAGATACCATGGAACTTTGCACGTGTGAATATCACATATTCATTCATCTTGTTAATATACATGCATGGTATAGTGTGCTGGACTGCTGGTGTTCTTGGCCACATGATACACTACCAATGGGGAGCTAATCATTATGTAGGTAGTAGTTGCTAAACATGAACTATTATGCAATGGCAATTGGTTTACAATTATATATATATTATGTAACTCACAAAGCTAGCACTCTTCCCATTAACATCAACACCATTCTGTAGGTGTCGTCGTACATCACTAAGTCTGCCAAGAAGAGCAGCATTTACTAATCCTTTAGTGGTATACTATAGTGCACATAATAATGAAACATGTCAAGTACAATATACATAGCTACTACATACACTACTGGACACAGTGCACAACAAAGTGGTAAGAATTTTACAACTGTAATTTTTACCCTACAACAAGTGGATGACTATCACATACTTAATATAATACAGTAATATATGTGTATTTAAAACGCATGACCAAGGTGTCCAAATGGAAAAGTATGCAGTAGCACCTAGCTACTGTACATTAGGCCAACAATTGTATATTGCTTGTTTTCCATCCTAGTTAGGAAAATTACCATGCGGGTGGGTGGCTATTATAGCTAAAATCTATTATTTAAATATTATAGGGAATCCATTAACTCCTAATTGCTCAGATTTAGCAGAGATGTAAGATTTGTTGTGATTCCATTGAGATTCATCAACACCAGGTAGTAATAGGGGTCAGGTACACACTGCTTTGGTTCTAGTGCTGGTCAGTGTTCATGTTCTGATGGAATATCTTTTAGTTCTAATGGTAGTGTTTATGTATGTGACAGTCAGGATCCAAATCTTTTCTGATTATTAACCACAAAATTAAAAATCCCTTGTAGTACTACTGCATCACACTTTATTATACACATTTTACAACATGTGTAGCAATTATATTTTCCGTTATCTTATGCTTTGTTGTCTGTAATTATATCTAGCTGTATTTTTGATATATATATATGTGACTGAATTTTGGAAAATCACCCATATGGGTACATTTGACACTTAAATATTTAATGACCAAATAACAAGCTTTATAGTGCAAATGTAGGTGGGGTCTGTTCTACGGAACGGAACAAAATGATGGACTAAACTACGGAACGGAATGCTTTCTCAAATTGAAGCTTGTAGCTTACAAGTTATCGGTGGCACTTCCAGCTGGTAAACAAACGTACCCCAAGAAAGATAAAACGAACTTAAGGATTGATTGTGGGTTCTTGCTGTTTATCTTCGGATGTATCAAGTAGAGAACTTAATGCATGACTTGTTTTTGCTATATGCAGTTGTTTTTGCTTACTTTGACTTTAGAATGTACAATCTGGGGCTCAGCCTTTCTAATAGGCATAAATCTGGCAGTATGTAGCTACACTACAAAGGAAACAAGTGTGGTGACAAGCTGAATCAACTCTGTCAGGCTAAACAGAATCTAAAGGAATTTTGTGGAGGGTGTGAAGAGCAAACATTCAGATACCTCAAGGAGGCTATATTGTGTGAACATCAATGATTCATTAACAGAATAGTGGACTACATAATGTCAGATATCTTAGCCTGAGTAGTGAGTTGAATCCAGGATGGGGTCTATTTTACAGAATGGAATGCTTTCTGAATCAAAACTTACAACTTGTCTAGCCGCTATCATTGCTGAAGTTGCATTCATCAGTGGAACTTCCAGGAAATGGAATAGGATAATAATAAAATATTAATAGCTGTTTCATGCAGTGCATTGTTCTATTACCTGATATATCAAGCAGGTCTCTTCAATTCATTTATTGCATGACCAAGGCAAGTTTTGTTACTACAATATAGTAGCTGATTGGATGTCAGTTGCTTCTGGTGATCTTGACAAGATAAATAGTTTAGAAGACCACTCAATTTCTTCAGTTTCAGAGCGTAATATCCACAGAGAAAATAACTAGAAAGTTACTGGTGACAGGAAAAGTCTAGGTGATCATGACTTTATTCAGTTTAATAAACAGAATATATGGTTGATTGAGTGAGGTATCACTTGCAGAATGTTCAGACAACCAGCGATGAGATGCATGCATGGATTCATTGAATTTTTGTTACAGTTGGAGACATTACATATCCAAAAGCAAACTGACTGTATAATACTTATTCACTTGCTTTATTTTTTCTCAATTTTGAGCCTGTATACAAATAAATTTTTCTCAGTCCTAGAATAAGATGGGAGAGAAAATTTATCTTTGTTTACCTATACTGGTACAACTTCAAAGGAAATGAAGAATAAAATTAGTAAAACCACAATAAGGTGAATTACAGATTTAAATACTAAATATGAATTAGAGCCTTTAGATAATTATTGTTCCAAAGCAAAATTGTAGATGGAAAAAACAAGGACTGGTGAGATCTTGGTTATTTAATGACAGCGGTTGGAGATTATAAGGGTGGTAACTTCTTGTTCTTGAATATGTTGCAAAGTGGAAGTACAAATCAAAATGGGATATCAATTTCATTATGAAAAATTTGTATACTTAAATAATCTAGCATTACTGTATTCATTTGTCCTCCACTTAAATATGCTACAACAGTGTCGGTACATTGGCAGTCTACCTTGGAATCTCAACTCTAGAGTAGATCCAACACAGAGCAGCCCACACTGTAAGATCCCACTGTAATTTCATGGACCATGCAGCTGGACTGGGAATCACTTGAAAATAGATGAACAAATTTAACCTGTTTTGTTTGAAGTGAAGCATGTGAAATGTTACACTTAAGAAATCCTAGGATTCTTAGGTGGTATGTAATTAATGCGAGTGTTCCATTTCCAGTCTGACTAGATACATTGAAATTACACACGCATCTTGGTCCAAATCACATTTGCCTGGTGGCTATGGGCATGGTTTCACATGCATAGCTAGGCTTATAATTGAGATTTGGTTGATCTTGGAGTTTTGGCATTTGGCCTGATTCAAGGCTAGCAGTCAGACACATCCTTGAATTTGTGCAACAGAAAAAATCAGTTCACTATTGAATACAGCATTAGTCCACTGCACCGGCTGTTAATATCTCCATGCATACAATTCAGTGATGTTCGCAGAATGTAGCCCCTTTGCGATCTGCCAAAATATTTGCTCCTCTCACACTGCACAAAATTCTTCAAGTTTTAATTCAGTTGGCTCTTTCCTGTTACCAGTGTCTTCCTGCTTGCTTTATTTGTACACTGACATATGACTTGAAAAGCCGGCCCAGACTGTTTTCTAAAGTCAAAATGAGCAAACCAGCTCACATAAAGTGCCCTTCTTGGTATATCCGTAGATGAACCAAGGATGAACATCACTGATACAGCTCATCCCACAATTAATACATCGTTACTAATGACAACCAACAAGAACCCACAATCGATCCTTTAATTCTTTTTATCTTACACCTATCAATGTTAAGCCCCACTACCCCCCTCCCGGGCTTACTAGGGGATTAGTGGGGGATTTTGACCTGATTTGATCTGAAACTCTGCCCCACTAGTGGGGCATTTGACCGCTCGAAACTTTAGGCGTTTGTTTTAACTTGCAAGCTAAAGGAATTGACCTGTTTCCTAAAGTACCTTACAGCCATACTACATGGAGATTTGACCACTAGTCGTTCCCCCATGGGTGGAGAATTTGATTTTTCAAAAAGTCTAATCCCCACCATTTCCCCCACTACGCCCGGGAGGGGGTAGGTGGGGGATAACATTGATAGGTGCATTAAATCATCCACTGGAGGTGCCAATGATAACTCGTAAGGGCAGTTTCAGCAAGTTGTAAGCTTCAATTTGAGAAAGCGATCCGTTCCGTAGTTTAGTCCATCATTCCGTTCCGTAGAATAGTCCCCACCCAAATGTACTTGTTGATGGTTTTAAGCCATTCTCAATACCTTATAATTAAATTACTAGAACATTTTAGAAATATTTTTATAGCTGTCCTCTGCTCATATTATAATAGTAACCCACCAAACATGAAAATTCTAATTATTTCACGTGCACCCATATGGGTGATTTTCCAAAATTTGGTCACATATTTGTTCCACTTGTTTGTAGTTGCTGAATTGTATGACGTGTTGTACTTTGTAAAAAATTTTTGAATGACAAGGTTTTCCATCAGTTAATGGTTTATCAAACAAGATGATGTGTGATCTTGTAGTTTGCACATGTAATGAATTTGAAGTGTATAGTGCAGACTTAGCTACATCCAGGGCCGCCCACAGGGGGGGGGCAACTGGGGCATTTTGCCCCGGGCCCCAGCCTGAAAGGGGCCCCAGGAGGCCGCATGAAGGGCCCCCTGAATACCTGTTTAAAAGATCGATATACTCTAATAGAGCAGTCAGATCTAAATACTCTAATAGAGCAGTCACAGTATTCTTCAGAGGAGCAGTGTAGCAAGCTTATAGATAAAGAGATATGGTTGGTGATGGATAGTTATTGTCATTGCCAGCAGGTTGTGACCTTTTTTTTTTTTTTTTTTTTTTTTTTTTGGTCTTCACCTTACAACTTGGGTCAAGGGCCCCACTTTAACTCTTTGCCCTGGGCCCCTTAATTTCTCTGGGCGGCCCTGGCTACATCATGGTTAACTGAATACCATTGTAACAAGATGAGTTGGTATTTCATTGTGGCCATGCAGAAGTTTCTCACAACACTTCAAGAATACCGTATAGCTGGTAATTTTCGAAAGGTTTTTATTTTCGGATATTTCGAAGAGGCCCTTCTCTTCGAAAATAAATTCCCACGTCCGGTTGTTTTTCGAAAATAAATGTTCCCACAAGTGAAAGCAACCGTTCAACTTTCGGCGATTCGTTCGCGTATTCCTCGAGTTTTAGCTCAGTATTGCTGATGATAATGGGTAACTGTACCAATAACCAAAAAACAGGTGATCCAGAATGGGAATTGATGCCGTCTGCTCTAGAATCTATGGTGATATGAGCTAGCTATGATGGAGCGTGATCGTGCCAGTGAGTTCACTCCACCCGAGACTCCCTCAGTCTTCTCTCCAGTGCACAGGAATGGGGATTATTCCATCAGTAACAGTTTTTGGCAAACATTCACGCATTTTCATAACTTGTGACACGAATTTCCGTTTATTTGAAATCCATCCGGACTTCGAAATATGCACTCTTCGAAATTAAAATCTTTCGAAATCCAGATTTTGCTTCTTGTACGAAAATTTCTGTTTCGAAAATAACCCGCTATACGGTATAACACATGGAGTTGGTTTCCCCATAGTAATTGACACCATTCCATCAATGATGAATGCCCTAAGGATGGTATGGGTGATATCACAACACTACAATCGTGATGAGAGAATGGTACCTCTGATGGAGAAGATTGCTGGAGAGCTCTGTGAATGAATGACCAGAGCAGTGGACATCAGAACTGTAAGTTGATCTTTCCTTTAAATTGATAACTGGTGTGTTTTACACAGGGAGAGTCCTGGTGTTGTTAAACAGAAGACCGTGCAGAGAGGCCACCAGGTGTCTACATGTCTGGTTACCTTGATGTGAGAAAGAACATTGGGACATCTGATTGTGATGCTCACTGGGAGTTTGACCACAAGACATTGTTTGATAGGGGGCACAAATGGAATTTACACAACTATTCTGACTAATGGAGCTACTGTGTACAAAAGAAAGAGAACTGGCTTTCCTCACTTCATTAAACCATGTGCAATATTAGTATTGTGAACAACTTTATTGTGTATTGTAGTGTTAATTAAGAATAGAGGTGTACTTGCTCTCTGTGCATCCTTTCAATCAGTCCATGTATATATTATATTTATAGTAGTTAGATAAAACATTTGTATTAATCCAGCTATATAGTCTAAAATGTTGTACATTTTGTTTTCTTGCATGTATCTGTGCTTTATACTCCCTAATGGAGGTCTGCACAGTATTAATAATAAATAAAAATAAAAATAAATTCATTGTTAAAATCAACATGGACTACAGATACTTTAACACTCACCCGTACAAACATAATTGTATACATTGTGTGTAAGTGTGTCCATGATATTCTTCAGTCTCTTGGGTAGGTGAGAGTCTGGGAGGCTCTTCTTAAGGGAATAGTTGAACACTTCAAGGTAAGAACTGAGGGAGTATTGGTACATTGTGTTGATGGCTGCCATGTCAGAAGAGTACAACACCTCTAGATCTCCCTGTAACTATCTCTAAATTTATCTGATGTCACGTAATGCACAATGATGAGGCTTAGAATGAGACATATAAAATATAACTAGCTAGCAAATGCAGACTTTACACCAACAACAACATAAACAAGGTGCACGGTATATACTAGACACCAGCCTATTATGCTTTTAATTTTGCCTATTATGTTATGCTGCAGTGCTCAAACTTTTTACCTATTATGCTCAAAATTTTTGCCACAGTTCCCATGTTTTGTTACTTTCTATATATGGATAATCATAAACTTTGGCTTATGAACTGGTTAAATGTGAAAAGTACTCGTTGTTCATTAAGAATTTGGCTGCATTGTAAACTATAATAACAGTGGTGTGAGATATGCTATATCAGTAGCATCAACTGTTCTGTTATTGTAAGTCGACCTTTTTCTGTGACGTGCATTTTTGCTTACAGTATGACAATTATTCTGCCTATTATGCTTGATGCTTTCAGGCACCTATTATGCTCAAAATTATGCCAGCATAATAGGCTGGTGTCTAGTATATACCTATACAAATGTCTTTAGCAATGTGGTCAGTTTGGTAAATATCTTGTCAGTATCATAGGAGTGTATGTAGAGTTACACTATTTGTTTAATTTGTTGTCCCAAACTGGATGTGATTAACAAATGCAGATCTATGACCTAGACAAATTAAATGGCATAATAAAGTGGGAGTGATTCGAGTGAACAACTTTCATCAGATTGCACTGACTTATAGGATATGTGTTATATATATATATATATATATATATATTATATAATTTCTGTTTGTTGTGTAATTCCATGCTGGTGGCTATGTAAACCTTGTGATGCTAGCACAATTGTTCCCTTTACTACGCATAATTTTTTTTGGAACGGTGTTACATTATATACATAATTATTATGTGCGTACGTAGTTATCTTATAAATAAAACTGATGTCACATTATCATGATCACTTGATGGTGTGAGAGAATGAGAAAAAAAAACTGATCACCTTACTCCAGCTACAAGGTTACTGGAGAAGAAATGAGATGCGTGAACAAGCAACTAAAGATGTATGTTACATGTAAACCTTGATGTACACATAGTTAAACACATTTATATATAGCTGAAAAGCCGTCTGTCCATCTGGAAGCACTCATCATCCAGCGTGTGTGTGTGTATGTGTGTGTGTGAGCAAGCAAAGTGGGTAAACTGGTAGTTGCCACTCCAGAGTACCCAACTGAATTAATGGGCCTTGGCCTAGCCATGTCTTTAGGCAAATGTATCCTGTGCACTCCTTTGGATTCACTTGCTTTAGTTGAACATTATTAACAATATAAAGAGGGTACACCTGGAGGGAGTTTCCATGGGTTTTAGGACCTCTCCTCTTCTTTGAATTTAGGATCCAGTTTGGCAGGACAAAATTAAAGTGAGTGAATAACAGCATGTAGCTACAATACAACAATTTGTAACACAAAAATGGTCTACAGATGGAGCACTAGCCCAGCTTTACAAAAAATTTGAGATATTCTAATTGGGGCAAGCCTTAATGAGCTCCACCATATGTGACTGAATATGACAAACAAGGCTTCCACACCACACACATCCGACCTTAACCAACTGTAACTTGACTACTCAGATAGCTATTGACTTAAACTTTTCACACAATTTGTCCACAGCATTGTAAAATATATACCAGGTCAAAATTTCAAACTAATGGCAGACTCCTACATTGAGTTATGGTACTTCAAAGTCATAAAAGTGGATGTGTGTGAAAGCCTTGTTTTGACAAATTTGGTCACATAATTATGATGATGGATTCATATTTTTGTTTGCTTGAATGTACTGTATGTCCATCTCCCTTATAAGGGATAAAGGCTATTAACATATAGACCAAACGTGGTACAGTAACTTATGTCTGTCACATAGTGTGCCTAACCCTCAAATCAAATGAGCATATACTGATATAGCCATTGCAAACTATTTGCAGTTGAGAATATGTACATATCATACAGAAAGATAGTACTGTATAGCAGGGTCGACCACAAAGGTTTGGGCATGACTGACACATGAAAAACAAAACAAAAAAAACACACCCAAAACCCAGCCTCATTTCTCCTTGATGTTGATGAGGCAGTATTGGTTAGGTAAAACTAAGCCCAATCAAGCTTTCAGATCAACTTGAAATGCTTTCAACAAGTTACTATGGAATTAAAAAAAAAAATTAACGGAATTTTCTAGTGACTGACTGACTGACTGACCAACTGACTGACTCGCTAAGGCTCCAGGCTTGATTTTTTCATTTTTTCAATGGACACATACATGCCTTTTGACATACTGTATTATGTACAATCAGGGCTGCCCAGAGAAGTTAAGGGGCCCAGGGCAAAGGTGGGGTCCCAGGGGCAAGGAAGTTTCCATTCTGAATCACAACTTTACCCAAGCTATAAGTTGAAGACCAAAAAAAAAAAGGTCATTACATGCTGACAATGACAATGGCTACCCCTCACCAACCATACCTCTTTATTTATAAGCTTGCCGCACTGCTCCTCTGAAGAATACTGTGACTGTTCTATTAGAGTATTTAGATCTGACTGCTCTATTAGAGTATATCGATCTTCTAAACAGGTATTCAGGGGGCCCTTCGTGGGGCCTCCTGGAGCCCTTTCAGGATGGGGCCCGGGGGCAAATGCCCCACTGAATTGCCAATCCCTCCCGTGGGCGGCCCTGTGTACAATGCATTCTTCATGGACTTACCAGTGTTCTCCTTTGTGTCCCATTCATCTTTGCTGACAGCGAAAAGGATCGATTTGGCGGTAGCACGAGATGGCTTTCCTTCGTAACAGAAATCATCCATATTTTCCATAGTGGCTACTTTGATTGCAGAGGTGCTTTTCAAACAGCCGTAATGCTGTGTAACAGGTTGAACATAGCTGACAACGAAGTGGCTCGATGTGACTAGTATTAGCTAATTTATATAGCTTCTTCGGCTTTTTATTTTATTTTTATATTCACACCCTTGCCATGCCCACGCAGGTTCCTCAGTCCTTAGGACCATACACGTGGTCGAATGTGACCGAGGACTATCACACTTTCTGTAATTTATGTACTTTTATCACTTCATAATTGGTGGTTTTCTCTCTAATGGATTTTTTTTGAAACCATTAAATGTTACAAGATAATAAATAATACAATAGCTAGCTACGTACAATTCCTCAGTCACATGCGGCGACCACAAAAACCAAAGTCAAAGTAGGCATGGCAAGGATGGATACAAAACAAAACAAACAAACAAAATAAACTAGTTAGCTAGTCCAAGTTGGGTTGCTGTGAGCAAAGAATGTTCTCTGGGATACAGTGATAGCTAGCAAATACTGCTGCTCTATCGAGTACTGTTTTGGAGTGGGATAACTTTGATGTGAGATGTTTTTCATTGCTGTAATGGTTTCATTAAGGTAATGGCCAAGGCAGCCAAATTTACTTCACTTTTCAGATGATAATTGATAGTTGGGGCATGTGGCGTCATTTTTTTCTTTTGATACGGTATGATGAGTGGGTTCACCAGTTATAATAATTTTATTTTACAAAAAAAGCTTACAAACAAGTACACAAAAATTTGGAATTTTCAACTAGAGTAGAGACCATAGCACATTGACAAAAAGTACTGAAACAAGCTGGAGTCGTGCACAATATTAAATCACAGTAAAACAATAAGAAGTGTTATATCCCTACTGTGCTCAAGATGATAATGGAAATGCACAGTAGGGATATAACACTTCTTATTGTTTTACTGTGATTTAATATTGTGCACGACTCCAGCTTGTTTCAGTACTTTTTATTGATGTGCTATCGTCCCTACTCCAGTTAAAAATCCCAAAAAATTTTTGTGTACTTGTACCAAATAATTCATCACTATCCTTGTAAGCAAACATATGCCATAAAACTAGATAGTTATAAAGTAGGCTTGCCCCTTCAATGCTATGCATTCACCTACTATAGAGCATTCAAACGAGTTGTTAACACTGTTTTACCTTCTGTTCTCCCCAGTAAAGTTTCAAAAGTTAATAAATTAATACCATTATGTGAGAAAGGCCTTCTTGTTGAAATTAAGTAGAGTGTTAAATTTCATATAGCCTTCACCAAGGAAGAAATATTTATATACCGTAGTTTGCTTTTTTTTTCTTGTAAAATAATTTTCGTATGCAAAGTTTTCGTACAAAAATTTCTTGCATGAAAATTTTTATACAACACTGAACTACTCTAATAGAGCAGTCATTCAAGTAAATCATATGAAAATATTTTTACACGAAAATTTTTATCATGAAAATTTTTTGCATGAAAATAAAGCAAATTACGGTATGTTATTGTGTAGAATTAGACATTGTAGTATTAGGGTGCAAAACTGATTACTGATGGGTTTAGGCCACTTATTGTTGACCTTAATATAAGTTTCAGATGAATCAGATCCCATGCTTGAATTGCTAGCGTAATTCGCTTTTTTTTTCATTGTAAAATAATTTTCATAATTATGCCAAAACTTGTATGAAAATTTCTTGCAGGAAGATTTTCATAAAAGATTGAACTACTCTAATGCAGTAATAGAACAGTCATTCACGTAAATCATATGAAAATATTTTAAAATGAAAATTTTTATCACAAAAAATTTTTGCACGAAAATAAAGCAAATTACGGTATGTTTCATTGCCTATATTTAGTCATTGTTCATTTTCACCATTATTTCAATGTCTCAGTCTTTAATGTGTGGCAGTACAGTAAGCATAAGCATAAGCATAAGCTGTAAAAGGGCCGAAATTCCATCTCAATGTCAGGGGAGGAAACTTTTGATCATTTCACTTTTTAATGATCAAGATAGCTTGTCAAATAGTGTCTAGCCAGATCCAACTTTCAAACCAGACACATCTTATTATTTTCCCTATATATGTATCACCATAATGATATACTTATTTCAGGAGCATAGCTATAGGTTTTCAACTGCAACATTAAGTCACTAGCAGCAGGGATCTGTGGGGTGCACTCCTCAGCTGCTAAGACACTTTGAATTGAATACTACAATATATAGCCTAGATTATTTACATGTATATTTCATGGATGAATTAGTATGTTAATGTGATAGTGAATCAGTTATACCTCTGGGAAACAGCTAGCTAGTGGGACTGCACTCACTGTACATAGAGATACGAATCCACTGACAAAAGTGGAATGACTTGTAAACTGCACTACAATTTCATATTTCAGATCTGACCTAATATAAGTCAATTAATGTGGGTACTCTGGGTAGGTGGCTCATTATTCATTAATATCTGACTTACAAGTACCTACTGTTTTATTAGAGTTAGTGAATTCTTTATTGGTCTGTCATTAAACACTATACAGGAGGCAGTGCTTTAACGTGCAATAAAAACACCTCCATACCCATCAGGGCAATTCGTTGTAATTAAATTGAAATATTTCACAGTCTTTAATGGATTGCTTAAATCAAATATGTCGTGTTGATCTAAAGTTCCACTCACAAATGTGAAATTGAAATATTGAACTTCATCTTGCAATTGGTGCATTGTATCACTTTTTAGGAAAAAAGGACATAATATTTTGACTTCCTTTTCAAGAAGTATGGATCTGTCCTAATAGGATACACTGTACATAATTGAAAGGAAAAATCATTAAACAGAGTTATAGTGATAAACTTTAGGTGTAACATGATGTAATATAGTGCAAGGCTTCTGGACATATGCTGTGCTTTAAGTGCTAAATATTGAAGACGACAATTGATATCTGCCATTCACATAAACCATGCCCTTCACAATTTAACCACATATTGTAATCAAACAGATTGCAAATTGTCATATAAATAGCACATCAGTCACCTTAACTCATGTCAATCCAGTATTCATTCACACAAAAAAAAGTAGTTTCCCTATGTAGGTTTTCTTCACAAGTTACACCGGTCCTTAGTTAGTGTTATCTTATAAATACTACTTGTACAGCTATGTATATAATATAATGTATGTTGTGACACACAGTGAAAGAAATTATAAAATCAAAGATTACTACTGTTCAGGTATACACTATAAGGAACTACATATAAACATGGCTACTTAGTTTTCCAAATAATTAATCAGTGCTCTAACTTGTGCATGTGACTAATAAGATTACAGGGTACTAAAATCAACTTCCTTTAATAATGTACTCTTCTCAAGGTGTAGTGTTTCTTGAATTATTGCTAATCCATTGTTTGACCAAGTACAGCAACTCATGTCCAAATACTCCAGTGATGTATTGTTAGAAAGAACTGATGCAATACTAACCGCTACTTTATCACTGATATTGTTATAACTTAAATCAAGATGTTGTAAGGTTGAGATAGTCTGTAAAGTATTAGCAATCAAAAGTAGCCCAGATTCTTCCAGTTTACAATTAGAGAATGCCAATAGTTTTAGCAGAGGAATATTCCGCATAGTATTTGCCAGTGCTCTTGCTGCTCTGTCTGTTATAACATTACAACTTAGCAATATGTGTTCAATAGATTCTGTCACCCTCAGACTCTCAGCAATCTCAATAATATCTTCTTCCTTTAATTTACAGTCACACAAATCTAAATAGTTTAGGGAGCGATTATTAGCAATAACACACCCAACAGATACACCATCAGGAATAGTACATGAATGTAAATTTAATGACTTGAGGGATACACACATGCTCAGAATCAATAAAATATCACACATGTCCTTCTCTTCCAAATAGCAGCCAAAAATATTTATGTATTTTAATGAATTATTTGCAATCAATAGTGGCACATCATTCACAACTCTAGAAACAGTTTCAGGTTCACTATTGAGGCTCAAATCAATGTATTCTACTGAACTTAACACAGTAAGAGCTAAAGTGATTAACGACATTACTTGAAAATGTGACAGTCCACAATTAGATGCATCTAAGTGTTTGAAATAACAATTTTGTTTCATGATCTGTTTTATGATTTCTGCATGCCCATAGTTTAGTTTGTTGTACTGTACAAAAAGATATTCTAAAGTTACAACTTCTTCAAGCGCAGAGAGCAGTTTATGCATCCCAATATCTGATATAGTGCAAATTGAGATATTCAGGTATTGAATATCATTAGTGGTGAGTAACAATCTGATATCATCTGCTGTGCTGTCATCAATGATATTTCCTGCTAGTTCAACATGTTCTAGTGTTTTTATGTGCTTCAATGTTTGTGACACAATTGTAATTACTGTATATTCTGTAAAGCAATTTGAAAAACAGATAGTTCGTAATGCGTTGTTACTAGACAATGCATCAGCTACTTTTTCTGCACTTTTTGTAGTGATGTGGTTGTCACTAATGTCGAGAGACAGTAGAGAATTTATATTAGTCAGAGCATCACACACACTGTGGACATCAAAATCACTCATTTCACAACAGCTTAAATTCAAATATTCTAGCATTGTATTGTTAGTGATTGCAGATGCTAACTTAACTGCAGCTTCATCAGATATCTCATTGTGGGATATGTTTAAAAACTGTAGATGTGACAATTTACTAAGTGCTTCAGCCATGATTGCAACTTCCAATCCTGACAGCTCACAATCACTGATGTCAAGATGTTTTATGTTAGTATTACTATAAATTATTAATGCAATAGCTTCCAGTGTTTCTTCAGGTATTCTACATGACGCTAAGATCAGATATTGCAGTGTACTGAGCTGTTGGGCTGCTTCTAATATCATGATCACATTGCATTCTCTTAAATTATAGTTATGAATACTTAAATATACTATATTTACCATTGAAAATGCAGAAGCTATAGAATTCTGTATGCACTTTGAATTGCTATGTGGTCTCAAATTAATATAATACAATGGTTTTAAAATGTTAAACCCTTTTGGCTCTGGAAAAATTTGGAAACCAGCAAGAGAAACCACAAGCAGTGCAAAGTTACTGACCACTGCAGCTTCAAGAGGATTATAATCTACTACAGTACACTTTAAGCAAGCAATATCTGCAATTACATTAGTGATCATCTCTCTACCAACTCTGGTCATGGTACAACTATTCATATTCAAATATCGTAGTGATACACTTTCATTGATCACAGTTGATAGATCACACACAGCATCATCACCCATATTATTGCTACTGATGTCAAAATACTCCACCAGTTTACAGCTAAGAATAATTTCTTCAAGTGGTTTTCCTGAATCATCACAAGCAGGTACACAGAGGTGCATTAATTTATTATTTGCAAGTATAACATTTTTCAAAAGAAGTGCTGATATCACTGTGAGTTTATTAGCTCCTAAATTGAGATAATGCAAGCATCGAATTTCTTGGAGTAAAGAAAGAATATTCTGCAAGCTAGACGCTGACAGTTTACAATTTGACAAGTCAAGATATTCAACTACACAATCTTCGTGAAGGAAAGATGCCAAGTTTACTGCTGTATCATTCCTTATTGGATTTGATCCCAGATCCAGATGTCTGATTGTGCAATTAAAGATACTACAATGACCAAATATAATATCACATAAATTGTAACCATCCCGAGAACAGCATGAAAGATCCAAGTATTCTAACAGTTTATTATTAGCAATTGTGTCCAATAGCCTTTTAGCAGCAGATTCAGTGATATAGTTGTTACTAAGATTGAGAGTATGGAGATACCTGCATTGCAAAAGTGATTCATTCACAATTTCAATGCCATCCTTCTCCATATCACAGTTACTCATATACAAATGCTCTAGTAATGCATTGTTAGTGATAACAGATGCTACTCCAACTGCAGCTTCATCAGTTATTATATTGTGACTGATGTCAAAATGTTGTAAATGTGATAATCCACTAAGAGTTTTGGTAATATATGTAACTTCTGATCCTGATAGTCCACAATTAGATATGTTGAAATATTCCAAATATTTGTTATTATTAACAATACCGCCTAACTCCAAAACATATTCGTGTCTTTCTGATGGCAGTTCTCCAGTGTGAAATAAGTTTGATTCAAAATTCAAATATTTTAGAAGAGATCTTTGCTTTAACGCAGATAAAATCTTCAATATGCTTACATTTTTCAGCTGGAAATCAGACAAATTTAAATGTTCTAAATGTTCATTACCTGATATTACATTAGCAAGGTGTTCAGCTATACAGCAACTCATTTTACACTGACCAATATTTATGCATTTTAATGAACTAATCATTTTCAGACCATGAATTATAGTTTCAGTGGCTTTTTCTGTTAATTTACAATAGCCAATATCAAAATATTGTAAATTGACATTATTTGTAATAACCTTTTCAAACAATGAAATTGTCTTACCATTTATAATGTTCTTACTTAAATTCAAATGTCTTAAATGGTTAAGATGCTGAAATGACTTAGCATTGACTAAAAATATGTCTTCGTTTAATGCGCAATTACTCAAATGTAATTCCACTAGCTCTCTGTTGTTTGAAATCACTTTAGTAAGTTCTTCAACAGTTTCTCTTGAAAAGTAGTTCAAGCTCATATCTAAATAAGACAAATACTTTATACTACTTAAGGCTTCTAGAATTGTCAGAAGTCCAGTAGTTTGTGCTCGACAGTTGGACAAGTCAAAATGTTGTAATCTTTTATTGTTGTAAATTGTATCTGCTATAGCACCTGCAATTCTGTTGGTTACTGCATTACCACTGATATTGATGTATTTTAACTGCTGAAGTGATGATAAACTCTCAACTATTTCATAAAACATGTCAATTTTAGGAGTATAAGGATTGTCAACTCTTTTCCAAGACAAATCTGATATGTTAACATAGTGTAAGCTGACGTTATTTTTAATGGCAGTAGAAATCACATCATATGGTAACCTGCAGGAGCTCACATCTAAGTGTTGCAATGATTGCAATAAAACTAAACAGTTAAACATTTCTGTACAACCACAATTTGCAAATGTCAAATGTGTTATTTCTATAATATCCTTTTCAATGGAGGTGTATGGGTCATGTAAATCTGCTACTTGGAATGTGAAAATTATATCTTCAAGACAAAACTTTGCAAAGTAGCTAAACTTAGTATTGAAACTAGGAAAATTCCAATCAATGCATTTTAACGATGACAGAATTTTGCAAGATGATGCAACTTTAATAACATCAGTATGTGACAAAGTGAGTTTTAAATGTGTTATTTTAGAATTATTTCTTATAATATTTGCAAGGTTAGCAGCAGCATCTTCACTGATGGTGTTAAACTTAAGATTTAAACTATGTAGTGATGAAATGTTTGCTAGAGATCTAATAATACAAATCAGCGATGCCTCTTCTACTTTACAATTAGCCAATTCTATGTGTGTTATGGATGCTCCTAGAACACAAGAGGCTATTTCAGTAGCAGCATATTGTGAAATGTTGCAGTTGTTCAATGAAAGATACTCTAAACTGGTATTACTCAAACCTCGCATAATATCAATCATTCCTGCTTCTTGTAGTTTAGTGCTACTCAAGTCAAGGTGTTTTAAAGTGTAAATTGAATACAGTGCACCTGCAATACCACCAGCTGCTACATTAGATATAAAATTACGGCTTAAGTCTAAATGTTCAAGTGAATTAGTAACCTTAATAGCTGTGGCTATTGCCAAAATTGCTGATTCCTTTAGATTGCAGTTACAAATCTTGATGAGTCTTAAATTTTCATTACTTGCAATGATATGTGCTATGTGATCTGCACATGTGTCAGCTATTATATTGATTGAATCTACTGTAAAATTCCTCAGTGAATGAATTTTTCTCAATGCCTGAAGTATCAACATTAAATTGTGATCAGACAAGTTAAGGTTTACTAATTCCAAATACTCCAAGGCACTACTATTAGCAAATATTGTTACAACTTCACTGAAAACCTCATCCGTTAAATAAAAATTTGCTAATTGAAGTCTCTGCAAATCTCTGATTATTAGTAATTTTTGTGTCATCATTGCTCCAGTGTTTATAATGGCTGGGTCTTTAAAATAAAACTTGATGCGTGTTATCTTTGTCATGGTTGATGTCCACTGCATTTGTACAGTGCTGCATAATTCTGAGGCAAAGTACAAAACGTCACTGATATTACTGAATTCAGCATTGCATACACTTTGAAACTGAAAATCATATTCCTCGACAAATAAACTGACTTGTTTTAAATGTTCTACTACTTTAATGATATCACGAGGTTTTAAAAAATTATTATACAAATGTACACTTGATAAAATCGATAGTAACAATGTGTTAAGTGTGGGTACTATGACATCTAGAAATTGATTATGATTGTCTGGACTGCAGTTAAGTGCAAAGAAATGAAGCAACTTATTTGAAGACATTACTGAATTCAAAATATCAACCAAATCAGATTGTACATCACAAAGAATTAAAATGGCAGTTTCTGAGAACCTAATTTCTAAATTATGATTCATATCTCTTGCAAGAGGAAGTAATGCAACTAAATTATCTTGAACTTTATAAAATTCCCCATGAAGATATAACTGTTGTACATGAAAATCCATAATTGCCTTTGAAATAATACAGGGAGATATTTTGTTATAGGAAACATCAAGGATCTTGATCTTAGTACAAAACTGCAACAGAATTTCATTTAAAGTACAAAACTGTTCATTGCTAATACTGCAACCAGAAATGTCAAGCAACTCCACATGACCCACAAGTCTTATTGGCAAAACTGCTATGGCATCTTTGATGTTACGTTCTTTGTAGATACTTATTGTCCTTAAAATGGGTTGAATATTTGTGATTTTAGTTAGTGAGATATTTTCACCAATAAGATAAAATTCAATATTTATTTTGGAAATGTCTGTTAGATATGTAGCAATTTCCATTGCCATTCCATTAAACAAGTCAAATGCAAACAGTGTAAAGTTAGTTAGCTTTGAAAGTACACTCTGTAGTGTAGGGATGACAATATTTAAATTTGTCAACACATTATGTTGCAAAAGAAATAGTTTGTAATCGTACACAATGTAGCCTGAAATATTAGTAATTTGGCTTATTATTTCATCCAGTTTACTATTCATCAAAAATATTGTAAAACTACACATATCAGCTAATGATTTTTTTCTTTGAACATTGTTGATGACCATTAGTGGAACTCCTGTTTGGAAATTAATGATACTGTTCTTTTTATATGAAGTAAGAAAGATCTCATAAACAAGTTCATCATTAACACTCTTTTCAGCTAAAAAGATTTTTTCAATGATGCAAACCTGTAAAGCTTTCATGATGGTATTTACACATGCTAAACTAACACTGCAATGTGAAAGATCCAATTGTTTTAAATATGATACTTTGTTGTATAGTGAATTGCATACAAGAGCATCGTTGTGAGGTGAACATGATCCACTGATTATCAAACATTGTGACAAAGTAATGCTATTTAAATTGGTTGAAAAAATAGATCCAAATTCAGAAGTCGAAATTATGCACTCTGTGAATATCATTTTATTAATAAGTGATAGGCAACGTGTTGGTGGTTTAATTAAACTCACAAACCTCATTTCAGCTCGGTATCCTAAAAGCAGTGCTTGGGAGGCTAACACATATTGCACATGTTGATTTCCTGTTTTCAGCTGCTCTGCAATTGCTATGGCTGTCTCATCTTGCAGGCCAACTTCACATACAAAAAGAGAGTTATGAGATTCTGCTAGAAACTTGGAAAGAAATTCATGCGGCAGCACACAGACATTTTGCAAAGTGTTTAAAAAGATGTATTGAAGCTTATCATAATGCTGTTCTATTACAATGCTCTCAAGTACTTCAGTAGTGGCAATAATCTCAACTAAATACACTTTTATGCACATTTCATTCAGATTATTTATTCCTATTACCTTTAACGGTACTCTTGAAATAGTGTTCATTATTTTCTTCCCTTCAAAGTACCCATGAAGAATACAGTTAGTTACTTCGTCTACTACATTATCATGATTCAGCACCACTAGCTTTTCAACACAACAATACTGAAGGGAGTTAACAAGTAACTTAGTGTAAGTTGAGGAAAGTTCATATGATGAAAGATCTAAGCATTTAAAATATTTTAACAGATTTTCTGAGTAAGACAAGGACTTGCAAAACATGCCAGTTAGTTGATTTAAAACATCAGGATTTTGAAGTTTGTGCAATACCTTAGACAGTGGATGAGCAGACGTTGCATTGGTCAGTAATTTTGTTTTTAAAACAAGAAAATACTGAATATTCATGGCTGGTATTCTTGACAGACGCTGTACAATTTCTGACCCAAATTCATCCATCACATCAGTTCCGAACAAAGACAAATTTGTGATATTTTCTAACACGTGTTCTAAATTTAATAAAATACTTTTGAAATTACATAACAAAATGTTGTCTTTCATAAATAGGTTGAAGTCAGCAATGTTGTGGGTGTCAGCAATTTGATGAACTGTCTGTTCATTTAATGCTGTCTTAATTAGAAACATTGCTATTGTGTTCTTTATCATTGAAGATTCTTCCTCTTGTGCACTGTAAACAATAGTCAATGGAATACCAGTTACAAAGTTAAGAATATCTTTTAAGCAGTAATATGCTTTAAGGAAAATAGAAGTATTAAGATCTTCAAAAACGTTTTCCCCAGATAAAACAAGTCTTTCAACAATACACCAATGTAAAGATTCAATAATTTTGCTACTACAGTGTTTCATACTATTGTAGGAAATGTCCAACACTTTGAGGTAAGATATCACTGAGTTATCGTTAAAGAGTGATCCACTCAATTTTTCATATCTTGTGTCATTTATATGGCAGTTTGTTAAAGCAATATTCCTCACACAATTGAAGTTAGTAGACAATAATGATCCTATAAAATCTATTCCTTCATAGAACGTAATGCGTTTAAATTTGATTGTAGAAATTAATGAATTGCTTGTTAAAGCATTGATAATAGGAATAAGTTCAGTTCTATATGCCAGTAACATTGTCTTTGATGCCAAGATGTACTTAACTTTGTCATATACTGCACTCAGAAGCTCTACAATTTCCATCACAGCTTCATCATCCAGGCCTACTTCATATATGACAATATTAGTACAATAGTAAATCAGTAAATTTGACAGAATTTTATTATGCAATATAAACATTCTTTGATTTTTACTGAAGAAATTTAAGAAGTAACACTGTAACTGTCCATAGTTCACATTTGTATGGAAATCACATAAAACTGTTTCAAATTTTTCATCAACCATAAATTCGATAAAGTACAAGTTTGCAAAAACTTCAAAGCCATTATCTTTTTTAGTACGGGCAATCACTGCTAGTGGTACCCCTGAGATGGAATTACGCAGCATCTTTCCTGCATTATATGCATCAAAAATTGCATCTGTTATTTCATGTAATTTATTACTATAATTGAAAATCAACAGCTTTTCAATACAGCAGTATTGAAAACAATCAACAAGTGTCTGAATACACTTTGAGGTTAGAGTATAAGATGAAATATCAATTTCTTTAAGGAAAAATGGATATTTAGACAGTGACACACAAAATTTTGCAAAGATGTCTTCTCCAATATTACAACAAGGAATTTTTGTTATTGGATTAGTAGCCAACCATCTAGAGATTGGTAGAATACATGGCATATTTGACAGTAGTTTTGTCTCTGAGATTAGATAATACTTGATGCTTTTATCATACACATCTTTGAGACAAGAAGATACCTTTTCTGCTACCTTATCACTCAAATTACTTCCAAAAATTGTACAGTCTTTAATAGCTGACTGCAATTGCTGAAAAAGTAATACAGCATGATTAAGATCACGTAAAATCAAGGTATTTCCAAGAAGAAAGAAATTGTAAGAAAAAATGTCATATTGTACCACACGTGTAATTCTATTAATGGTATTATAATTGACTTCAGCATTTACAATGAACACTGTAATTGACGTCATGTCTAGTAAACTGTTAACTGATGAGTTCATTTCATTATCAGGGTTGATGGCAGCCACTATCAAAGGTATTCCTTTAATGAAATTTAGAATATGGTTATCTTCACAATAGGCAGAGTTAAAGAAATGATTATTAACTTCATAACTGATGATATCTGCTATTACAAGCTTCTCAATAATGCAAAATTGTAAGGATGCAGTAATCATACTACCAATAGGAGTATTTGGATTATGAGAAACGTCCAGTTCTTTGAGGTATGATAATGAGTTTTTGTGACTGAACATTATTCCACTAAACCGTTTGTAGTCTTCATCACCAACATCACAATGTGATAAACTTATCTTTTGTAAGCAGTTCATTTTCTCATTTATAGCACACAGTACATTACTTGATTCATCAATAGACAACATGTATTCTGTTAATGTAAGTACACTGATATGCAAGATGTCAGCTAGACCTTTAAAAATTAGACGTGTACTAGAATTTAAAGCTAAAAATGTTGTTGGAGAAACAAAGACATATTGAATATGTTCTTGAACTGCTAGTTCTTCTACAATATTTGCAGCAGCCTTATCTTCCAAGCCAACTTCATACATGTTGAAACTGCAATTTTCTTGTGCAACAAATTTTGAAAAAAACTTACTTACAGACACCATGGATCTTTTAAAGAAATCCAATAACACACAATTTAACCGAGCATACTTTTTATTCATCAGTAAATCATCCAATTTTTCTTCAAAACTCTTATTAGCATAAACATTGACACAAAACAAACTAGCCCAAACTTCAGTGTGTTCATTAACTTTAGTGTGGCCTACAACAATTAAGGGAATTCCTGAAATAAACAGCTGCATTTTTTTCTCAGTACAGTATGCACCAAATATAGCATCTGTGATGTGGTCTAGTATGTTATTATTGTTTACTAGTGTTATCTTTTCAACTGAACAGTTTTGAAGTATATTGATCAGTATATCTACACAAAATGAGGTAAGTTGATAAGCTGAAATATCAAGTTGTGTAACATGACTAACTTCAGAAAAACATGATTTACAAAACATTCCAAACATTTCTTCTCCGATACTGCAACCTACAACATCAATCAGGTGACTTGATGGTAGATTTGATAACTTGCTTTTCAATTTTGCGGTGTTAGAAACAAGAAAGTATTCAGTGGTTAGATGTGACAGTTGATTTAGGCAATCGGCAAGTTTTATCATCACCTCATCCGTCAAGTCAGTTCCAAACAAAGTAAAATGTGCAGCATTCTGCATCAATTTCTGAAGTGATACTATTGCAGGTTTTAAACTGTGTGATTCAATGCAATTATTTAAAACAAAGATATTGCAATTAGAAAACTGGTATACTGGTATTTCTGGAATTAAATGAATACAATAATCAGTAATTCCACAGTTTACAATGAAAATTGCTAAATTGTTTAAATCTGTGTGAGGGTGGTCTTCATGCTTATTGTTAATAATAATCAATGGAACTCCATTAATAAAATTGAGAAGATTATTTCTTCCACGATATGCTGTGATAAAGACAACAGTAACAAGAACATCATAAAGTTCATAGTCAGATATGACCAGTTTTTCAATGACACAAGACTGTAATGATAAAATAATAGCATGTATTCCAGATGGTGTTATGCAGTTGTTGGAAATATCAAGTTTCTTCAAATACTGTACCATTCCTCTATCACTGAAAATGTTCACATAGAACCGTTTGTAAGTGCTGTTGTTGAGATTGCACTTAGATAAAGTAATACTCTTAATATGTTTCATCTCTGTAGTGAGAACTATTCCCAGATCTTCAAATGTATCGTGAGAAAACAAACATTGTTTAAACACAATTGCGTGTATTGATGAAGTATTGTGAATTACAAGATTAAATAAAGTTCTGATTATTGTGGAGCCAGAAACTACTAATAATGAATCGGAAGATAAAATATACTCTGCTCTTTTAAGAACAGATTCTAAAGATTTCATTATGTCTAATAGCATTTCATCATTTAAGCCTATTTCGTAAAGCATACATGAGAATTTATAGTCTTTTGTCACCAACTGAAGGTAATTTACAAGTAAGTGGGCTGAAGTTTGATATTTCGACAAACAGTTGAAAAATACCAGCTTGTGTGATTGCAAATCATCTTTATATTGTAGTGCATCAGACATTTCTTCTAAACTTTCTGTCTTGAAATGGATGAAATATGTGATTGCATGTTTTACAGCTGCAGTATAAATATCTTCAGCTGTATGGCTGATCAAAGTTAGTGGCTTCATTAAAATGCTATTGAGAATTCTTTTCCCTGAAGTGCATTTCTTTAACACAAGATCTGCAAGCTCTTGTAGAGTGCAATTTTCAGAAACAATTATATAATTAATGCAGCAGTACTGAAGACAGTCAATGAAACCCGATGCACCCAACAGAGTTGAACTGAGATCCAATGTGTTTATACACCTTAGTAAGCTATGTTTGTTAAAAATCGTGTTACAAAGCATGCTGCAAATAGCATCATCAAAAGACAATGGAGATAGATCAATAGTGTTTTGATATTTATTCATAAAAATTAATTTTAGGTTTCTTAGTACTATGGTTAGCATGATAACTGAATCTGACATTGCACCTCTTAAGAACCTCATTTGAAAAGATAAATCTTTGCATTTGAATGAGAATATTGCTCTATTAATCATATTAATATATATAATGTCCTTTAAATGGTAAATATAGTAATGCTCCACACTGTCATTTATGTATAAATAGCATACACTATCTGCTGTTGTATTTGCAGCAATGTATATGTTGCAAGCAGCAATGTCTTCATAAAGCACAGTACCAGTAACTACTAAAGGTATGACATGTACAGAGTTTAAAATTTTCTGCCTGCATAATAACACATTAAATAAATTGTCATCAATATCATTACCAGAAAGCACCAAATGCTTAATGATGCAATGACACAGTAACCTTACAATATGCTCGATAGATGACGATGTAAGGCTGTTCATAGAAACATTTAGTGTTTTAAAATAAGGCACATATGATTTTGATAACAAACCATTGACAAGAGTTTTAAACCCTTCATACCCTATATGACATTCTGACAAATCCACACATTTCCATTGATTTGGGCTCAGATCACATATGATGATGAGGTCATCTGGATTCAACTTACAGCCTTTTAGCTGCAATGTAGTTATTGACGGATTAGTTAGTAGACATTTAAAGATAAACTGTTGACGAAATTTATGAACAATCAGTTGTGTTGTTGAACTTAAAATAAACTGAACATCATAGTTGAAATTTATCATACGGGAAAGAAATTTAGCAGTACTGTTGGATGTTTGATCACTCAAATCAGTTTCACATACAAAAACTTTTCCATTGTTAGGCAAGTTATTGCAAAGCATTGACAGTGACTGATTTAAATCATCAACCATTATGTCACTGTTTGTAAAATAGAAGGTGTAATCCACAATATGATAACCTTGCAAACCAGTAGTAAATAGTTCAGGTAAGTTTTCATTAACACAGGTATTATTCAGTAGCACTGTAGCAGTATAGCCTGTTTTCAGTGATGACGAGTTGTTCACAACTGTCAAAGGAATCCCTAACTTAAAATTACAAATCTTGCTATTTGAAAGATATTCTGCAAAAATAATGTCAGTGAATTCTTGGTTTTGAATAAAGTTGTCCGAGATTATTAGCTGTTGAATAACACAATGTTGAAGAGATTCTAGTACAGATCCAAGACAAGATTCAGTCAATACATTTCCAGAGAGATTCAACTGTTTAATACACTTTAGCACACCTCCAGGGTTAAACAGTCTATTACACAGCATACCACAAGAGGCATCAGTAAAGTTACAGTATGAAAAATCAATAGCAGTAATACCTTTTTTGCTTTTAAAAGCACTGATTATTTCCTGACACTTGTCCAAACTATTTACTGATATAGGAAAGAGCTTTATTGCCAAATCTGAAAACAGCATCAAAATTTGGATATTTTTCATAATGCTGTCAACCAGAGATATGTTGTATAATTGCTCATTGTCAACTAATACATCTTGCAATAATTGTAAATCCAAAGAGGATTTCATTAAATATACACAAGAAATGTTACATGGAACATCCACATGTTGTAAACTAACAACAACATGAAGTGGGACATCACACATAAAATTCATTATTGCATTGTTTGAAGAATAATGATTGGACAATGAAGTATGGATATCTTCATCAGATATTTCATTTTGTGATACAACAAGTTTTTCTATTACACAATGTTGTAGTACTTTTGTTATGAAACTGACGGAACAGAAAGTTAAATGATTATTAGATAGATTTAGAGTTTTAATGTTAATTCTACAATTAGAGCAATACAGACAAAGTATTTCACAACCATTGTCTTGAATATTGCACCCTGACAGGTCAATAGTGTTCCATTTCTTTGCACTGTTACTGAGGACACCTTGTAATGAATCAAATTTGCACAAGTTCAATTTGCAATACTTAACCTCTAGTGTAAGAATTGGTGGATTGCCATTCAGTCCTTCAATTATGTTCTTCTGTTTGGCTTTGTATGCCATCAGCTTAGCATCTGAAGTTAAAACATATGAATAGTGAGAGCGGTTACTGCTTTGAAGTGTAGATATAATTTTATCTTGAAGTTCTTCTGATATGTTAATTTGAAATATGTTTATGTTAAGAAATGGGTTTTCACAAAGAAATAAAATTCTTTCAAAATTCTTTGACAACAAATTGATGTTTGATAGAAAAATTTCATAAAATATTGTACTTTTATCTAAATTTATAGTTGCAAGTACAGTATCATCATCAATATCACAGTTGACTATGTACTTGGTTACTGAGTACACTGGCTCTGATTCACTGTTTGAATGATCTCTTTTATGGTCATTGAATATAATCATTGAGACTTGGTTCGTAAAGTTAAGTATTTTACTATGTGAAACGATTTCACTTGAAATAATGTCGCATAACAAACCATTAGGAATGCAATTGTCAGATATTATCAATTTTTTAATTACACAAACTTTAAGAAGATCAAAGATGGTGTTAATGGATAAGTCTGTCAATTCACAATCTGAAATATTAAATGTATCAAAATACAACAGGTGATCTTGTTTAACAAATTGAGACATGATTACTTGATATCCAGTATCACCAACTGAGCAGTGGTACAGGTTAATATTTTTCCATTGAGAATTTTTTGGATTAATTGTTTCATGGTGTTGGAATATATAACCATTGTTAAGAGCCTGTGAAATCTTTGTTATCTTTGTATTGTAAGCAAATAAGTTAGCATTAGATTGCAAAACATACTCAACACGACATCTGCCAAGGTGACATAACTGTTGCAGTGCTGTAGCTATGTTAACAGCTTGTTTGTTATTATTCAAACACTCTTCATACACACTTAAGCTTATTAGGTGCATATGATGACTTACTGTCAGCATGCTAAAGTCGCATAAATAGCAACTAGCATTGTAAAAATAGAAATTCAATCTTAAGTTTGGTTTACATAGCACAATGTCTTCCCCTAAATCAAACTTGCAATTGATAAAGTAAAGGCTGATTTCATAATCTTTCACTTTTTCGACTTCCACCTTAACTACACTACTGTCAGCAATACAGTTTCTTAACAGTTTATCATCAAGTTCTTCGTAGTCAATGTTATTATTACATAGAATTAATTTTTCTGTCTTAAAACATAGAATTAGATTGATAATTCCATCGATAGAAGAGGGTGTCAAGTGGTTGTAAGAAATATTGATAGTTTCAGTTGTTGTTTTATTCTTGCGACATTCAGCAAATGACCTGGTAAAAATATCAAACCCTTGATCACCTATATAGCAACTAGATAAGTCTAACATTTTCCACTTTTTGTTAGCTGATCTTATAAGAAAGAAGCTGAAAATGTGGATATCCTTATGTAATAAAGCATAATTGCTCAAGTCAATCGTATCATCTACTAGAAATTTACCAACTTTTTGAACGAGCTCATCATTACCTGCCTCTAAAAAGCATTGAAATAAGTGAAGACATTTTACTTTGTCTGTAGACACCCTCTTTCTAATATGTTTAGCACCAAACAACTTGCTAACAATGACAAACTTACGGCCAGACAAAAAATGCTTCAGAGCAAAAGAATTAGCATTTGTCAATCCAAAAAACATAATTCCTGTGTTAAGGTATTTCGAATTCCAAAATTCATTCTTCAAAATTTTGATTTGCTTATTATCACTCAAAGAAACAATGTAGTAAGCTGCCAAAAATTCTTGGATGGAAAAATGTAGGAAGTTATACGAAAAGCTTGTCGAATCTTCATGGAAGTTATGATATTTGACGGTTTTCAACAAGCCTAGACTACCCCACTTTCCAACACAGTCCGGACAATCAGTGGCTATATCATCATCATTAAAGACAATCTTATCTTTACCAAGAAAAACAAAAGCTAATTTAGCTACATTATCAAGCTGTTCTTTGTAAGGTGGTGGAAGGCTTTGAAGACGCTTAACAGTTAATGTGTGGTTGTGAGTTCTCATCAAATATCTGGCAATTGTCACAAATGTAAACTGCTTATTAATCTCTGTTTGTGATTTTGGAAATCCAGTGCTAGGTTCCAGTGATGTTTTGAGAAGACATATCAAAATAGTCATATTAAGTGGAATATAGCATAAGCTATCAATAAAAGGATTAGCTTCAAAGTACTCTTCAATTTTCTTAATCTCGTCAATGTTACCACCTAAACTTTGATGTAAGTATCTTTTCCTGTCTTCTTTTGTGAATCCTAAAATCTCTACTCTACGGTCAGCAGTACCATGCAAAACAGCTGATGTAGTGGGACGTGAGGTGATTACCAGGCTGCACAGCTTTAAAACTTTACGATTGATAATTTTGGAAATAAATGAATCAGATCTTATTTCTTCAGAGATTTCATCATAGCCATCAAATACTATCATGCAGTGTTCACCTGATGTTTCTTCGAGGTATTGCTCAATCGCTGTTACCATTGAATTTCTTTGTGCAGAGTTAATAGCATAACATACAAACTGCTCTATTGTTTGAACATTCTGCAAATAAGGATCTCGAAGAAACATTAAGAAAAGTAACAGCTTCTGATTCAACAGTTTATTATTGGCCCACTGAAAAGCTATTTCCTTGGATAAAATTGTTTTACCAATTCCTGGGGAGCCCTCAATTAGGATCACTCGTGGCTCTACCTGTCTGCTATCACCTTGTGTGGTATGCGATGTTAACTTGGAGAAAATCTCTGCTATGTTGGTAGTGATTTTAGAATCAGAGTAGTGCAAATACGATGAATCTTCTTGCTTTTCCTCAGAAATGTAACCTACATCAACCTGCCCTTTGTGCATTACATTTGCAATGGAAATTACCTCTCTTGTGGTAACGTGTTTTTCTCTATGATGAATCAGTGCTACACTAGTAAAGTGCTCTGGTTGATAGGAAGGCCAATCATCCTCAGACATTTTGTACCTTTCTTGTATATAGAACTTTTGTAATTGTATACGTGCAGTTGTAACTGGTACAGAGTCTTGAGAAAAATCACTTGGAGTTGCAGCTTTATGTACTACACTTACCACTGCTGATGACTCAACTGCTTCAATTACCTTACTCCATGATGTGGTAGAATCCATGTCAAGCCACTGCTCCCATACTGCATTGCAGCAGTCTTCAGCTCTATGAAGATGATCATGATCTATTACGTCCAGCAGTCCAACCTTCAACCCTAAATGAATCCCTATCGACCTCCATTGTGCAGCAAAATCAGGTGTAACAAGATTGTGTAAATCTCTCAATTGAGGAATAGAAACTGTAAAAAGATACTTGCATTCACATACATAATTACACCAGACTAGAGTACCTGTCAGTACTTTATCAAGGCACATGGTAGTGTGTCGTATGGCCAAGAAGCCAGCATGCAACACAGTGAGTATATTGACAGGAAGAAAGAAAATGCGATTTTCGTACCTCTGTAGTTTTATGCTGCCTTTACAAAATAAAGCAATTTTTGCTGTGGACATGCCTGCCAACTTCAGTACTCTACATACCAAATTTGAGCAAAATCGTTTCAAACATTCCCGAGATATGTGACTTCAAAAGTTGGCTTAGTTTCTTTGTTTTTTTCTTGTATTTTTCTTCCTCTTTTCTCACACTTACAAAAACTGCCCAAAAAAATGCAAACGCCATATCCAACATGAAAGATAACACCAATATGTTGTCACGCCTACAGGGTAAACCGCTTATGGAAAGAAGCTGAAAATTGGTGTGTGGATAGGTTAACTATTGAACCTCAAATCTTTTGCAGTTTGAAAGAAATTGAGCTAAAGACCACAAAGATACAACAAATAGACTAATGTTGAGTAACAATTACACTTGCAATTATGCAATCGAGATTAGCTAATGAAAAAAAAAGAAGATTACTTGCCATGCTTACCAGAAAAACCTCTTGGAGTAATGCTTTGAAAATCACTGTGTAGATAGAGTAATCTTCTTAGAAAAGCTCTTCAATGATGTAGAAGAATCAGACTTAAAGCCACAGAGTTATAACAAGTTTGCACATTTACAATTCTGGGTAAAACACAACATTAAGTTCACCTACAAAATAGACAAGAAGCTCATAGTCGCTGTTGAAAGTATCCAAGATTTAGGAATCAAGACGTCGTGCGGCCCAAGAAGCCGGCGCGCAACACCCATGAGTATATTGACAGGAAGTAAGAGAACACAATTTTCGCACCTCCGTAGCTCTGTGCTTCCTTGACGAAACAAGACGATTTTTGCTGTGGACACTCCCTCTAACTTCAGTACTCCACATTCCAAATTTGAGCGAAATCGCTTCTAGCGTTCCTGAGGTATGCAACTTCAAAATTGGCTTAGTTTCTTCGTTTTTTTTTCTTCCTCCTTTTCTTATTTTTCTTCCTCTTTTCGCAAACTTACAAAAACTGCTATAAAACACGAACGCAATATCCGATTGTCTTGACATTTGGCCCACAGAAGGGGGGTATAAAGATGCATCTCTGTACCAACTTTGGCTGGAATACAATAAACAGGCCGTTATTAGCGATTATCCACGAAAAATAACACCAATATGTTGTCATGCCTACAGGGTAAACCGCGTATGGGAAGAAGCTGAAAATCGGTGGGTGAATAGGTTAACTATTGAACCTCAAACCTGTTGTGGTTAGAAAGAAATCGAGCTAAAACCAGGAAGATAGAACGAAAAAACCAACAGTGTGTAACAATTATGCAATCGAGATTAACTAATAAAAAAAAACCACTACTTTCCACGCCCACCAGAAAACCGCTTGGGGTAATGCTATGAAATTCGCTGTACAGATGGAGTAATCATCTTAGAAAGGATCTTCAATGGTGTAGAAGAATCAGACTTGAAGCCACGGAGTTATAACACTAAATCAAACTTGGTGTAGCAAGTGCGAGATCGAGATACTCTAATAGAGCAGTCACCCTAATAGAGCAGTCATCCTGAAAAGAATTCAACAGATCAGCTAGTAACTAGTAACCTGTATAGAGATAAGCTACAAACAATTTACCCTGTAGAGAGATCATCTAGAAGAAGCTACCTTGTAGGGAGTTCAACTACGTAGTTCAGCTAGAAGAACTTACCTTATAGAGAGTTCAACTACAAACAAATCGCCCTGTAGAGGAATCAGCTAGAAGAAATTACCCTGTACAGAGTTCAGCTACAAATAAACCATCATGTAGAGAGTTCAGCTGCAAACAAATCACCTGTAGAGAGTTCAACTACAAACAAATTACCCTGTAGAAAGGTCAGCTAGAAGAAGTCACCTTGTAGAGAGTTCAGCTACTAACTAGTGACCCTGTAGAGACATCATCTAAAAGAAGTTACCTTGTAGAGAGTTCAATTGCAAACAAATCATCCTGTAGAGAGATCAGCTAGAAGAAGTTACCTTGTAGATAGTTCAGTTACAAACAATTCACCCTGTAGAGAGATCAGCTAGAAGGACTCACCTTATGGAGTGTTCAGTTACAAAGAAACCACCATGTAGTGTTCTGTAACAAATATATGTATTATATATATATAATTTGTACATTTATTGATAAAATCAGAAATATTTATTTAAAGTATTTAAAATCTGCTTCATCTTTTCTTCTTCCTATGGAAAAGAAAAAAAAGTTAGGTAGGCCAGTTTTGGGGTATATAAATACAAAAAGAAGTGAAATCTAATCCAAAACAGCCAAGCTGTAAAATAAGAGTGCGGCCCTCAAAAAGGCTATGTTGAAAAAAGATGTGAAATCTAAAGTGGCGGCCAAGAAATGGCTGTGATGGTAGGTTAATGGTAAAAATTTTAATAACACAATTCAGGTGAATTTTGTGCCAAGATCAAGTGGCACCAAAATTCACTTGAATTGTTGTTATTAAAAATTTTACCATTAACCTACCATCACAGCCATTTCTTGGCCGCCACCTTGGATTTCACATCTTTTTTCACCATAGCCTTTTTGTGGGCTGAACTCTTTTTTTACAGCTTGGCTGTTTTGGATTAGATAATAATATCACAGGACTTAACTTGGGATAAGCAATATAAGATGATAACTGGAAAAGCCTATAAGATGCTTAGATTAATATGTAGAAGTTTTTCAAGCAATGGGAAAATCATAACCAGAAGAAAGCTATACATCTCACTGATACGTTCTCAAGTATCAAAACACACGGTAGTGCGTCGTGCGGCCCAAGAAGCCGGCGTGCAACACCTGTGAGTATATTGACAGGAAGAACGAAAATGTAATTTTTGCACCTCCGTAGCTCTGTGCTGCCTTGATGAAATGCAATGATTTTTGCTGTGGACATGCCCTCCAACTTCAGTACTCCACATTCCAAATTTGAGTAAAATCGCTTCAAGCGTTCCCGAGATATGCGACTTCAAAAATTGGCTTTGTTTCTTCGTTTTTTCTTCTTATTTTTCTTCCTCTTTTCGCACACTTACAAAAACTGCTATAAAATGCAATGCAATATTGGATTGCCTTGAAATATGAAACACAAAAGAGGGGGGGGGGGGGTATAAAGGCGCATCTCTGTACCAATGTTGGCTGGAATATGATAAACAGGCAAAGAGGTATTAGCGATTATTCACAAAAAGTAACACCAATATGTTGTCACACCTACAGGGTAAACCGCTTATGGGAAGAAGCTGAAAATCAGTGGGTGAATGGGTTAACTATTGAACCTCAAACCTTTTGTGGTTTGAAAGAAATCAAGCTAAAAATCAGGAAGATACAACAAAAAAACCAACAGTGTGTAACAATTATGCAATCAAGATTAGCTAATAAAAAACGACTACTTTCCATGCCTACCAGAAAAACCGCTTGGGGTAATGCTTTGAAAGTCGCTGTACAGATGGAGTAATCATCTTAGAAAGGATCTTCAATGGTGTAGAAGAATCAGACTTAAAGCCACGGAGTTAACATGAAATCCAACTTGGTGTAGCAAGTGCGAGATCAAGATACTCTAATAGAGTAATCATCCTAATAGAGCAGTCACCCTGAAAAGAATTCAAGAGATCAGCTAGAAACGAGTAACCTGTATAGAGATCAGCTACAAACAAATTGCCCTGTAGAGAGTTCAGCTACAAACAATTCACCCTGTAGAGAGATCAGCTAGAAGAAGTTACCTTTACGTAGTTCAGCTAGAAGAAGTCACCTTGTAGAGAGTTCAGCTACAAACAAATCTCCATGTAGAGGGATCAGCTTGAAGAAATTACCTTGTAGAGAGTTCAGCTACAAAGAAACCATCATGTAGAGAGTTCAGCTACAAACAAATCACCCTGTAGAAAGATCAGCTATAAGAAGTCACCTTGTAGAGAGAGTTCAGCTACTAACTAGTGACTCTGTAGAGACATCAGCTAGAAGAAGTTACTCTGTAGAGAGTTCAGCTACAAAGAAACCATTATGTAGAGAGTTCAGCTACAAACAAGTGACCCTGTAGAGACATCAGCTAGAAGAAGTTACTTTGTAGAGAGTTCAGCTACAAAGAAACCATCATGTGGAGAGTTCAGCTGCAAACAAATCACCTGTACAGAGTTCAGCTGCAAACAAATCACAGAGATCAGCTAGAAGAAATTACCTTGTAGAGAGTTCAGAGATCAGCTAGAAAAAGTCACCTTGTAGAGTGTTCAGTTACAAAGAAACCACCATGTAGAGTTCTGTAATCAATATAATCGTATTATATATGTAATAGTTATACCAAGGGCAAGAGTGCTTTGCCTGATATATACGCATAAGCCCGAGGGCGAGTGCGTATATACAGGCAAAGCACGAGTGCCAATGGTATAACTAATATGTTCTACTTTAGCATGTAGACTTACCTAATTGGCAAAATCTTTAGTTGCTATACCCTTCTCTTATATAGGGAACCAAGTAAGCTGTGATTGGGGGATTAAATTTTACCAACAAACTGTGATTATTGGGTTCAATTTTAATACATCAAACTGTACAATTTTACTGATAAAATCAGAAATATTTAAAGTATTTAACATCTGCTTCATCTTTTCTTCTTCCTGTGGTAAAGAAAAAAATATATGATAGGTTAAAAAAGCCCCAAAGCCGACCATAGGTTGGCTTTGGGGTATACAAATACAAAAAGAAGTGAAATCTAATCCAAAACAGCTAAGCTGTAAAAAAAGAGTGCGGCCCTCATAAAGGCTATGGTGAAAAAAGATGTGAAATCAAAGGTGGCGGCCAAGAAATGGCTGTGATGGTAGGCTAATGGTAAAAAATTTAATAACAATAATTCAGGTGAATTTTGTACCAAGACCAAGCTGCACCAAAATTCACCTGAATTGTCGTTATTAAAATTATTACAATTAACCTACCATCACAGCCATTTCTTGGCTACCACCTTGGATTTCAAATCTTTTTTCACCATAGCCTTTTTGAGGGCCGCACTGTTTTTTTTACAACTCAGCTGTTTTGGTATAGATCAGCTACATTGGTAGCTATGTCAGTAGCACTCAAAATGAACTACTATACATCGGTAGCACTCAGACATGAGCTACATTGGTAGTACCCAAACATGAGCTACATCGGTAGCACCCATACATGAGCTACATCGGTAGCACTCAAAAATTAATGTGGTAAGTTAAAAGCTTTCACACACGAGCTATGTTGGTAGCACTCAAACGTGAGTTACAACAATAGAACTCAAACATAAATATATTAGTAGCACTCAAACATTAACGGCATCAGTTGCATTTAAACATGAGCTACATTGCAAGCACTCAAAAGTGAATTACATTGGTAGCAGTCAAAAGAGGTAAGTTGGTGGCACTCAAACATGAGCTACATCGATATCAGTAGCACTCAAAGAGGTAAGTTGGTAGCACTCAAACATGAGCTATGTCACTAGCAGCTATACATGAGCTATGTCAGTAGCACTCAGATGGGGTAAGTTGGCTGCCCTCAAACATGAATGCATGTCAGTAGCACTCACACATGAGCTACATCAGTAGCACTCAAACATGAACTATGGCGTTATTACTCAAACATGGGCTACATCAATAAACATGGGCTACATCTGTAGCACTCAAACATGGGCTACATTGATAACTCTCAAACATGAATGATGTACAAACATCATCATGAGCTATATCGGTAGCACTTGTAACATGAGTTATGTCAGTAGCACACAAACATGAGCTACATCAGCAGCACTTGTAATACGTGTAGCACCTGACTGCATCAACCACAAAAAAAGTGACATGCAAGTTGGTGGCTCATAGTTATGCATCAGCAATGTCGATCCGCAGCACCTGCTGCACTAAATAGAACAACTATACAAGGCAGTCACACATCAACTATACGTGTGTCTGACAACATCAGTTGCATGACAGCTACTCTAGTAACTCAATACACTCACACTTCAGCAATGCAGGTAACACCTAACTGCAGTAAACGTGACACTTATGTAGTGTTCTTCAGTCACATTTGTTAAGACATTAGTACCTGGGTGCATCAATTCTAGTAAAATTAATGTGATAGCTATGTTGTAGAGTTGTACCAATAATCGGATCGGTAATCAGTAGAAGCTGATATAATTAGCTGTTTTTACCATAATCAGAAATCAGTTGTAATGGGCTGCGGCCAGCAGATTATTAGTCTATTCAGCTTCAGCAGCTGCAGTACCACTGGAAGGCTGGTGTCTAAGGCTCTGGTATGTACTTGGCTAATTTGTTTATGTTTTGTGGTAACCACAAAGATAAACAGTGATGGTTCAGGCCCTAGCCCACTTGTCTGACTAGCAACTTTGATTGAGTTAAGTGTACAATTTCACAGAATTGGCTTTACTAGCTCTACTTTTAATGGAGTGTGCACAAGTAGAATTGTAGAGAACTACAATCGGGTATCGGTTAACTATCGGTAAAACAGGGTAAAAATATATCGGATATCGGTTTTCCCTACAAAGTGGGAATCGGTACAACTCTACTATGTTGGTATCACAGTACAGCCACACAGGTCCAGTCATGGATTTTTTCTCCTTCTCCACCTTTTCAAACACACTTTCTGTACACCTTTCAACAGGCTGTAGGACCAGGTGTCCTACAGACCTTCAGCACTTGTGCTGTAAAGCTTTAATAAATAAATAAAAACACGTCAGCTACCTGACTATCAATCACAGTGAACGTGACCTCTTGTCATCACACATTTACATGACAACTACGTATGTTGCATGTATCAGCTGTAGTTGAGGGGATTGCTACGTCAACAACACTTTACAGCCATTATATTGTTAGCTTCTGATTACATCAGTGGTAAAAAAAATGGAACAGCTACAGTACATTACATTATTACCATACACTGTAGCTACAGCCACACATCAGCTATATTGTTAGCACAGGAATATGTCACATCGGAGGTGGCAGAAACATCTGCAGTGCAGCCACACATCAGCTATATCATCACCTGACTGCATCATGATTAGCTACAGTGGACAGGGAAGCTACACCAGTAGCACCGTACAGTCTATACTGTTAGCATTTGAATAATATGGTTCAGCAGCATCGACTCTATCTGATTAAATGGTTACAGACCCAAGGTATATTCAGTATCCTTGGAGAATGACTGTCGAGATTTCAGTTTAGATGGTGTCTTTGTGATCACATCGGTGAACTCATCCAGGAGACTGGAGGCATACAAGTATTCGTAGTTTCTACTTGTGGAAATAAAATATCAAAAGTTAGTTTATATGCAAATAAACTTGTTTATATTATATTATATTATATTATATTGGTACAGAGAGTAAATTGAAGACAAAAGAGGAACTCTAGATCTGTAAAGACAGTTAGAATTCCTGTAGACTCTGACAATGGTATATTGTCAATAGTCAGGTAACTAAGAACTTTATAGCAGTCACAATGCATTTCTGCTTCTATAGCTTCATCAGGTGACAATGTTCTTAGGGTGGAAAATAAGAAACAGATTGCATGGAGCTGTCTGCAAATGTTGGAGTGAAGTTTTTTCTTACCTCATGGCATGTTATACTTTTCCTTTAGTAATATAACTGCTGTACTGACTTTGTTTTGTCTTAACTGGTGACATACTGCGTATTATATCAGAAAAAAACAGTATTTTGTTAATTTAATTTTATTCATTAACATTTTTTACCTTTAATAGGTAGCTACTTAAATGGCGGCACGCGTACATTATTCGGTAGTACTTCGTGAGACTAGCCAAGGGGTTTCCAAAAAGTTCAATTAGTCTCAAAAGAACATAGGGTGGTGCTAAAGAGGAGGAAAACTTTGTATTAAATAAATGAAGAACTACTGTTTACTGTACCTTTTACGGAGAATACGGAAGTCACTACCGCAGTTAGTCGGTCCTATGTGGTCGCAGTGAAAGAGGAAACAACTAAATCAGCACATTTTAAAGTGTAACTAAGTGAGTGTATTGTGTAGCCAATGAGGGTCGTGGACTGCTATAAAGTTCTTAGTTACCTGACTATTGACAATACCATTGTCAGAGTCTACAGGAATTCTAACTGTCTTTACAGATCTAGAGTTCCTCTTTTGTCTTCAATTTACTCTCTGTACCAATATAATATAATATAAACAAGTTTATTTGCATATAAACTAACTTTTGATATTTTATTTCCATAAGTAGAAACTATGAGTACTTGTATGCCTCCAGTCTCCTGGATGAGTTCACTGATGTGATCACAAAGACACCATCTAAACTGAAATCTCAACAGTCATTCTCCAAGGATACTGAATATGTCTTGGGTCTGTAACCATTTAATCAGGTAGAGTAGATGCCGCTGAACCATATTATTCAAATACTATATCAATTACAACGGAGGTAGCAGAAACATCACCAGCACAGCCACATATCATCACCTGACTGCATCAACTTCAGTAGTCATCACAGCTACACCAGTAGCATTATGCAGTCACATATCAGATATACTGTTACATCTGATTGCATTAATTGCAGTAGATGTGACACCTGGCTATGTCATGATCCTACACCCACACATTAGATATATCACTAACATCATGTGCAGCGGAAGTGTCAGGAATTTTAACAGCACAGTCACATACTGAAAACACCTGACGCATTAGTTGCAGATGTAATGGCCATGCCAGGATAGGACTATTTGATACTCCTGACCATATCATGATTGCGGCTACACATCAGTTCTATTATTAGTACCTGCACCATTGACAGATCTTACAGATAGTAACAGCACAGGACAGTCATGAGCTTTAGCACCTGACTGCATCACTATCACTCAGTATCAGTCACAGTGGGTGAGACAGCTATGCCAATAGTGCAGTACAGTTGTACATTACAGGGCCATAGCAAGTGCATGAGGTTGGGCTTTGGTCTCTGCAAAAAATTAACATACTTGGCATGTCCAGCTATGTGCCCAAAAACCTCTTCTTCACCCACACTAATCATTAAGGCCTAGTGCCTGTATCAGCTATATTAGTAGCACCTGACAGCATCATTTGCAGTATATTTGACGGCTATACAGTGGTAGCACAGTTCATTACTGATGCGTATCAGCTATACATGATAACATCGGTGGCAATAGACACAACAGCTACTCAGCATATCAGTTGTTGCACTTAACTGAATGATGGGACAGCCACTTTTGTAGCATTGTACAGTTACACATCAGCTAATCACTACCACTAAATGGCAGGACTTGCAGCACAGTTTAAGCACACTTCAGCTACACTGAGAGCATACGACTGCACCTGCTAGGTGACCAGCACAGTGGAGTCAGACATATACTTAATAATTATCACCTGACTACATTATTTGCTGTAGCTAGATGTGGCGGCGATGTTCAGTAGCACATGTACAGTACACACATATCAGCTAAATCGATAGCTGATAATCAAGAAGACAGCTACTACTACAGCTCACTTGCTGGGTATACCTTAACTAGAATTGCTAGCAATCAAGAGGCAAAAAAAAAAACATCCTGGCATTTTCTATATCCAGCTAGTGAGGTACTTTTAGCACAGGGCAATCACATGTCAAAATTATATCAATAGCATATGCTACAGGATGTGACAGATAAAAGCAGCACACTACAACAGCTATGGTGACCACCGAACAAAGTAATCGAGTGAGTCTAGATCTGGTAGCACTACTTCAGGCTTCAAGACAAAGTCATACTAAGCTATTTGATCATTACCACATACCAGCTGTATCACGCACTGGCTTATTGAAATCACACCAGGCATGTTTAACACAGATGCTTACACTATGAATAGAGATGTAAGATTGCTCTAAGCAGTATCAGATTAGTGACACATAGACATGTCAGACTGGGCTACGCCTCAACTCTCTGGATACGGGGAACACGTGATTGTGTCAAGAGTGCACAAATAGGTGAGCCAATATTACTCACTATGACTGCACTGTGAGCTGGAGACATTGTGCAGTTGCACATCAGCTAAGTCATCACATGACAACAATGCTAAAATCCAACAGGCCATGCAGCCTCTAAAACACACTTGCATACACATGTATATTGATTAACAAGTTATACGACTACCGATACTGCCAACTTCGCAACATGCTGGTGACACACCTATAGCAATCTTAGCACAAGTCAAAACTATGACCATAAAACTTTAATCAAACAAAGGCTACGGTACTACTGTAGTGTCATGCAGCTAAGTATTAATGAAGCTGGGGTAGTCTGAAAACTGACTGCTCACCAGAACAGGGCATGGCACTGATACAACATCACTCACTTAACATTTTGAAATATGATCCTTTTTATGCCGGCCAGCATCAACAACCATTAGCTAATTGCAGTTCCTAACTGTGCTGCCGCACGGTTTACATGGAGGTGGCCAGGTAGCCATGAATAGACAGACACATGTGCTAACACTTAACAACGCCTATCAAAGGTGACAAGACCTCATCTAGACGACAGGAAAACCAAGCTCAAACAAGATGATCATTTTGGTAAGGTTTAAATTACTCTAACAAGCCACTTAGAACCCCTGCTACCCCATTATGGGCTTTCTTTGGGCTATGGAACTCTCGCCCACATAAGCTCGAGTTAGCTGCAGGGGCCAAAAATCCTACATTGAGCCATATAGATTATAACAAAGGCTCAAAAACGCAATAGGAGCTATGTGCCTGCCACCGACCTGTGCTGAGAGGGGATCACGTGCACCGGATCATGTGATGAAACAACCTGACCACCTGCCAAAAATATAATGTTGATACCACCAACTAGTCTGGCGCCGCTGACCCTATTTAGGCACTTATATTTCAGGGTGCTTGTATAAGTGCCTAAATAGGGTCAGCGGTGCCAGACTAACCACCAATATATACTATAACGTAATTCGACGAATATTTAATACCACAAACAACCATAATACGTGATTCAATAAATCTGTGCTAAATGGAGGTTAATAAATTAACCGTGGTTAGCACAAAAAGAATCACGCACGCCTCCAGCCAATCACACACGTGATGCAGAAGGTGCCAGTTGCTGGCCCGTGTGATCAAACTTCAACTCGTCGTGCATAAAAGTGCCCCACCCACTCCCAACCCTCTTCTACGAATTCCACCACATACTCCCTTACTCCTAATATACAAGGAATAAGGTTAAGGTCAGATCCTTCTCCACAGCATGGGCTATGGAATTCTCGCCCAGATAGGCTTGAGTTAGCTGCAGGGGCCAAAAATCCTATATACATCGAGCCATACAGATCACAACAAAGGCTCGAAAATGCAATAGCAGCTACAGCAGATAACATTTCTGTTTAAAAATTGCGTGGCGCATGCACTGCTTTAATACCCACATTTTCAAATACAATCTTTCATGGAGCTATTTTTACAAACTGGGAATCATAGTCCCAGGCGTCACTAACTTGTTCCGTGAAACAAAACATTTTCGACCTCAGACACTATGTTCTTTGCTCAGAGGACACTATAGATTTTGTTTAGGTTTTATAATGTAGTTAAGGTTACGGGATACTGTAAACCCCACATGTACACTATCGATCATTTTTCATGATTAGGGGTTTGATTTTTCTTAATGCATTGTTATCAAATATTTATGCATTCTTAACTTCTCATAAATCGACATGGAATTCAAATGTTGTTATGGAAACATGAGTTGTCCCCATGCCAAACAGTGAAAACTGTGAACCAAAAATCAGACCAATGAAGAACCATGAGAACTTACTAACAATTCTAAGGTTTGAAGAACATCACTTGTGAGGGACTGACAAGAGGATTTGTGAATAATGTGTATAGTTGCTGAAATATGACTACAATATGGCGTAAAGCAAGACACTGTGGTCACAAAATTAATTTTTAAATTGATATCACAAGCACTAGAAACATTATTTCTAACAAATGGCTCCATCAGGACCTAGACAAGAAGCCAGACTAGTAGTCTGTTTATACAAAATGTTAACAACTAGTTTGACAGTCCTGATTTTTGGTTCAGGAAAATATCGCCATTAGTCAGCAAAACTACGCATGCGCTTACAGGTGCGCCAGTTGCTAAGTGTGTTGTATCTATGTTATCTTGTACTGTTACGTGTGTTTTCTTGTACCTTGTAACTGTCCAGTCAGCACGCTATTATTCTCCCAACAATTTAAGCCTGTTACCAGCTGATACAAAACCAAGCCCGCCTTAATTACGTAATAAAATTTTTGTTTGACAGTCGCTCACTATCCCGTAACCTTAAGTAGGTGTAGCTTGTAAGTAGATTAGTTTATTGTAATTAGTGATTGATTCATTGATTGATTCATTGATTGATTCATTGATTGATTGATTGATTGATTGATTGATTTATTGTTTAAACTCGCAGTACTCGGCAAGGCTGTTCTTCCGTACTGGAGTACACATAATACACAATACATAGTACACAGCAAACAAAACTACATTCAACAAACATACATAAATAACTATTACAACCGTATTAAATTACAAAAGAATAATTAGCTAGTCTTTGTGTTCTTTTGTGTTAACTGTAAATACTCTCTAATTAAAGATCTCCCTTTTCAATCTTGTGTGCGCATGCACGCATGTGGCACAGAATTTTAAAACGGAAAGCAATCTGCAGTATGCGCCTGTCACCAACCTTCTCTGAGAGGGGATCACATGCACCAGATCACGTGATGAAACAACCTGACCACCTGCCAAAAATATAATGTTGATACCACCAACATCTACTATAACCTAATTCGACGAACTACCAACAATGTGATTCAATAAATCTGTGCTAATTCATCAATCGTTTCTGCATGTTTTCGAATATGGACATGCCCCCATCATGAAGCTACCACTCTGCAAGGAGTAACCGCTCTACAAGCAAGCTTACCTGTCCAGGCCTTTAGTGAACTCTGTACTTTTTCCATAAACGATTCAATAGCACTGATTAAAACAATAAACTCGCATATCCTAAATTCTCCGTGATATATCTAGGATATCTCTGTTTACCATAACCGAACGTAACCAGAACGTACTAGCTGCTAACCCATAGTCAAAAATTTTACGTATGTAATACATCGAGTGGCTGCACTTGTGTTGGCTTGGGTGATTGATTGCCCTGTACAGGTTATCAACCTAATAAGTGTTGCATATTAGCTGTAACTTTTGGGCTTTGCCTGATATGTATGTCCTCATGCATGTATTACAACTATTACATGTATACGGTGTTCTTTTGCTGTACATCATGACTAGTGCAACCTGTGGATGTCAGCCCTCTATTAGAATATTCAATTAATCATGTAATGAAATACATTTATAAGTCTGTCTTAAATAATTTTCATTGTATCTACATAGAAAAGAATAAACATGAGTAAAAACAAACCTCAAAGTCAGCCATAGGCTGGTTTTGGGGCCTTATAAAGTACAAAAAGAAGTGAAATCCACACAAAAACAGAAAATGGTGTGGTCTTAAAAAACCAGAGTGAAAAAAGTTGTGAAATTAAAGGTGGCAGTCAAGAAATGGCTGCAGTGATATTAATGCTAAAAATTTTTAATAATGGCTGTGTGCATTGTTAAAATTTATCAGCATTGACATCATTGCAGCCATTTCTTGGCCACCACATTTGATTTCACGATTTTTTTCACCCTGGCTTTTTAAGGCCACACCATTTTTCACAGCTTGGCTGTTTTTGTGTGGATTATATTAGCATGGTATCCTTGTGTTGTAATACAGCTATATCGAGGTGGTTTGCATACAAATACACCACAGCAAGCACTTTACATACACACTAGATAACACTATCTAATCCAAAACAGCCAAGCTGTAAAAAAAGAGTGTGGCCCTGAGAGAGGCTATGGTGAAAAAAGATGTGAAATCCAAGGTGGCGGCCAAGAAATGGCTGTGATGGTAGGTTAATGGTAAAAATTTTAATAACAACAATTCAGGTGAATTTGGTGCCGCTTGGTCTTGGCATAAAATTCACCTGAATTGTCGTTATTAAATTTTTTACTATTAACCTACCATCATAGCCATTTCTTGGCCGCCACCTTGGATTTCACATCTTTTTTTCACCATAGCCTTTCTCAGGGCCGCACTCTTTTTTTACAGCTTGGCTGTTTTGGATTAGATTTCACTTCTTTTTGTATTTGTATACCCCAAAGCCGGCCTATGGCCAGCTTTAGGGCTTTTTAACCTATCATTTTTTTCTTTTCCACAGGAAGAAGAAAAGATGAAGCAGGGTGATTTCTTTGTAGCTGACCTCTCTGCAAGGTGATCCTTCTAGCTGATCTCTCTACCGGATGACTTGTTTGTAGCTGAACTCTCTACAGGGTGATTTGTTTGTAGCTGAACTCTCTACAAGGTAACTTCTTCTAGCTGATCTTTCTACAGGGTGATTTGTTTGTAGCTGAATTCTCTACAGGGCAATTTGTTTGAAGCTGAACTCTCTACATGATAGTTTCTTTGTAGCTGAACTCTCTACAATGTAACTTCTTCTAGCTGAACTCTCTACAGGTGGCTTGTTTCTAGCTGATCTCTCTACAGGGTGACCTGTTTCTAGCTGAACTCTCTACAGGGTGATGTGTTTGTAGCTGAACTCTCTACAAGGTAACTTCTTCTAGCTGATCTTTCTACAGGGTAATTTGTTTGTAGCTGAATTCTCTACAGGGCGATTTGTTTGCAGCTGGACTCTCTACATGGTAGTTTCTTTGTAGCTGAACTCTCTACAATGTAACTTCTTCTAGCTGAACTCTCTACGGGTGGCTTGTTTCTAGCTGATCTCTCTACAGGGTGACTTGTTTCTAGCTGAACTCTCTACAGGGTGGTTTGCTTGTAGCTGAACTCTCTACAAGGTAACTTCTTCTAGCTGATCTTTCTACAGGGTGATTTGTTTGTAGCTGAATTCTCTACAGGGCGATTTGTTTGCAGCTGAACTCTCTACATGGTAGTTTCTTTGTAGCTGAACTCTCTACAATGTAACTTCTTCTAGCTGAACTCTCTACAGGATGACTTGTTTCTAGCTGATCTCTGTACAGGGTGACTTGTTCCTAGCTGAACTCTCTACAGGTGATTTGTTTGCAGCTGAACTCTCTTACATGGTGATTTCTTTGTAGCTGAACTCTTTACAAGGTAACTTCTTCTAGCTGGTCTCTCTACAGGATGACTTGTTTCTAACTGAACTCTCTACAGTGTGATCTGTTCAAAGCAGAACTTTCTACTGGGTGATTTGTTTGCAGCTAAACTCTTTGCATGATTGTTTCTTTGTAACTGAACTCTCTACAAGGTGACTTCTTCTAGCTGATCTCTCTACAGGATGACTTGTTTCTAACTGAACTCTCTACAGTGTGATTTGTTCATAGCGGAACTTTCTACTGGGTGATTTGTTTGCAGCTAAACTCTTTGCATGATTGTTTCTTTGTAACTGAACTCTCTACAAGGCAACTTCTTCTAGCTGATCTCTCTACAGGGCAATTTGTTTGTAGCTGAATTCTCTACAGGGTGATTTATTTGAGCTGAACTCTATACATGATGGCTTGCAATGTAATATAACTGAGTAAATTGTAAATGCAGCTGAATGCTTTATTAGGGTGACTGTTCTATTAGAGTATCTCGATCTTGCATTTGCTGCACGTAGTTGCTTTTCGAATCTTAACTCAGTGATTTGTAATCCGATTCTTCTGTACTACTGCAAGGACTTTCTATGATGATTATTCCAGCTACATACTGATTTTCAGCTCGTTGCTTTAAGCGGTTTGCCTGGTAGACACGAAAACTAATAGTTTTTTTATTCATAAAAATCGATCACGTAATTTTGACACAGGTTGGGTTTTGTGTCATATCTCCATGGTTTTTATCTCGATTCCTTTCAAACCACAAAAAGGCACTCCTACGATGGTTGCTCCATCTATATATCAATTTTCAACTGATTCCTCCAAGGGGTTTACCCTGTAGGCGTGACAGACCTTCGACCTTATTTTACGCAAATAATCGGTCATAACTCCGTGAATCTTCATCGGATGCCTACCAAAGTTGGTACGGAGATCCGCCTTAATGAGCCCTTTAAGTGTGCCAAATTTCAGCCCAATCCGAGCCTGCATTCGTGTTTTATGGCAAATTTTGTGAAGTGTGCGAAATGAAGATGAAAAAAATGAAGAAATTAAAACGAAATTTTGTTCGCTCGTATCTCGGAAATGGCTGGAGCGATTTTCTTCAAAGTTGGCATGTAGACTCCCCTAACTGGGCGGCATGTCTCTAGAAAATTTGGTTCTAATCGGATAAGGGATCACAGAGCTACATAGGTGTGAACATTACGTTTTCTTTTTTCCTGTTAATATACTCACGGTGTGGCACGCCGACTTCTTGGGCCGCACGACACACTACCGTGTGTCTTGATACCTTGGGTGGAACACTATGTGTAACACTATTACTAAAAGTACAGTGGAACCTCCGTTATCCAAATCCCTTGGAACCAGGGGTGGTCCATATCTCTGAAACTGTGTATAAATAACCTTTTTAAAAATCAGGATTTTCAACTACCCTAATAGAACAGTCACTACTTGAATAGAGCAGTCATTTCCATAGCTCAGTTAACAGGGAATCCAGATAAGTGGGGTCCGGATAACTGAGGTTCTACTGTATTTAGATTTACTAATTACAAACTTTGTGTACAAGCTATAGAGTTCTTTCATCGCGTGAGCAATATCACGTGATTAACTCTAGTCGCCCCCACGTCCGCCATTACTGTGTACAAGCGTGAAATATTGAAATGGTGCTGTGTGTGATTTTTGGCTGCAGTAATCGTTCAGAACGAGATAAGCACGTATCCTACTACAAGATACCATCTGTAATAACTCACACTAATGATGATCGTGATCGGGAGTTGTCTACAAAGAGAAGAGACGGTTTTCTTGCTGCCATTTCTAGGGAAGATTTAACAGTAGAGATGCTTGAAAGCGATTCGAAGACGGATTATAGGGTTTGTTCAAGACATTTTCAATCTGGCAAGCCAGCAAAGCTTTATGATGTGACAAGCCCAGATTGGCTCCCTTCCATCAATCTAGGCCACTCAAAGCAACAGCAGTCAAACCAGCAGTTGGCAGGTAACAATGCCAGATATGAACGTACCAAAAGAAGAGCTGCTGAGCAACGAGCAAGGGAAGAAAATGACAGGATTTGTAGCCAGCAAATGGAAGCAATTTGTTCATCAGAGATAGATTTAGTGGTTAGTGGGTTGATGCAGGAGATTGTCCAACAAACTATTGATGAAGTTACTACTATTGAATCATCTATTGTGAATGTTATGGACCATTTTATTTCTGACTTTGTAAACGAAGAATTAAGGAGAGTGTCCCAGGAAGCTTTTGAGCTAGAGATCTTACATCGAGCTGAAGGAAAGTGTGAATGCTCGGAAGAAATCAAAGCCTTAAAAGATGAACTGAAATCTTGTCATGCAACTATCGATGAACTATCAACAAAACTAAAGGAACACCTGCCTCCCTTTTGTGAGGAGTCAGTGACAGATGATGAGTTTGTGCTGTATTACACTGGGCTTCCCAATGTACAGGTCTTAAAAGCGATTTTTAAGTATGTACTGAAGACAATGCCATTTGAAGGGATCAACAAGCTGACCCCTTTCCAGGAGTTCATGTGTACCTTGCAAAAGCTTAGGTCAAATACTCCTCTACAGGGTCTAGCTTATCAGTTTGGTGTATCCAAGGCTACTGTATCAAGAATTATTTCAAGGTGGTTAGTACAGATGGATCTTAGACTCCAAGACCTGATTATTTGGCCAGATCGAGACAATTTACAAAAAACCATGCCGATTTGTTTTCAAGAAAGCTTTGGAAAAAAGGTTGCAGTTATCATTGACTGCTTTGAAATTTTTATAGACAGACCATCAAATTTAAAAGCAAGAGCTTCAACATGGTCAAATTATAAACACAGAAATACTGCTAAAGTACTGATTGGTATAACACCACAAGGTACAGTTGCTTTTGTGTCAGATGCATGGGGAGGCCGTGCTAGTGATAAATATATTACAGAGAACTGCGGAATTTTAAAGAAACTGCTACCTGGAGACATAATCCTTGCTGACAGAGGCTTTGACATTGCTGAATCTGTTGGCTTAATGCAGGCTAAACTGCATATACCTGCATTTACCAAAGGTAAAAGTCAGCTGTCTCCATTAGAAGTGGAGGAGACAAGGTCAATTGCCAATGTTAGAATACATGTTGAGAGGGTCATTGGTTTAGTACGGCAAAAATTTACAATACTACAGAGTACTTTGCCCATACAATTTGTGGCAACTAGGGAAGAGGATGACTGTCCATCTATTGATAGAATGATCTGTATATGCTGTGCTCTAACCAACTGTTGCGATTCTGTCGTACCTTTTACTAGGTTTTACTAACATTATATCCCATCAATTTGAAATTTAGCATGTTGATAGTATATTTCATTGCAATATTGTATGTATGTCATTGATTCATTAATTTTATTGTACATAAGACTTAGAATACAATAATAGTGATAAAAATTGGTGATATGGTAGTAATCTACTTGACTTTTATCCTCAAGAACCTTGGTAAGATCCGGCAGTCAGGACAGTACCACTTAGCTTTACCTTTCGGTAGTTTAGTTAATTGGAGACAAGAAGTGTGAAACCATTCAATGGGACAATCAGGGTTATCACAAGCAATCATCGTGCCTTCTTCAGGTCGATGGCAGTAACAATACGTCAGCTGATCAGTAAAGCCTGAATCAGCACCCTCAAGGGTCACACTGACACTGTTATCCGATGAAGTGCCAGAAGCTGAATCTGTAGTAACAGTCGTGTCATTAGAAGTGGTGACAGTGGACCTGGTGTACCAGTTACCCATTAATTCTGGTAGCAGACAGGTCTTGAAAAACTGTTCTGATGCCACTTTGCACTCATTCCAGACACTGGTATCCTTAAAAATTCGCTCAATATGTATGCCTGCTCCTTGGTCATCATCCATTGCAAAAGTGCACACACAAATATCAGCATAAGAAACATCACAAACATGAAGCTGGCATTGTACCTGATAATAGTAGGCATGGGCATGGTCCAGAAATAGCTTCCCATTAACCTTTTTCAAACAGAATTTACGGTCATCCGATGCACTTTGTATATCTGTTCCTCGATGGCAATAAGGACACTTGATTTCTAGAACGCCCTTTCCATGGCAATTGCAATTAATAATGCCATCTGGTGATGCACCAATATGAGGCCATTTAGAATTTATCACTAAGCCACTGTCTGTCACAGTTAACTCACTGTGCTTTACCTTACTTGCACTTAGATACATATCTCTTGCATCTTTCTCATGCTTGCAGCCCCATTTAGTAGCAGGACATGTAAAACTAAAAGCCTCTGGATAACAAATAGTTTTGATCAGTGACTGAGCCGGGTTTCCAGGATTCGTCCGACAAACAGCTTTTATCCGTGATGCCGTAATGCAGCCTGCCCTATATTTGAACCATAGCTTGGAACTGCTTTGAGATCGCGTAGCTTGTTCAACCTTTGCTGCCATCTCTCCACTGATATCCAAAGTACATGTAACAGAGTCGCACTGTTCTAACAATTCTAAATAGTTCATCTGTACATATTGTGGTTGCTTTAATGACGTTAAAGGTTGAGGAAAACCATCACACATCAGCTTAGGTACATATACAGCACTATGATCTGATGTTAAAGACAGAACACCTGGCTTTGTTCCTCCACAACTAAGCTCATCAAAGAGTAACGCCAGTTCAGTCTCAGTAGACCTCTTTCCTTGTGGTGCCACCTTTGGAAGAGGTCGTTCATTACTATTGCCATCAATCATTTCATCAAGCTTTCTCTTTTTTCCTTTGGCTGACGTAAAATTTATTTCCTTAATTGGAAGGTACTCAACTTTTTTTAAGTATGATGGAATTATCCACTGGCATTCTTCCTGTGTGCATGTTCTCATGCCTTCCATTCTGGCTAATGCCTCCAAATAATAAAGAATGGCTGCAATATGACTGCATGCTTCTCCCAGTCCAGCCATGCAGTCACAGTGGGCACAACAAACTTCCCCAGATAATTTCAAAATAATCCAGCAACTCAGGGGCTTCTCATTCATCCTTTGTGAGTGACGGACCTACGAGCATTAAACATCAATTTGTAGAGCCTATAAATGCATAACACAGAAACTTACTCTGCCAGTAGTGAGATATTTACCAGCTATCTCCATCGTAGATACGTATGCTTCCAGGCCTTTACGTGCTTTAAATTGCTCGGATGTCATATAACTGGTCTTGAGTACCAGATAAGACACTAAATCACACGAGTCGACCGGCACAACTCCACAAAATGGCTCCCCACCAACAATCTTCCCGAATGGATCATTCCCATTAATTAACTCAATCTTCGATTTATAACGTCTCTTGTTTTCTTCGAGCAATCCTTCGAAATACGAAGACATTTGAGGCACCATTGTCAGTGACGAAGAAGTCGACATAGCAGATTCACAGAACACCTGTACACAGTAATGGCGGACGTGGGGGCGACCAGAGTTAGCCACGTGATTTGCTCACGCGATGAAATAACTCTATAGGTGATTTATTATCATTACCATGTAGAGTTTCTCAACCTTCTAACAGAATGATCTTGAAATGTTGCTGGTTCATTATTACTGAGATGCTTGCAAGCTGGATATAAAGCTGCCATCACATTTTTATCTTGTAGTAGCAGATTTTAGATTACACACCCATATACAGTTTATATCAATACATTCAATTCAAGTACATGCAAAGACAGCTTAACTATAAAATAAGGTGTGTCCATAAAAATAAAAGTAACTGGGTGATATCTTGAGAGGCCAAGAATAAATGTTAACAAAACTAACCAAAGTTTTAATTAAACCTTTATCATTGATTCATTCAGTCTTGGTGCTTTCCTAATTGGCTAGTAATGTGGCTTCTTTTTTCTCCATTAAAAAATGTGGCAAAAATCACTAGCTAATTATTATTAGCCAAAAAGGAATTAATAATGCAGCAAAACTCAATGTAGAACACAAGTCAATAACAAAGGATTTATAACATTGCTTATTGTACAGACGTAGTTGTATTAACATTATTTTGTTCTTGGTTGTTCCAGATATCAGCTCTTCTATTATAATTCATAAACATGCCTTTTTAAATAGCCAAGCTGCTTTTGTATGGGGTACAGCATTCACCTTTTGCTTCCTCACATGATCTTATATCATCCAAAGTAATTGTTTTATCTCTACCTTTAAGTCTTTGTAAGACACTTGTAATTCCTGAAAATGTAATAATTACATGCATCTAATATACCATATACAAAGTTTGAAATATTGAACACATTGCATTTTATTTGATTAACATAACCCATTTACTGCTATAGATGCCATACAGTGCATTTGCTCTCTAAATAATATTATATTCCTATATGTAGGAGCTAGGTACAGACAGTAGGTAAGAGATTAGGAAGAATGATTTAATTGCACATTTCATTATTAATAACATATTTAGACTAAGAAATACTTTTGACGAGAAACGTTCAAGCACTATAAGTGCATATGTAGTATTAAATCTTTACACTTTAGACGATGCTGTAGTATACCCAAATACTGTACAAAGTCACACTTGTTCACTGCTTGATGTTCATGAGCTCAATACCAACCCTCAGGAGCAAAGAAATTTAGTGCAAATTGTCCAAAAATAGGCTAGTATGAAAAAGATGTGATGGCAAAGGTGGTGGCCAAGAAATGACTATACAAGAATATTACGTAAATAATTTATTTGTAATTTCACAAATTAAGTGACAGTATAATATAATTGCAGTCATTTCTTGGCTACTACCTTTGATATGACTATTTACAGAAGACCACACCATTTTTCATAGCTTGGCTGTTTTGGATTAGATCATATGATATTCGTCTCGTACTCACACAGTATTCAACAACTTGCTCACCACAGCAGAGATGTACATGTAACTACTATGCAATGAGGACTGCTTAATAATTGGATGATCTGATGAGTATGAACCTGAAGAGTCACTGGCACTTTTGTGTATAGAAACTATCAGGACTCAGGAAGCCAAATGAAAATGTACAAACACACATTTCTGAACATGTATAAGTTTCACTTCTATGGTTTATCATGTAGCCAATAGGTATAATGGATTGTTATGGTACATACATAGCCTTTCTACCATGACACAACACATGATAGTGAAACAATTGTAATAAGTGCATTTTTCTGTGTGGAGTCTGTGGACAGAGTGACATTGAGTAAATGACTGACAGGAGGGAGCAAGATGTGTGAGTGATCAAGCTGTGGAAGTAGTTTTAGGACTTGCCACTTGCCAACACTTGAAATTTGAACACAGCTAAACTGAGTTCAGCGGAGTGTTAGTTCAAACATTGATTTTGGTCTTGATCATGACTTGTCACTGTACTGGTATGTACAGCCAGTGGATAGAGTGAGGCACTTACAGACACATCACAACACTCAAAGAAGTTGCATCTCAAGCTTGAACATCTCATAAAGTACATAAATGATACCAAAGTGGCTACTGTATAAACAATTTTGACCTGCTGAGTGAAAACACAATTATTTGCAGAATTTTGTTTTTGATAATGCGGGCTACAAAAATAATTTAATGGGTTCAGTAAGAAGTGGTCCACAATTTTCTGCTTTTTTGCGAGCGTACAAAGAGTACTCTTTTTTCTAACCCCCTCCCCCCCAGCCCAAAGCGTACTGTATAAATGTTGACACATGGATGTATTGTATAGCAGAACAAACACATGGATATCTTTTTAATATTGCAAGATTCATGTTTGGTATTGGTTTTGTCTTTTAGGCAACTTATCATTTTGATGCTTTGAAGCTGATACCCTGAAGGAAATGTTCCTACAAACAGCAGGCATTAGTACCTGATGCACATTTGCAAATGTGTACATACACATCGTAGAAACAGTTCTTGGCTATCTTCATTGTGTTCATACAAAACCATCCCACCACTGGCAGTAGCAACAGTAGTACTGGTTCGTTGGGTATTCACCATAGCCTGCGGTAGACTGGAATCAGGAGATGTGGGTACACTCTGCAGAGATAGGTTTTCTCTATAGGCAGCCCACAACTACCACAACTATGTTGTGTAAACAAATTAGTACCCACATAATCCAGCCTCCCATACCCAACAGTATACCTAAACCCACAACAACACCTTCTGCAGGTAGAAAACAAAAGCAACAAGCAGTGTAGCTACAAGCTATTCAGTTGTAACCATTTATCAGTGTTAATTGCTAGGCTAAAACTAAAGAGAAAGAAAAGTAAGTGCTGTTATAAAAGTATATAAAGCCTGTAGTATGTGTTATTACACTGATAACCGTCTTACCCGTAGATTCAATGAGCTTTATCTTTTCTTTAGTTTATAAAGCTTCTTTTCATTGGTAGCTAACCCTAGCTACACTGTTTTCCAGAGTTCACTGAAACACAACTTCGTCCAATCATGTGTTGGTTTGGGCCCATGCATTAACAGCATCAGCTCGCTTTAGTCCACCATTTATAATTGGGCACTGAATAAGTATCAGTAGAGGTTTACTACTAGAGCCTTATCACTACATTCGAATTTCTCACCAACTCACGTGATCAACATTTTAAAAAGCGTACATGCGATTTTACCCCCTCCCCCTAGCATACGATTTGTATGCTCACAAAAAAGCAGAAAATTGTGGACCACCCCTATACAATGAATGAAGACATATCACTGGATTCACCTCTTCATGGAGAGTAAGAATATCTTTGTTTCATTTCTTTATGGTGAAGCAACCGTGTGTTATGTGTGTTGTGATAAAACGTAACTTATAGTAGTCGTTTCTAAACTTGAACAACCTTCTTAATGAATGGATGAATATAGGCCAAACACTACACCTTGATGAATGTCTAGTTCATAGTGAACAAAATGATGCAAATCCAAACTAGGGCTGAGCGATACTGCCATTTTAGTATCACGATCAGTACTATAGCCACTATTCATGATACTGAATAGTTCACAGTACTTACAAATAGTCAATCATAGCTGGTGCTACACAGTGTATTGCTCAGCATTCATGCAGGAAGTCTTTAAAGGTAGTACCAATTTAGCCACTATCATCCTTGCTTACAATAAAGCTGTTGTAACACATGTTTAGAGAGGTTATGTTATTCCAGGGGCGGAGGAAGTAGTTGATATGAGAGGGGGCTGGGCTGACCCAGACTTATGGAAATGAGGCACTACATTGTCTCTGGTTTGGTAAGGTGAGACCAAAAAAGGTCACAGCCAGCTGACAATAGCTTTAATAGCTTTCCACCTCACCAGCTACACATTTACAGCTGATAAACTACCTTACATAGCTCACTACACACTGATTGCTTTATTAGAGTGACTGCTCTATTAGAGCATCTCAATCTTTATCACAGATTTCAGCTCCACTCTAAGAAAGATAATTTTGGCATGATATCATTCTGAGGGGGGCTAAGCTCCCTAGCCCCCCCCCTCCCCCCCCTTTCCGCCACCTATGTGTTATGCTGTTTACTGCAGGGGTAATTAATGGCTAACCAGGTGAGTGGGCTTAATCAGTTACAACTTAGCCTACCTGCATAACAAATGATTTTTTAATAACAGTAAATGTACAGGCATTATATCATAATAGTCAACTACAAAATACCGTGATATCGATACTTTCAAAATATCATGATGTATCGCTAAAATGATAATATCACTCAGCTCTAGTCCAAACTCCATAGCCGGTTGCACTCCTGACTTATATATGATCGATTAAACAAGCACCTATAATTTATTATCCATATAGGTACTGTACAAATCAATTGTTTTGCTCTTCTTGCTGTCTATTGCTATATACCTCAAAAGTACTTACCAGATAAGGCTGAATCTTTTGACAGCCCCTTGATTTTTCCCTCTAGGCAATAAAGAAGTTATAATATGAATTTAGAGAAAAATGCAAACAAATAGGCACAGACCACAACAGTCCTTTCCTCCATATCCAGGTGCTACATGAGAGATGGCCAGGACACCAAGCATTGTGTTCAATGTGGTAAACCATCCCATCCATGTGATAGGTGTCCAGCAAGAGAAGCAACATACCACCGGTGCAATTGCAAAGGACATTATAACTCTCAGTGCTTATCAAAGACTGTCCTCACAACTCTCACCAAGATGATATGACCATTCAACAAGATGCCATGCACAGTGAAGCACTATGGTACAATACCACCATGATGCTACTGGAACATCTCAAGAGACAGCCTTGTCAGTACAGCTCCACATTGAATCACATTAAGATATCTTTAAGATTGACACTGGGACTGAGGTAACCGCCATTTCTGAAATATCTCAAGCAGTCAACCTTACAGAAGCCTAGAAAACTCATGCAAAGTGCAGGACACCACCTGCTACCTGTGGTGGAACAATTCCAGGTAACACTACACCATGGCCAAAATTCCCCTTCCCAGCAAATATCAGTATCTTAAGAATATAACCTGTTAGGCCTGCCAGCTATTACTGCTTTACACTTGACAGCAAGACTGGATTGTACCTATGCAGCGATGGTACAAGACTCTTGTGTTTCAAGGGCCATGCAACCTTGATGAGCCATACACAATCAAACTTCAGCGGAATGCAGCCCCCATTTTCCCTGAACACTGAAACATTCCACTTCCCTTGCTGAGCAAAGTCCAAGCAGACCTTACCAAGACGTAGACACAAAGAGTAATCTCGAAAGTCAACCAGCCAACACCATGGTGTGCAGGAATGGTCGCAGTACCTAAGAAGTCTGGAGCTATATATATCAGAATTTGTGTGGACCTCAAGTGCCTAAACCAGAATGTACTCCGAGAAGTTGGACCAGGTATCCTACAGATGTCCAGGCTGTGGGACCAGGTGTCCTGTAAAGCTGTGGGACCAGGTGTCCTACAGACCTTCAGCACTTGTGCTGTAAAGCCTTAATTAAAAAAATAAAAATAAAAGAAGTCCACCCATTGCCGAACGATGATAACACCCTTGCTCAACTTTCTGGTGCCAAATTCAGGGTTTTGGTGAATGTCCTTTCTGCCAAATCATGTCTCTCGACAACATTTCTTCAATAAGTCACCTTTCGGAATTTCTAGTGCCCCAGAGTACTTTCAGAAACTGTGATAGATTGGCCACTACTAACACCCAAGTTCAAGTATTTTTTGAATTTCTCATCAACTGATTTAACACAATACAGCACTGTATTTATACGCACAAGATCTAGAACCAGTAAGACTGGTTTTACTAGTTACTATAATTAGTTTACAAAAATCAGTGAGCATGAATAATCATGCTTTCCTAGGTGTCAATTATTTAAAAGAGCACTACTACTACTGTCAGCAGTTGCTAGCTCTCCTTGTCTGTCACATCTCTTTCCCCTTCTCCAGTCAAACTTGTTTGACAGCACCGTGAGAGGGCATCTGCATTACCATTACTTACGCTAGGACAGTGTGTAACTGTGAACTGGTACTGTTGTAAATTGAGGCTCCATCTGGTCAGTCGTGAGTTGGTATACTTCAATCTGTCCAACCAGACTAAGGCACGATGGTCAGTTTGTACAGTGAATGTACGCCCCATGAGATAGAAAGAAACGGAATGCTTCAATTCCCAGTTTTACTGCAAGGCATTCTTTCTCTGTGGTGGAGCATCTTTCTTCCCGTGGGAGTAGCTTCTTACTAAAGTATGCAACTGGATGGATTTGACTGTCTGTTGAATACTGGCTGAGCACTGCACCAACACCTCGATCTGAAGCATCAGTTTGTAATATGAATGGCTTGCTGAAATTAGGACTATTGAGCACCAGAGAGGTACTTAAGTGAGTCTTCAGTTCATGAAATGCAGAGCCACACTCTGATGTCCAAGTAACTTTTGTAGGTCTGTTCTTCGTTAGATCTGTGAGGGGTGCTGCCAGTGTTGAGTAATTTGGGATAAATTTTCTATAGTAACCAGTTATCCCCAGAAATGCTTACTTGCTTCTTAGTGATAGGTTGACTAAAAGCTTGTACTACCTCCACTTTAGATAGCTCTAGTCGCACCACTCCTCTGCCAACTATGTGGCCCAGATAGACACACTCAGTCATGCCAAATTGGCACTTTTGTGGTTTTACTGTGAGGTTGGCTTTACAGAGCTGTTGCAGGATTATTATGAGATGCTGCAGATGATTCTCCCATGTGTCACTAAAAATGATGAGATCATCCAAGTAAGCAGCGGCGAAGTCTCGTGTATCCTTAGTGAGTAAATCCATCATTTGTTGAAATGTCGATGGTGCACCACTGAGTCCAAAGGGCATAACTATAAATTGAAACTGCCCAGTAGGAGTAACAAAAGCAGTCTTATTGCATGAAGCTTTGCCCATTGGCACCTGCCAGTATCCCCTAGTAAGATCAAGTGTTGACAAAAATTGTGCTTGACGTAGCTGGTCAATCAGATCATCGATTCTAGGCATAGGATATACATTAGTTTGTGAAATGGCATTCAAATGCTGATAATCTACACAGAGTCTATGGGACCCATCCTTTTTGGCTATAGGGACAATTGGTGCAGCCCATTCACTCACTGATGGTTCAATAATTCCTTGATCCAACATTTCCTTGAGCTCTTGTTTAACCATCGCCTGGAAAGTTTGTGGCACACTGTATGGTGGTAGTTTAATGGGCTTTACATCATCAGTCTGGATATGGTGTTCTATTAGTTATGTTTTGCCTGGTTTGGAACTAAACACATCCTTGAATTCTGTTATCAAATTGCTAAGGTCATTCTGTTGGGATGTTGTTAACTGCTTTCCAAATAATGGTGTACCAAGCGTGGGTTGCCAACTAGGGAAATCTTCATCAAGGGAGCATTCATCTACTTGTTCTGCTAGATTGACTACTTGTGATTGTGTGACTGGGTACCATTTCTTTAGCATGTTGATATGGAAAACATGCTTACGCTTTCGATGATCATGCATATCAACACAGTAATCCACTGGACCAGTGTTTTGGATTATAGGATAGGGACCCTGCCATTGTGCTAGCAGCTTGTTACTATCGGTTGGTAAAAGTACTAGTACTTGGTCACCAATAGCAAGTTGCCTATGGCATGCATTATGATCATACCATGTGTGCCTTTTGTGCATCTTGCATATTTTCTGCCACTAATGAGCACATTGTGTCCAGCTTATCACGAATAGTTAGTACATAAGAGACTACACTTTCCTTACTCTTTGAGTTAGCTTGCCAAGATTCTCACAGTACATCCAATGGTCCTCTAACCTGTTTGCCATAAAGCAACTTGAAAGGAGAAAACCCTGTTGATGATTAAGGAACTTCCCTGTAGGCAAATAGAAGGAATGGAATCATCTTATCCCAGTCACGTCCTTCTTTTGTTGCTACTTTCCGGAGTATACTCTTTAAGGTCTGGTTGAATCTTTCTACCAGGCCATCTGTTTGTGGATGGTAAGGGGTAGTCCTGATTGGGTGGACATGTAGCATTCGGTACAATTCTGTTAAGAGCTGTGATGTAAAGTTACTGCCTTGATCAGTAAGTATTTCACCAGGTATTCCCACTCTTGAAAATGCACCAATCAGTGCTTCTGCAATGTGAGATGCATCAGTTGAATGCAGTGGTATGGCCTCTGGGTATCTGCATGGTGGCATAGTCACAAATCACTAGCACATACCTCTTACTCAAGCGATTGCGAGGTAACGGTCCAATGATATCCATTGCAATACGTTTGAATGGTTCAAACAAAATTGGCAAAGGTATCAGTGGAGCTTGTTGACCATGATGACAGGATGATTTTTGACAAATTTCACACTGGCGGCAGTATTCTGCTACATCTTTGTAAATTGATGGCCAGTAAAACCGATGTAATATTCGCTGTGCTGTCTTGTCTTTACCCAGATGACCAGCTAAGGGGATGGTATAAGCCAATTGTAGCACTCCTGGACGACATTCTTCTGGAAGCACCAATTGTTCAATTTCTATCTCATTACAATTCTTCTGGGGTGGCACCCACTTTCTGTACACCAACCCATCTTTCTCAAAGAATTGTTGGCTCATCCCATCAAAGCTGTTTTTCATACCTTTCCAAATCTTCTCTAGTGTAGGGTCAAGATTTCTTAACTGTTCCAATGACACATCAGTCAGAACAGCTGTTTCAGATGGCACCTCTTTATGTCTTCAGCAGTTGTCACGTTTCTGTTGCTTTGTAAGTTGGCTCGTACTTTACTGGTTTCAAATATGGAGTTATCTAATTCAGTCATCCATATTCCTTGCAACTCTGTGTTTAGTGATGTTTTCTTAACTGTTTGATCAGTTATTGGAAGTGCCTGGACTTCAGTTGTGTCATTGTCTTCTACACTCAATACCTTGGGATCTCCTGCATCCAATGCCATCGGTACTGCCCCACTCAACTTATCTGCTTGGTCAAGCAGTTTGTTCTGTTTCAAACACTGGGCTCTTATAGTGACTGCCAGCACATCTTTAATCACTTCTGGTTGGTCGTCTCTAAAATAATGCTTGCCCTATGAGATCCTGAAGACTGTTCCCAGTAGTACTGGCATTGGCAAGGTATCAGATAGAGCAGCCTCTACATCAATACTGTGGTCATTGATCTCCAGGTGGACCCGGGCTAGAGGATACAGGGCCGTGTTTCCATGGGCACAACGTATTGCCACAACTTCTCCTTCCAGTATTTTATCTTGTGATACAAGATCACTTCTTACTAATGTCCTTGAACAGCCTGTGTCTAAAACAACTGACTTCACCGGAACTCTTCAACTTTCCCAGAAACATGCAACCTTTGTGAACATACAGCTGGTACTTTTCGGACTGCTGAGTTACCTTTGTAATCCACTCGACGTTCCCTACAAAGCATTACCTCATGAGGGCAGTTGGCAGCAAGATGTCCTTTTTGCTGGCAATTGAAACATTTCATGTCTTTCAGATCTCTTTTGTATTTCTCTGTATCCCTTGAAGCACTGGGCCGCTTATCACTTAGCAATCTATCGGGGTCCTGTAAGCAGTCCTTCTTAACATGTCCAAGCTTCCCACATGTAATGGGATATTCCTTTTAAAGGGGGCTTGTGGCACTGTTGTAATGCCTTTTCTGGCTTGCACATAGTCATCTGCTAGCATACTAGCCTCTAGGCTGGATTTTGGCTTTCTTTCTTTAACAAATATACACATATCTTTAGGGAGGATATTCAAAAGCTGTTCTAGGATTACCTGGTCTCGGATTGCCTCTACTGTTGTGCAGGTTTTTTAGCCACTTCCTTACTAAATGATCCAGCCTTATCACTAGTTCTTGATATGATTCATTGTGCTTTTTAAAAGTTGTTCTGAACTGTTGGCGGTAGCTCTCTATAGTAATATTGTAGGATTGCTTCTTTGAGCTTGGTATAATTGGCTGCTTCTTCACTGCTTAGAGCTGCATAAGCTTGCTGTGCTTTGCCGGTCAAATGTGGTGCTAGTTTAAATGCCCAATGCTGCTGTTCAAGCATTTCTGAAGTTACAAGTCGCTCAAAGGTAGTAAGGTATGCCTCTAAATCATCTGCTTCTGTTAACTTCCTAAAATAGATGTTAGGCTGTGATTGTCTGGGAATAGGATTCGAGGTTGTTCCTTCCAGTAGGGCTTTCATCAAGTCTATTTGTACTTTCCTCTCTTCCTGTCGCTGAGCTAATTCTCGAATTTCTGAGAAGATTCTCAGAAATTTCTCAGTAATGTCATTGACAACGTGTTCTCCTGGCGCACCCTTTCCCAGCATTTCTCCTCTTCATGGGTTGTTAGCAAAGCCTTTAGTAGCTGGGCCAGCCTAGGTTCTTCACTGATCTTACTTGGTTGGTCTGTCTTACTCATGGTTTGTCCATAAACTGAATACTCCCAAGCAGAACACGTTGTCATAGAATACAGTTAGCTATCTATCTCTTGTAGCACTCACAGATTTAATACTCAGGAACCTCACGTGGGTCTTTGCCTTCCTTGCAAAGATGTATCCAAAAAACACTCCTGTCACCAAATGTGATAGATTGGCCACTACTAACACTGTTGCCAGTTCAAGTATTTTTGAATTTCTCATCAACTGATTTAACAAAATACAGTACTGTATTTATACACACAAGATCTAGAACCAGTAAGACTGGTTTTACTAGTTACCATAATTAGTTTTACAAAAATCAGTGAGCATGAATAATCATACTTTCCTAGGTGTTAAAAATTTAAAAGAGCATTATTACTATTGTCAGCAGTTGCTAGTTGTCCTTGTCTGTCACAGAAGCATATCAGTAATATTTTGAATGGCCTTAATTAATGGTGTCATTTTGTCAGATGGATGATGTTTTAGTGTTTGGCACTGACAAAGCAGAATATGACGAGAGATTGGCCAAGGTGTTGAAATGAATTGCTGCTGCAAGGGTGACCCTTAACTGTGACAAATACCTATTTGGCTAAGACCAACTGAAATTTCTCAGTAATGTCATTGACAAGCACGGCATCGCTGCAGACTCAGACAAGATTTCTGCAATCCAGCAGATGAAGGCTCTCACCAATGTGGCAGAGCTGCACCACTTTATAGGAATGGTCAAGCAATTTAACAAGTTCTGATCATCCCTAGCCACTACTTCCCAATCCTTGCAGGAAATTCTCAGCAAAAAGTGTGGCTTGGGAATGGGGACCAGCCCAGAGATCTTTTTGCTGCAGTGAAAAATCAACTAACAAAGCCACCTATTCTTGCTCTGTACGACCCAAAGGCTATGACCAAGGTTTCAGCAGATGCATCATTGTATGGTCTTGGTGGTGTCTTGCTCCAGAAGACTGCTGATGGTAAGAGAGCAGTTGCATTATTTTTACTTCTCGCTCTATGACTGAAGTAGAACAGTGATACGCACAAATCAAGAAAGAAGGCCTGGCAATTACCTGGGTGTGTGAGAAGTTTGACAACTACCTTTTGGGAGCAAAATTCACTGTGGAGACACAAACAGCTAAACAATTTACCCCCAAAGTTCTCAGATTCAGACTGCCTAAGGACAGGTTTGATTATAACATAGTTGTTGTTCCTGACAAACAGCTATTACTGCAGATACCCTTTCAAGGTCACCCACTGCAACAACAGGTTCAACAAGCCTAAAATTTCAAAAGGAACTGAAAGCACTTATTGGAGCAGTTGTAGCAACATTCCCAGTTAGTAGTGAGAGAATCAAAACATCGAGAATGCCCAACAGGATTACAAGACTAGTTCAACTCTAATAACATAATTATTGCTTATAAGGCTGGCCAGAGAAGAACAAGATCTCTGCAAGCTGTGTCCCTACTGGCACAATCATAGTGAGTTGAGTGTTGGTGATAAATTTATTTATTGTTGCATAACTTACAGATAGTCGTGCCAGTTTCAAAACCCTAGACAAAAGCAGAAGCAAATTACCCACAAGGTGAAAACTTTCTCAGAATGCACTAAATATTCTAAACCTCCAAGTGTGTGCTTACTGTCTTCTCTATTACCTGTGGCAAAAAGTGGGCACAGACTTGTTTTATTTAAAGGGAAAACCTACTTAATAGTTGTCGATTAATTTTCCAGATACCCAGAGATACAGAAGCTATGAGACACTACATGTACCTCAAAAGGTTTAATTGCAGCAATGAAGCCTATTTTTTGCCAGATATGGCATTCCTGAGCTCCTTATTAGTGACAATTGGCCACAGTTGAGATAAAACAGTTTGCCTCCTCATATGGTTTTACTCACATAACAATTAGCCCCATACTACCCCAGAAGTAATGGTCTCGCTGAGCGTACTGTCAAAACCATCAAAACATTGATGGTTAAGTACCCAGACTTGAGTCTTGCCTTGCTCAGCTACTGATTTCATTGGTGCAACTTGAGCCCTTCAGAACTGTTGATGGGGAGACAATTACGGAGCACACTGGCACAGCCCAGTGATAATCTGATACCAGCCTGAACATACCTTGAAAAGTTTCATGACCAAGATCAGAAATTTAAGAGAGAACAGGAGCAACAGTATAACAGATATCACTGTACAAGACAACTTCCTGAACTCCCGAATGATACAGCAGTCTGGATAACAACCAATGGGGAACAAGGCACTATTAGATCTTCTGCTGACACACCATGATCATATCATGTGGATACTCCAATGGGTATCGTAAGAAGGAATTGCCAAGACTTAATCCCCGTGCCGGTACCTGCACATATAAACCACCACCAATGCCTGAATGTGACTTACCATCCCAGCCACTCAATAGCAACAGTCAACAATCCAAAATTACGTGTAATAGTCTTGTTCAAACTTGGTTCGCACTGGCATGAAGATCAAACCTCCAGACAAGCTTGAACTATGAAAGGGATATGTGGACAGACTTTAATATGATGTATGGTCTATATAGTAACATGGGGTATGCTATGAAACTGTAGATGCCCAAGTTGTAACATGGTGATGACTGAACCTGAAAACTACACAGTACATACATATAATTGTACTTCAGTACAGTAGCATATCAGAGATAACAATCGTGTTATTTCATTTCATTAATTAGCAAGGTCCCTAAAGGGGTAAAACGCTAATACAAAAATTAAGTTAGTTATTAGTTAATACAAGTTTAAAATCTGCAAGGGATAGATTATTAATGTTACTGATTTGGAGACTGTTCCATTCTGGGGAAGAAGGAGAATTTGAAAGTATCCCAAGAGGTTTAAGCATGGTAAAATTTACAAGGATGATTTGATCTAGTTGATGTCAGTCTTGCGGGTGAGGGTAAATAATGTTCAGGTATTAATTGAAGAAGATTTATAACTTTAAATAGTAGGATCAATCTAAGATATTTGCAATGACTTTGGAGTGTTGGCATTTCAGATCATTTAGCATCACAGTTACACTGTCCAAATTATTATTCCATGGTTTGTTAAGAATAAATCTTGCGTTGCACTGACTCTAGTTTGTTGATGTCTGTTTGATGGTGAGGGTCTGTCATGCTACAGATGGTCCCCCGCCCCAAGTGGTCCGGCCGGACCAACTAGCGCACTTCAGGCTGTCCGGCCGGACCATGTGAAGTTGCGTCAAGTGGTCCGCCCTGCTTCAATTGGTCCCCCCAATGAAACAGCTGTATAGAGGCCGGTTAGATATGGGTTACCGGAAAACTCAGTTATGTGGATGTTATCAGTAGTTTTCCGGCACACCGCTGCCTTTGATGATCGTGTCGAAAGGAGTTCAAAGGTGACTGGCAGCTGTCGACTCAGCCATATTTTATATTGATACGGTTGATCTACAGTCTAAACACGTGTCAGTTGCTGAACAGCGACTGTTGGCCTCGACTGTTGGCGTGACTTTACTTGATTCAAGTTTATAGCTGTACTGATTCGGCTGAGGGCTCGTCACTTTAAGGACGCTTAGAGCAGTATTTGTAACAGTTCAGTTTAAGGATGAAGGCGGATGGCTCTGCTAACCCTGCTGGTCACAGTAGCAGCAGCCAATGTACGGAGTCGGAAGATAGTCGTAGAGAGATTGAGAGACAACTACACGAGGATGTTTTACTGTATCTTCAAGAGCAGAGGTACAGACAAGAGTGTACAAAGAACGAGAAGAGGTGTATTAGAAGAAAGGCAATGAGGTACACTTTAGAAGATGGAGCGCTTCTGTACACCAAACAGGACAAGACCAAGGTAAAGATTTACTATTATAATGCATCATGTATGCATAGGACGGAGGTGGAGAAGCCAGCATTAGGAGGCCGTGGCATAGACTTCCCGAGTCGGGCTTACTTTCTATAATTGTAGAAAGAAAGTGGCTCAGCCACTTACTCTAATAGAACAGTCAGTTGCTCTAATAGAGCAGTCACAGTTAGAAACTGCGAATGCAGCTGCCAACATATAAGCCATTGTATTTACAGTCTACCACGTGTCCCATGGTTCCTTTCTGTTATTTATTACATCTGGCTAGCTTCCAGATAATTGTACTATGAAAACTTAAACATATAGTTATGTTTCTGTCTCCCTGCCATATTTATTATTTGTTTAATCACAGTAACCCTGAGTACAGAAAGCAAACCTATGAGTCAGGAATAAACTTTTGCAGCAGTGACTATATGGCTTCCAAACTTTTCACTTAAACAGGGTGGGTCAACTGAAATAAAGTTTTGGACCATTTTAGTGAATTGCTATGCACAGCTGAATAAACAAAATTGTCACTGTTCTGTTGGAGTGGCTGGCTGCTATAGAGTATTTCTGAACTTTTGCAAAATCAATGCAAAACATACATATAGTGCAACCTCTGGTAAATGAAACAGAACTGATTCAGTTTCCACTGAAATAAGAAGTTCTTTTCGTTCAGGATGTTATGGTTCCGGTACTTGGTAGCCACCTAGTTTGCATGGCCTGCTGTTGTCTACATGGACAAATTGCTTGGTGTGATAATTTCTCTTTTAGTTCAAGACCCTATTGACTCTCTAATTCTAAGTTGTATAGAGCTGTAGGGCCATATATAGCTGCTGACTCAGCATACTATAATGCAGTGTATGTGACTGGTAATACAAGTGTATGGTTTGTATAGGTCAGATACATACTAGACCCGAAAGAGAAAGAGCGGATATTGCGAGGTTGTCATGTACACCCTACATCAGGTCACATGGGGACAAAGAAGACACAGGCAAGGATTACAGAACGCTACATGTGGCAAGGAGTAGGAAAGGATGTAAAAGCATTTGTAAGTACATACCTATACAGCTATACCTTGGGGGTATACATATATGCGGAAGTATATCATGCAGTTGATGCCTTGCAATTTAGAATAGCAGACTAATACTCAGCTTTCACAATACGTATACCAAACAGCTATGTAATTTGGTTGCTTATTACAGTATGATGCCCCTGTTACATCTTTTTGGTCTTGTCAGTTTTACTTTATGATAATGTTGTAGACATATATAATAATTATGATTATGTTGAAAATTTACCCTGCTTGCATGCTTCTATACCACTTGCAACTGCAGTATTCTGTTTTCTAAATAGCTACATAAATGAAAAATGACCCAATTATATCAATCAACATGTTGGAGTTGCTATAGAACTGTACTGCAAAACTCTATTAATTTTATATGCTTTCAGGTTGTAAAGAACAATGGTTTACCATGCACGTATACATAATGCCTTTGCACAAGATGCAAAATATTTCATCAGTAATAAACTTGCATCATCACATTTTTCTATACATCTAAGGTGAAGGAATGTGATGTGTGCTAACGGATGACAAAGAAAATGGACACAGGGGTACCAGAACTTAACCCTATTCCAGTTGTAGCAACTTGGTACCACATTGGAATAGACTTTGTCGGACCACTAAAGCACAAGTCCACTCAAGGAAATTGCTATATTCTGACAGTAGCAGACTACTTTAGCAAGTTTGTGCAGGCATTTGCTTGCAGCAATAAGGAATCCTCAACCGTGTTTAGTGCTTTGTTTAAGGTATATATATGTTGTGTGTATAATGCACATATTTACTTAAAGTTTGCAAACACTTGGACGTATAGACTAATACAGAACTACAGTATATGTTTGTTAAAGCAGCTATATAATATGGGTCGGAAAAGAGTTGTATAGCCAGTTATGTGGGCCGTTTAACCCGTATTCTCCCAGCATACCAATTCCAGTATTCATTTTCTACGTCTAATTGAAACATTTTGTATAGCTGTATGAAAACCTTTGGCTAAATCACTTATCTTAGCAAGATGTGAATCTTGCTTACTTGGATGTCAATAGATTAGCTTTAGTATTCCTATTCTTTCACGCGGCTGCTGAAACTTATTAATTTTGTCATAGCTTCATCATAAAGGATCCTTTATAATTAAGCCTATCACAATCCTATGCTATGATCACCAAAATATTTTGACTTGGTTACTGGATGGTAGAAAAGTAGCTAGATAGAGATGGTAGAGAAGCAGCTAGGTGCTGAAAATTTCAACTTGATTGCTTATTGTATGTAGGAGTATGTAAAACAACTGCACAATATTTGGGAGATTACGGAATACAGAATAACCGTGCAGAAGTAATACATGTACTTTGAATGTTTGTCATTAATGTGAAACTGTGCATGCAGTTAATAACATCCACAGGTGTCCAAATTGACTTAAAGAATACTTTTGTATGTTGCATCTAATTCTGTTTCCATGCAGTAACAATAAAACAATGCAAAATAAAATCTACTAATACATTCGGAAAAGTTCACACATATACATGAACACACACACGCACACACACACACACACACACACACACACACACACACACACACACACACACACACACACCCAAGACAAAGCAATGTATTATAGCAAGAGTTAATAATAGTGGAGGGGAGAGTGTCTAACGCTGTATAGGGCTGCATAAAATGAGCGCGTGGGAGCTAAAGGGCTTCACCACGGATAATTTCGTGTTTAGTCGCATTCTCTACACTTGACAACTAGAACCAATCGTCACTTTTGTCAGGTCACATAAACGATGCTGCACAAGTTCATGAACACTAGAATCGATATTTGGGAAGTGCTGATAGTGGTATTTGGTTCCAACATGACGGCAGACCAGGTAACACCGCATCGCGTCTTTGAACGACGGTTTTCCTACTTCCCATCGAGATGATGTTTCTTCTTCCACTAGAATCTGTTTTCCACTCTCACGGGTACCGCCACAATTTGATATCTTCGACTGAGAACCATGAACGGACGCCATTTTATAACACTCGCTTCTCACGTGAACTGCTGTCGATACACTCTTTTCTGAATGAGTATTGCGCCGGCCGCGTAACCATAATTGAATGCGTTAACACGTCGCTTGTTAAGATTGCTGAAGCCCTTTAGCTCAAACGCGCTCATTTTATACAGCCCTATAGAGCGTTAGACACTCTCCCCTCCACTATTATTAACTCTTGATTATAGTGTGCTGCAAAAATGTAATTAAATACTAACAGAATGAAGTAGTCATTATAACCCAAGCAGCCACCAGAACCATGCAATTCAAAGTGTACCATGTTATTTACTTGCATATTACATACTTTACAGTTATTCATGCAGTTTGGATTACCAAGAGTAATTACTTCTGATCAAGGAAGTGAATTTAACAATCGCCTTGACAAGAAATTGATGAAGATGATGAAAATTGACCACCGTTTGACTACCCCTTACCATCCTCAGGTAACTACTACTCTACTATCCTATATTATATGCTATGTTGTAACTAATCAACATTAATAGTTGCATGGTAAAGAAATGCATAGTGCTATAATATGCATATTTACCTTATGCACTTTAAGTAGATACAACTGTATTATGTGTCTGTTGTAGGCAAACGGCTTGGTTGAGCGTTTTAACCAGACCATCCAGAATATGCTGGTAAAGTTTGTTAATGAGAAAAAGGAACTCTGGGAAGATTATTTAGACACCTGTGTTTTTGCTTACAATACTTCTAAACACGAGTCATCAAAATATTGCCCTTTTGCTGTGATGTTTGGACAACAAGCTCTGTTACCTGTTGAAATTCAATATCCCAAAGAAGAAGATATCGTACAGCACTTGGATCATAATGATGAAGTTATAGAACAACATTTCATTCATCAAACAAAAGTAGCACAAATTGTGAAGGAGAACATACTCACCGCTCAAAAGCGTCAAAAACAAGTGTATGACAGGAAGCACCATAACCCAGCTACATTCAAAGTTGGAGCATTGGTTCTTAGAAAAGATATGAAGAGGAAAAAGCGGGCTGGTGGAAAAATGGATTATAAGTGGCAGGGTCCTTATAAAGTTGTGAAGTCTGTTGGTAAAGGAATTTTTCAGATCCTAAACACCAATGACATTAAACAGACTTTAAAAGTCCATGGTACACATATGAAATTGTTCTATCCACCCAAGAAGGTACATGCATGTATGTGTGGCACACAGGTGTGTGTTTATGTAAGTTATAATTGTATAGGCAACTGGTTGTATCTCAACATCTCATGACGAAAGTGATAATAGTGGCAACACATCTGTCAGAAGTGGAAAAGGATCCATTTCACATGATCCTAGTGCCAGTGTGAGCGACAAAGTAAGAACTTATAACTGCATGTTAATTGATGTAATATTATCTTGCAATACATAGGAACCATGCAACTCGATATCCCAGTATGATGACAATATCAAGACTGACCAAATAGAGGAGGACAACACATCAGTTGTTACTCACAATACTTGTACACATACTTCAAAATCTCACAACCCAACAGTGTCCATTATCTCACATGAACCTAGTGCCACCAAAAGTGATAAAGTAAGATTATTTGATACTATACTGTAATATTTATATCATGTACATGTTATAGGATCCCATCTTGACATCTCAGTGTGATGAAGATACCAAGACCAAAATTTTGGACCAAATGGATGATGGCAACATATCAGTGCTCCTACATGCTCGTACATCTCATGATCAGAGTGACTCTTCTTCAAGAACGTCCATTTCTTACGATCCTAGCAGCATCATGAGTGACAAAGTAAGTAATGTATAGGCTTATTGCCAAGCATGGTAACTATGGTTGTAGTGCAGCCAGCATACATACTTTGAGTAGTTTTAATAAGCTCACTGATTTGCTGGTTACATAGCTACTGTAGCATACTATATACACCCACGTGGAATTCTATATGAGTACATGTAATAGGAACCCAGCTATCCCAGTTTGATATCACGATGGGATGAGGAAGATATCACTCACTGTAAAAATCTAGTACGAATGAATAAGGAGCAAGGGCACAATGTATCAGTTGCTATTAATGTGGTTAGAGGTTCCTCCAATTCGTTCTTCACATATCTTACTAATGTCTATTTTCAGAATTGCCCATTGGTTTACAGTTCCCCCAAACAAGCAGGAGGCTACTTCCCAGAGTTTGGCAGTTTTAGTGCACCTGCGCTATCACCTATTTACAGCCAAAAACTGGAACACAATGAATTTAAAATAAAGCCTACATCTGATAAAGGTAAATTGTGATAGCTGGAAAAACATCACAACAGTTCCAATAGGAAAGAGGGTTGTTGATATGATATTCTCACCACCAAAGCACATTGTTACCAAGAGAAAGCTGAATTTCTCTGATAGTCCTGATACGAATTCAGTTAAGCCATTGAGACGACGTCGCAAGCTTATAAAGGTTGTATTTTGTTGTGATAATTCCTTGACAGCTATTGTAATTATTGTGTGCTTACCATTACACAGAGATGTGAGGAGTTTCAGAAAAACACCATAACAAAGCCTCCTACAATAGCGGAACCATCAGTGGTAGCACCTATGATTGCGACAACAACAGAGACAGTGGAATCCAAGATAACAGCCACACCTAACGTAACAGCTACAATGTCTACAGCAGTAACAGGAATGATTAATACAGCCGGAGCCAACAATGGAAGCATCATACCACTTACAGCCTATGTATGTTTTTGTGCTGTGGTACATATGACTCATATATATAAATACAGGATCAGCTAAAAGCTATCTGGAAAAGAAAGCCGTGCTATGTAATTAAAGCTAGGTTTGGACATTTGGCTATACATCAAGGTAGCTTTCACAACTTGAAAGGAAATAACTGGTTAAATGATGAGGTCAGTGCATTGTATTATATACCTCTAAATTTGATGCACTAAAATTAATGTTATAGATAGTGAATGGATATTTACGCATGCTAGTTGAATTGAGGAATGACAGTTTTGCTGTCTTGTCACAAACCATCACTGCCTGGGTTAATCGCTCAAAATCTGGGAAATCATCGCACCTTTTAAGCAAGGTAAGATCACAAATGCTACGTGGAGGAGTTAGTTTATTCATACTATAGGAGATGCTAAGCACCAAAGTGTTTATTGTTGGAATGTACAATCGTGGAGAAAACCACTGGATATTGATTGTAAGCAATTTGCATAGGGTGATACCAATACACTTGTTGTGCTGCTCTGTAGGCAATCAACATGGAAGAAAAAAAGTTTTACTACATCGATCCTCTTGGACCATCGCGAGCCATACGTGGAGCATACACAGGTTTGAAGTATGTTCAATACTGTAACATTGACTGTTAACATAATTATACAGTGCATCACTGTGAACTAAATTGATGCAATGCACTTTTACACCTAGTTTTATATGCTCCATAGAAGGTTCTTTGCTATGACATATAACTGCGTTGGTCAAGACAACATCTCATTGGACAAGTTTGAGCTCATTCAGCTCAAGAAAGGTGTGCAAAAGCCAGGAGACAGCTTCAACTGTGGTGTTTTGAGTTTAAAGGTATAACATCTCGCTTTTGTAGCTAAGGCTATAAAGTTTGTGTATTATACACAGATTGCTGAACAATTGTTAAATTTTAACCGTATCGACGAAGACGCCATTTTGCAAATGAATATGAAGAAAGCCAGAATAGATATAGGCACAGCACTCCTCACCAATTCAAGTAATTTGCTCTGCGTTAAAGTGTGCATATATATGTGTGTTTCAAATTCAGTTGACATGACTGAGCGCTGCATCATGTGTGGACGATCTGAAGAAAGTTTTCAGCATGAAGATTATACTGATCGCTGGGTATGCTATACACATATATTATTCATGTGAGAACTTTATGTATATTTATTGTGTATGTAGATCCAGTGTGGTAACTGTAATGCGTGGGTGCATGTAATCTGCTCAGGAGTAACTGTGGATGACCCTTCAGCACCCTCTTATGAATTTAACTGTATTGATTGTGTCAAACAACGTAAAGACTTTACACATTAGCTAATGACTGTAACAATTGTTGATGTATATTGGCAAACTTTGCTAACTAGTTAGCTATTTCATGGCATACATTAATTATGCTAGCTACATCGCTTTTATGGCTAGCTATATAGCCTGGCATGACGCATGTCAGTGAATACATTAGTAGTGAATTGACAACATAGACTGATCACCGGCATCATGGCTGAGAATCCACGAAGCACAGGCCTAGCCGAGCATACAAGGCACAGCCTGTAGCCTCATACCCGATCACTGGCACTGTAGCTTTATAGTTTAAAAACAAGCTGTACGAAGAAACTGATCCGGCCGTGTTGCTTGCCGCGCCTGGATCATATTCAGCGTGGGGGACCACTTGTAGCAGAGGGGGACCAACCGTGGCGCTCTAGGTTGTCCGGGGGGGACAAGTTGAAGTGTCTCAAGTGGTCCGGGGGGACCATATAGCGCGGCTTTAACTAGTCCGGGGGGACTGATTTTGGGGGGACCAATTGTCGCATGACAGGTCCCAAATAGGAGCACAATATTCAAGTACTGGAAGCACTAGTTGTTTGTATGCTTGTTCTTTCAAGTAAGTAGGGCAGATTCTTAGATTTCTTTGTAGGAATCTCAGTGTTCGATTTGCTTTGTTACAAGTACACAGGATGTGAGTTTGCCATGACAGTTTTTCATTGATCCAGACTCCAAGATATTTATGTTGTTTCACTGACTTTAGTTGAGTTTCATACATTATGTCAAGACACACTTGTGGGGCTGGTGCTTGTGAATTACCCATGAGTGGCCATCTATACATATATGTGGCCCGCTGAGTGAAAACCAGCTGTTTTCTCGAAATTCTATATTTTGCTATAAAAATGTATTGAAATAACTGGGTAAAAATATGCATGCTACATAAAATTTTACGCACAATTTAATTGCTTATGTAGGTACGTATATACTGAAATCAATAAAACCTACGCTCCACCAGATTCTCCTGATCATTGGGAGAAAGAAAATCTATGTTTCGTGTTCATACAGCGTACAGTATATATGAGTTATGGGCACTTATTTATGATGTGGTAGAAATAAAGTTTACCATCATCATTTAATTGTTGAAATGGCCTTCTTCTTTCTCCACACAAAGACATACATGGAAAACACTATACCTTGATCGATGTGCCAGATCATGGTGAACAGACTGAGCCAAACTCCATCTTTGTAGCTTTTTTCAATTCGCGAGTTTAATTAAATAAGCACCTGTATTTTATTTACCGTGTTTTTGCTGTTTATTCCTGTTCCAATTGTCTAGCGCTATAGCTCCAAGACTATCCACCAAAAAAGGCTGAAACTTTGGCCAACCACTTCTTTGTTACTATAGATATCAGAAAAGGAATAAAAATGGCTGGGTTTTGCTCAGCCTGTAGGCACCGGCCGATTATGCCAGCATAATTTAAAGCATAATAGTTGATCAAAAGCATCAAGCATAATGCCAGCATAATAGGGACGATGTTTGAAAAATTAATTAAATGCGCAATACGCGCGCCTGAAAGAAAGCAAATATTCACTGCCAATAGTATTATTAGTGCATTTCATAATTAAAAACACGTAATATAAAGTATTAAACCGTTTCTTTGTTGGTTATTCACACTTTGCAGAAATAAGATCGAGATACTCTAATAGAACAGTCAGGAAAGGCTGATATACTCTAATAAAACAATCAGTTCTAGAGCATAATCTCGATTTTGAAAGCATAATTTTGAGCATAATAGGCTTAATTTTTGAGCAATGCTCAAAAGCATAATAGGTAAAATTTTGGGCATAATAGGCCGGTGCCTATCAGCCTGTCACATATATACATTCACTATAAATGGGTTTAGCTGTACCCGTGAATGACTGTAGCTTTACCCACACCACAAGGAAAATTCTACACATGTGTGAAATCATAAGTGAACTGTGTGTACTAAACATACCTGCAGAATATTTGTTATTATCCACAGGTATTTTAGATTTCACTTTTGTAGCTAATTCCTTCATATTATCATAACCACTCTCCATCATTACTGTAAGAAGCTCATTAAGACTAGTATGGACATTATCCTTTAGTAGTTCAGCCTTGATAACATTATCCAGAAAATATGAAGCCTTCTCTGTAGACTTGTTTAGCAACTTCAGTTCATCATATATATGTACAGGAAGAAGATCATGCTTTTGCAATTCTACCATAAAACTAACATTGTTCATTGGCAAGGAATACATTATCCCCTGAGAATAGTGTTCAAACACTTCAGCTGCTGTTGAGCCGGCCATCGCAGCACTCCTAAACAACAACATGCAAATAAGATGATTATTATAGAAAGAATGATTATGCAATCCTCTTTAAATGTAAACACAAAAAGGCACTAAAACCTTGTTGTACACATATATGGTACCACTCAAATGTAATGTTGACTCGTGAGAGTGTGAGCAATTAAAAACTTTCTAATTAAAGAGTGTGGCAAACATTTCATTAGCAAGTATTCATCTCATTTTGTTTCAGATGAATACTCATGAGCAAAACGGGTACACCCTTTAATTAGCGAGTTTTCTAATCGCTTGCACTTTTGCGAGACGACGTTGCGTTTGAGCGGTATGTACCATACAATGTGTATGTAATTGTCATACAATGTGTATGTAATTGTACAGTACAGCAGTACTGTATATTAGGGATCAAGAAGTTTTGGGCTTTCTTGCCCTTCATAATAGGCCTCACTTTCCTTCAAAATAGGTTGGCAGTATTGGTTAAGCATAACCAAGCCCGAAAATGCCTTCAGAGCGATCCCAAGGTTTTAATGGAATTTTTAAAACTTCCTATTTAACTGAATTTTCTAACTGATGCCTTCAGCCAAGCATATAAAGCATAAGGCTTCGGGCTTAATATTTCACTATTCGATGTGGTTTTGTCCTGATATGTGTCTTTTGCCAACCACCATATGTACAGTACATGTACCACGGAATTTACCTTTGTCCTCTTTTGTGTCCCAGTTATTTTTGCTGACAGGTGTCAATTCATGATAGCACAGTACGGTTTCCCTGTGGCTGTGGTGGTAGCTATGAAGGCAAAGCGTAATGGCCACTGAATTATTCAGTAATTGATTGTAGGGGCATGCATTCAGACACTTTGATCCTTAATCCAACATGGTATGTCATGAAGGCTGGCTAATCCAGTTTTTCATTACAAGGTACTTTTAATTAACACAAGACAAGAAATCACAACTACTGAGAGCTTATAACACCTAAGATATAGCAGCTAAAAAGACATTCTGGCCTATTATAAGACTAAACAATAGACTTGCACTAAAGCCATGTAGTCATCTTCATGTGTACATACAAACTATAGTATAGCACAATACAGTGATTCTATACTTGTATCACTTATATTTGCAATCCTCAAAATATCTTCATAAAGGCTTTATTTCTAAATACAATATTAATTTCAAATGAAGTACATGGTCAGACAAATTCTATATTCCAAAGGCTGTTGTAGTATACGTATGCATATAGCTTTGCTTTTCTGAAGTTTTTGCATTTAGTTGACTTTTTCCTCTAAGTAATAGCTGTTAGACAATATTATTTCTTTTTTTTCAAGTAGGACTGTAACTAGAACAGAGGGATGATGTCTTTTAGCTATTGCATGTCACAGCAAAATCTGAGCAATAGCTGTAGTACTCAGAATAATAGCTGCATGTAGTGTAACTACAGAGACTAGCTCAAATTTTTGAATGACCTGATTGCTGGTCCCCAACCATACCCAATGACAGAGAAAACTGTTGTCTGGCCATGCAAGATGTCAATGATGATCGAGACAGATTAAACTGCCAGAAAAGTACTTTAAAAGAGCAGACACCACTGCTTCGAGTGCAGCTACTCTGTTAAAAGCGGAATACTCTATGTCAACTGGCAGTACTGAAAACAATAATTATGAAAGAAAGACTAACTCCAATTACAGTGATTATAGTCACCAAACTATGATTAAAAATTCCCACCAGTAGCTAGGAAGCCACACTACTCAGGTTTGGATTTCCTTCTGCATCATAGTTGGAGTTCCAAACCCTGTGCTTTGTTGTCACAATTCTTGACTTACGAGACTTAAGGCTTTAATTCAAGACTTAAGCTGTCATACTTACGAGTTCTGAACTGGTGTGGTAGTGAAACTAATGATGGCTATAAAATTCAAAGGAAAAATTGGCAGTGCTCATTCTGTGGTAACCTGGCCATGAATCTATTTGTGATTCACACTTGCTATAATTCACTGTGTCAATTATACAGCTTCACCAGTTAACAAACAATCCATCAGCTAACAATGTTCCAACAACATGTATTCAAAAATTTTGAAGTTAATACAGATCTATCAAAGTTTTTGAAGTGTTGCTGCGGATAGGAAAATTCAGCAAAGACCACACACACTAATTACACTAAAAAGTACAGTTAAAGGATTAATATTCTTGTCCTGTAAAAAAATACCCCAACATTAATTTTATTATGTGGTGTGTGTGGGTCATCAGGTAGCTACCAACATTATGACTCTCACTTTGAATCCTTACAAAGGTAGGTCTAACAAAGGTAAGGTCTTTGTGAACAGGAAACATGTGTCTCACATAATTGATCAGGTTTCTTGTATATACAAGGAAAGAGACAAAATGAATGATGAATAATCACATAGTGACACAGGGAAAGGGATCACACAATATTATATGAATAGACCATTTTATTTAAAGGCACGAGGAATTTAATTAAGGATTGGCAATATCTGACATGTTTTCTAAATCACACATTGGTTCCCATACATATTTGTATGTTTCTCAAAGTGTCTCACAGGCTTACAGTTCCTTGGATTGAAATGAAACTTGGACACAGACCTATAGAACTATCAACTGGCACAAACAGAGGGAAAATAGCATGTTCATAGGTAAAGATAGGTCTTTAAGAATGTAGTACATGTTGTGGTGAAGAATGACAGGAGTACTTGCTGAAAAGATCCTAAAGTATCAGTATCCAGTCCTACAAGCCATAATCATTCCTTAATGACAGTGCAGTAAAGGTCAAATAACGCTGTGCTTCCATTCTGTACTAGATACAGTGGAACCCCTCTTAATGGACACTCCTGAATGGCGGACAGCCTCTTTATAATGAACAATTAATAAAGTCCCAAATGCAACTTCCAATACCTGTGTGTATCAATGCCCCCCCAATAGCGGACACCTCTCTATTCTGTAAACTGGACACTGCACAATTCCCAGACATGGCAAGCACTACAGTACAACACCTCGCTAACGCGGACACAAGTAACAAAGGTTCATTGCCAGTTACAACAATCAATCGAGCTACATCATTTAGCTAATGCAGAAAGTGCGAGACAAAGTGCTGAAGTTACGAGAAACCATATGAATGCCTATACAAGTACTGCTATTCATTTTCTTACCCAGGTCTTCTGAAAATAGTAGCTGGTGCACTTTAAGAATAAACTGCACTACAGGATAAACTACATAATCTGTATAGCCAACCATCTTGATAACTAATCAAAGACGGAGTAATCAGGATATGGTGCCTAATTGTCTGGATAAGGTAGTAGAGGCCACACACCATAGGTAATCCATGCTCAGTAACATCACTTCTGTTGCTATTAAACTGATCATATATCTGGTTCACATGTTACCATAACCCATCTTTCCCCAATACTTGGTTTAGTCTTGTGCATTAAAACTGATTATTTTAAAGTTTTAGAAAAACCCCTAAATAAGGACACCTCTATATAAAGGACATATTTCATTTCCCCAATGGTGTCCGTCTTAGAGGGGTTCCACTGTACTTTGTCCTGTTCCTAGATACTTTGCCGGGATCTGTAACTTACTGATTTTGGTATAAACTGCTACCCTGTGTGGCCTGTGGCAATACTAATGTGAGTGTCAGTAGTAATAAAGGTTGAATTTTATCAAACGTCATAGTGTAAGATGAACTACTGGTACTCGATGACTAGTTTTCATATCACAGTGCAGCAAACATTATGACTACACTGCTGTTATGTGTTCAATGTTTTCCCTTACTGATGTAAAACAGCATTTGCAATGTTCCAGAATGCTTTACCAGGGTGATAAAGGAGTGTTTATTACGGGATGATGTAAATTAATCGGATGGCTGCAGGTTCGAGGCTGCCCAGGTCCAGTCATGGATTTTTTCTCCTTTCTCCACCTTTTCAAACATACTTTCTGTAACAACTTTAAACAGGCTGTAGGACCAGGTGTCCTACAGACCTTCAGCACTTGTGCTGTAAAGCCTTAATAAATTAAAATAAAATAAAACATGGACTGCGGACCATGGACTGGACTGTGGACTGAGCACTAATAGTAAATATATGTAGAATGTTAGAGTACATGTTTAGCTAACTGTACTAATGAAAAACTCAATTTTGTCAGGCACACTGCTGAGCATAATAGCAGTGCCAGTACATGTACAGTAGCTACTGTATGCAGGCATGCATGCATGGAAGCAATTAAGTACTGCGAACTGACTACTGCATATACATAGCTAATAATGTTAGAAAATGGCATGTGGGTAATGCCTTAAGCTTAATAACTGAAGTTTTGTACTCTAACATTCTTGAGTGCATTTATTTAAACAGACAAGTAAATTTGTGCTGATTTTTATATAATTTACAAAAAAATGTATAGCTAGTGCTAGCTACATGGCTGTCGTGTCACAATAACTGATAAGCCAGAAATACATGTAGCTATGTAGCCCTCAGTACTATTCACGTATTCATGTGGTAAGTGATATTATGCAGTCTTTACACATGCAATTTTTCCTCTTACTGATGCTGCTGTCAAGATGTGAGAGTTACAAAGCATGACATAATGAGCAGCAAGCCATGATGCACATAACAAATACATTCATGACTTAAGTAAGGTTTCTATGCATGCATAGATGGGATGGTGTAAAACATTGACTGTGGACTGGACTGTGGATGATAACTAGCTTAACATATTTGATTTCACCCATTCATGCATTTATCTATAGCAATCATGGAATCTGCTGGAACAGTCATGTCAACCTAAACAAAAACAGCCTAGTTTTGGGGCTGTAAAAAAAAGGGCACTGCCAAGCAATGTCTATTACCATGCCTGTTTGTCTTGCATACTTAAAAAATTCCCTTCATTTTCACCTGCACAGTACTTTAGAATCAGTCAGCAGACAATGCAAGCACTTGCACAAACTTACAAAGAGTTTTGTCTAAAGGAGTTTGGGATCAGGCTCTAAAGTTAATCATAGTCTCCTGTGCTAGTGGTTGGTTACATTTTCCTTTTTTCTGTAGAACTCATGTAAAAACTTTTTATGTTATGTGTGAAAAGTGTAAATTTTCTTCCTGTAGCTATTGTGTGTTGATACTACATGGTAATAAGAAAATTGTTTAGTTGAGTTGTTAGTCACTTATTGAAATTTCTATCTATGCATCATTGACATCCTTTGCTTGGCAGCGCCCTTTTTTTACAGCCTCAAGGCTGTTTTTGTTTAGGTTGACATGACTGTTCCAGCAGATTCCATTGCTATAGATAAACGCATGAATGGGTGAAATCAAATATGTTAAGCTACTTATCATCCACAGTCAACAGGGCCGGCCTTAGCATTCTGGAGGCCCTAGGCAAAGCTAAACAGGGAGCCCCCCCCCCCCCCAAAAGCAAAGTACTGCCCATTTACAGGGCCTTCAATATACATTTATATGCTTGTTATGCAAATAGCATGGACTGCACGGAGCTACGCCTAGCTATACGTATGTATGGCTGTTGTTTTTGCAGCTTAATGCTATTCTAGCAGTGTTTATGTAACTATACATGTATCTTCCCAGCTCTATTACAGCCTTTCCTAGCACCGTACGTATGGCAGTCTCGTTCTAGCTTTTCTGCTGATCTTGAGACCTTTACGTTCGAAGAATCAGCACTACCTCGAGAGTCAGTCGCTTGATCATCTTCATCATGAACGATGCTTTACTGCAATCTTCCATCAATGTAGATACTACAAGAACACTCAGTTGTACCAAATCAGAGGGCGCTACGGGAAGGATGTGCCAAAGTCAAGAAAGTGGCAAACGGGCGGAAATGGCAGACAACAATCTACAACAAGTCATAGCTAATTTGTTTCAAAGTAATCTATAACTCACGTGCAGTTGGTCACGGTACAAATAGACATCAAGAAATCACGTCCCAGGACTCTCTGGATCGTCTAAACTGGTCACTGCACTGTCCTCCATTTATTATTTTTCAAATACTTATGATCACGTGATTCGAAATTTGCTGCACGAGTTGCAGTATGGTTTTGTTATTGCAGTGGCGGATCCAGGGGGGTTTCATTGGTTTCCACGGAAACCCCCTTTGAAAAATGATTGCGTAACAATTAAATGTTTTAATTATCGCGGCGTGCGTCTCGATCGAGATACTGTAATTAGAGCAGTCACAGTAGCTACTAAAGTAGTGTGTAGGAAGTTTTTAATATATTTTATGTACTATTACTAGGCTGTGACCTTTTTTTTTTTTTTTTTTTTTTTTTTTTTTTTGGTCTCACCTTACCAAACCAGACGATGTAGTGCAAACGTTTGCGTATCTCATGTCAATATATATCTCCACCTTCTAAACTGGAAACCCCCTTTATAAATTCCTAGATCCGCCACTGTATTGTGATGATGTAAGTGCTTGTTATTATAAGTGACGTGGATATTCATAGTCTGGGAATACCTAGAACTGGTCTCTGGTAGCCATATGGCTGCATAGAAGAATTCGAAGTGTGGCTGTATGAATAGCATTTTAACATATGAATTTATAGATGTACATGCAATCTGAAGCCTGAGGCCCCTTTTTGGAGCTCGGAGGCCCCCTCAGGCCTGAGGCCCTAGGCAGGCTGCCTACCCTGCCTAAGGTTAAGGCCGGCTCTGATAGTCAATGTTTTATACCATCCCGTTTATTACCATGCTACAAATTAACTATTACCACTAGGTGCACCCATACAAGTAATGAGCAAAGCTCTGATTGACTTTTTTGTCAGTTATCCCTAGACCATGCATAACTGCATTAATGAAACTAGTTTCATATAGACTTGTGGCAAAGCATAGGCCAAATAATAGCATTTTTCAAGAAGGCAATCCATCCACCATAGCACTCCAGTGATTATGCAATAGCTAATTTATTATCCAACAGGCAATTAACATTCCATGGCTTCTGGTAAAGTGGTCTAATTTGCATAATCACTGGAGTACTATGGCGGATGGATTGCCTTCTTGAAAAATGCTATTATTTGTCATAATCTATGCCACAAGTCTATATGAAACTAGTTTCAAGAAGATGGTGAAAAGTGGAAGTTTGTAGGACATTCCTGCGGTGAGTTATGACTACAGGGACCAAACTTAGTCATTAATCAGTGGCTTCTGCTACAATTTGAGAAAATATCATCACACAGTGCATGACTGACACAACATCACTTTAGATTACATGGTGAATTGTCACTGTTCTCATCTTACGACAATCACACAACATCACTTTAGGATTACAGTGGCTTCACCATACGACAGTGACACAATATCACAAGTCAGTGGTATCAGGTCTCTCGGATTTCATAGTTAGGCCAAGCAAACTTGATCAATTGTTTCTCATCCCCGCCCGTCCGCCCGTATCTCTTGTTACCCCACCGCACCTAATTTCATTATTGTTATATCAATCACGTGCACACGTATTTTTATGAGAAGGTTGCATGGCTATCATTCTACAGCATAGCAAATGTCACTTGCACCTCAAAAACAGTGGTAAAACGTAGATGCTACTTCTTAGCTAGCCTTTTAATATAGTAACAGACAGCTTGATTTGGAGTATTTTCTTTCATAAAAAATCAATGATCAAGGACTTGGGCGTTATTGTCGATAACCAACTAAAGTTTCATGAGCACGCTAATTCTGTTGTTATGAAAGCAAACCGTACATTGGCTATTATACGGAAGTCCTTCAATTTCACTGATAAGACAATGTTTCTTAGCCTTTATAAGTCATTGGTGAGACCGATCATTGAATATGGTAATGCTATTTGGGGGCCACATTATATCCTTGATCAACAATCAATTGAAAGTGTGCAACGACGGTTTACCAAGTATTTGTTTAACTTTAATGATCTACCGTACTCAGAACGTTTATCAATATTAGGTTTGCCATCCCTGCAGTATCGTCGTTTACGAGGTGACATGATTCTTATTTATCGAATGATTTATAATGACATTGGACTCGAGCTATCTGACTTCTTTTCTACCAATACATGCAGTTCTACCAGGGGCCACACAAACAAATTTTTTAAACCACGTGCTGTCACCCGGCCAAGATCAAACTTTTTTGCAGTAAGGAGCATTAATGTATGGAACAATTTACCAGAGAATGTGATTGCAGCCCAATCTATCAACAGTTTTAAAAACCTACTGGATCAACACTTCTCACAAATGTTTACTATCGATCATGACTGGTAGCTAATTTAAATTATGTTTGATTTTATTTTGCTAGCTATAGAATAGGATCATATACAGGCATTGCCTATGTATCCTAAATCACTAATACTAATACTAATACAATGACCTCCCGCCCGCATGGAAATCTTTATGGATGAAAAACAAGTAATCAAGTTCGCCTGGCCCGGCTTAAGCGGGAAAAAAGCTCTATAGTCTACCTAGTTTGTCAAGATAGTTATTCACCACACAAGTATAGCTATAGACTATACGATATACCAATACGTACACAGTCACAAGTGACTCTGACAACACAACATAAGTGTACCAGCTTTGAAGCGGCCTCAACTGGCCTCGTTGACACTCCGTGAGGATGCCGCCGCTTGCAACAGTAGCTAAAAGCAATGAGGACACTGAGCACACACGAGCTTATTAACAACTGAATTCAAAGTGGCTTTCACTAGACGCAGTGAAACACTATGTAGCTACAGAGATCTATCGTGGCAACACCTCGAGCAATACGGAAGCTGAGGAAGCCACCCGGTCGCCATGCAGTAACGTGACCCTTCAAAGTTTCCCGGCGTCAATTAATGCCGTCACATACAGGTCACGTGTGACTGTTCTATTAGGGTGACTGCTGTATTAGAGTATCTCGAGTCAGCACCAGGGTTCGAGCCATTATTACTGGGCAAATGTTAATTTCTCCCTTCCATCCACACGCACGTCTCTATGAAAAAACTAGCTGAAGTAATTGTTTAAAAATTGCCGTGGTTAATTAGCCTTAAAAGAGATAGCTATACCTACAAAGACCTACAGACCTACTGGGGGGAGGACTGAGGGGGATCACACAGTGAACACCCTGGACTCGGCTGAATCACGAGGTCCGGGGCACAGGAGAAGATAGGGTAGGGTATCCAGAGCTTGGCCTAGAGCCGGGCTAGAGTCATCATCCCCGAGTCGATTTATAGGGATTTCCATCTACTGGGTAAATATTAATTTAATTTAATAATTGCTTTACAGAATTGGAATTACATACAGTAGAGGCTATAGTGATTACAGAGACATACAATTCTGAAGGACTACCAGTGTCCTGCACTGGTAGCCTAGAGCACTAATTACTTAACTACAAAAACTATACATGCATACATATATAATAATTACAAATAATTATAATTGGTTGGTGCAGGAGTCTTGGAGCAGCGGGTACAAGGACACAGGTAATGAAAAGTACAGGGGGTATTATCAAAGTTAGCTAAAAAATGATTCCATAAAAATGCTTTCAACTTTGGTTTGATTACATCTGGTGAAATATAATACCTCCAACCCAAAACCAAGACCAATATTAATTAAATTTCTTTGCACCTTTGATGCAACGTTTGTCTTGTCTAAAAGATCTTCAGTACTAAAACAAATTTTAATCAAACCTATCATGACCAAAGAAGAAAGAGCAATCGAAGCATTAAGCAGTCTATCTGAGAACGGGGTGGCAATTAGCTCAGAATGGCACCGATAAGAAGCTTGTCAAGCTAAGAGGAGACAACATTTATGTCAATAAGAGCCTCTTTGGTACAATTGAAAGATCTAATAGCACAGAATCATATGTAATGACTCCAGTTACCACCAATGATTCTTAGGTTATTCTTAACTTAATGACAATAACAACTGTATACATTACTTAACTCTTTGCTCATGAATTCATCATCCACAGCCACCCATCTTCAATCTAAACCCTCCTTAGTGACTGTATGCATGTATGAGAATAAGTAAGTAAATAAGTAACATAGTGTAGTGTACAAGGCTGTTGGTGCATGTTACCTTCAGGCCTTTGGTGTGCTTACGCCATAAAGTTTTAATAAACAAATAAATAAATAAATAGACATTATTGATGACCTCAACAGTGTAAAGCAGCATAGCCAGCTCATTATGGAAGAGTAAGAGGTGTTCCTTGGATAGACAAAAGATTGGCAAGATGCTTGAACACAACAGAAGTAGCTTTCCCCATACCACCAGATGATGAAAAAACAGATGGAGTAAAGCAACCATGAACTTCACCTCCAAAATCTTTAAACTTCATGCACCTCCATTATAAAATGCTTTCCTTAATTAGCTCTCTGCACAGCTAACAGTATAACTTGGTATCCTGGCGGCAAACAAATGGCCTTCAATGAAGTAGAGTTCACTGCACAAATCTTTGAATTGGCTACAATGCACGAGGTACTGAGCTATACTGTATAAGTATTCGAAACTGAATTACACATGGTTGAATCTTTAATAATGGAGAAATACATGCGGCAGTAAAAATACATGTGGGCGCTGATGGAAAACAGAATATCATTAAATAGTGGCCCCTAATCTGTAAAGGTGATTTTTGTCACATAAGATATCTTCATTTAAAGGCAGCGGTGCATGTCACTTTCCCTATACTTAAACTGTTTGATAGGCAAGACAGTGTGCATGCAAGCTCATGATCGGTGAAGCAGAGAAGCTAGCTAGTTTAATTACATTTGTAACTATAAACTGACTATAGTATAACTATCTGACAGTATAATATGAGCCATTGGGCCCGGCAGCTAATGATGAGAAAAATTAATGTTGCTAGCTACATCATGATCAAACTTGGAATTGTTGGATCATTGTGTGTGCCCACATCCCCACCTCACAAATCAGTCTACTAGACCACCATATATTATATACACTCCCTAGTCTATGACTAGACTATAGTACTTGTGACTGCAGCATGAATAGCATACGAAGTGGTTACTATTAGTACATGACTGTACAAATACCTTCTTGCTATTTGTATGTGACTGCCTTTGCTATCCATGTGAAATAGAGGATTGCACCTTATAGCTAGCTGTATGCTAGGCAAAAAAGCCAAACAAACTAGTATAATAAGTTTAAAATGAAGTAGGGATCCAAGTGTAAAAGAAGCGAAACAAGAGATGAATGATGGTATTACAACATAACTCGGTGGGTAAATTCCTACTTTGGCATTTAAGGCAGTAATTGTTATACTATGCCAAAGTAGGGATTTTCCCACCAAACTATGCTGTAATACCATCATTATCTCTTGGTAAAAATACTAATGATTATAATAACCACAGTCAGGTCCATCATACAGCACATGGCCTTGTTTCAAAAAGTGTCTAGGTTCCATAAAGCAAAAATGTGTAAGTTACAAGGCAATTCAACTGCTGCAAAAAAATCCATAATCACACTGAGAGTCTGGTGTGAATAATTTCTTCCCACTAGAATAAATGTCTTGCCAAATAAATTAAATTGCTACATGGTGTCAAGAGCCATGGTAGTGAGAAAGGCAGTTATTAATGCGAAACACGTTCACAGCATATTTTTCAAATACCATATCAGTCCAACGATCCCTTTCCAAGGCTAAGGAATCAAAGCATTTCATTACATCTCAAGAAGAATGCTTTGTTACAACATTTTTTATCTTCTGATTGATATAGTCTCTACTTAGTATACTGTTCAGATAGTGGCAAGCTTCCCGTAAGTCCTTCAACCAATTGTTCTTTGGTTCATGCCAGTTATCATCATAGTACTGAATTACTTGCTTTAGTTTTCTCTCCTTTAATTGCTGATAAAATTTAGAATGTTTATCTTCATATCAAGTATGCACCACTTCAGTTATTAACTCTAAGATGTAACGTTTTGGGCAATATTATAATACCCACTTGCTCAGGTGTGATTTCACATATGAATGTTTAATTGTAATGTATGAGACAAGCATATCATTAGCTCAACACCAGGAATCTTCTCTGCAAATATCTCTATCTTGTATTGGGGTATTGTTGTGCTTAATGAATACATCCATCAAGTGACCAATGGTGGTCTTGTTCTTATGCAGTCATGCACCACAAGACATAAGGTTATCACTTCCCTTTATCCATTTATATCCACAACCATCATTATGTACAGTGGCATACAACTTAACTTGTACGTGGCATTGATCAGAGCCAAGTCAGGGTAGATGTACATATACTATGTTGTTCCATTCTTGAGTTTGAAAATATAAATCATTTTAATCCCTAAACACTTCCACAAATGCACCTCAGTGTATGTAAACAAACCCAATAATTTAATATCTTATGTCTGTTACTGCACACAATAATAAATAACAAAGCATGAGTGAGCATGGTTGATACAACACAGGGCAAAACCAAGTGTCATGTTAAGGATGGTGCATGGGATTAATTTCCAACCATTGTGCAGGTATATTTGAAACTGGTGAGGATCGGAGGTTTGGGTGTAAGGGTAATGCAAATGGTCAAATTAGTAGACCTGAAGGATCGTAATATTTGATGACAGTGTATGTGATAATCACAGTATGCAAACGTTTGACATTAATGGTGGCTATTTATTGCTGTTTGGCATACTTGGATCTGGTGATGGTGAGCTAAGGGTATCACTATATAATGATATACCTAGAGTATTTGTTAGCTGATCGTAAAAATAACCACATCTTAGGCTCTCAGTGTTCCAGTGTGATGGCCATATTAACCTCACAATTAGCACAGTTATTCTTAGAGCACACACATACACATAGCTACTTATGCTACAAATCAATGTACAACCAACTACAGTAGCAAAGATACTAGCTAGAGCCAGTGCTAGATCTAGTTATGTAGGTTCTGAGACTTCAGTCAAAATTCTTTTTTAAATTTTACTAGTAGTCTAGCTATGTCAGTAGATATGATTATTAATGCTGCAACCCATCCACCCATTAATGCTGCATTTGATCATTGAACATGCAATTGCAGTAGTTAATAACTACTACTGAACAATACAATTACTTTAACATTCACCTGCAGTACCATTACATTGAGTTACTCTAATAGAACAGTCAAGTGACAACTCCTTTTATATAGCTATTTCAACTAAAAGTATCTTTAGCCTAAAATGCAATCTCAGAGTTGCCAAATTGCTAAAGTTTCTGCTCCCCTGACTGTGGCCCCTCTTTAAAATCCTATAGATCCACCGCTGTAAACACAAGTACAACAAATAAATGAGTGACTGGAAAGTTTGAAGGCAAAAATATGTGACTGAATTTTGGAAAATCACCCTTATTGTCACACCTGAAACAATTGAATTTTTGAAACTACCATGGTGCTGTTATAGCAAAAAACACTTCAAATATTTCTAAAAATGTTCTTGTAATTCAAGGTAGTTATCTATGGTTCACTCTATGCTTACATGGGTAGGAATACGCTGTGTTTCATAACTAAATATTTAATGTGTTGAATGCGCCTCAGAGGGTGATTTTCCAAAATTTGGTTGTTTGGAAAATGATCCATTCCACCATTGTGAGGAAGCATGTACATTAATTTTCTTGATGGATGCAAAATAATGGTGAAATAAATCTCCGGTATTAAAACAGTGAATTTACAGAAAGAAACTGATGGATCCAGCTAACCATTAAGGCATTTCATCCACAGTGTAGTTGTATATTCGTGGCATACAGACAATGATACTTATCACCAATGATGTTAAAGGATAAACAAACTCTTTTGCAATAGTAAGATATATAAATGTGCATGCATGATACGGTTAATTAATACATCAGGTGGGGTCTACTGTGCACGCGTACCATAGTCTTGGTATATAATTTTCAATTGACGTCAAGACAATAATTATCATCTACGATTTATTTACTGCATATAGCTATATCATAATCTGTGATATATCATTCATGTATATAGCTTATGCAGCAGCACTATAAGAAATTAAAGGCTGCAATAATTATTTTAGAAGAATCCTTATAGTAAATACAAGTTCTCACATGATTATTTGTACATTTGTGAGCAGGCAACTGAATATATGTATATAACCAGCAAATTAGCTGCATTGTTGTTGATGTATATGTAAATTAGCCTGTATCCCTACTGTGACATGAAGCATCTCTATTATACAGTGATCACCAAGCTGCAATATGAAAGGTCAAATAACCTATAAAATTACCTATTCATAATACTATGTAGCTATGCTGTCTGTAAAGATCGCAGACACCTCACAAGTATTACTTCACTACACCCTGCCTTTTTAAATGTAAAGTATTTGAATTTTGACATGGAGTTAACATGAATTATAGTAGTATTATATTTGATTGTGGGTTTGGTACGTATTCTCACATGTGCTGTTAGTTGTGAACAAGTGTACATGAAGAGTGAGGTAACAGCAATCGCTTCGCTTCGAATCACTGTTTGATGCTGTAACTAAGATACCATTCCTTTCATGTAACAATGCCACTATAGCTAGTTTGACTAATTCGCTTTGATTTTAGGTGAATTTGTAACAATAAATGCTATTTGCATATTTTCATGAGTTATAAATTGATCTTGTCCTGACATAAAGTTCAGTATTTTAATCAAAACCATAGCTAAGCTAGCTATGGCTACTCCACAAGGGGAGGGGGCATTTGCCCCAAATTCCCTATCCTGGATCCGCCATTGTGATATAGCTACTTATAATGAGTAGATGCAGCAGAGCTCAAGTCTTGCTTTAATTTGATTAGAAAGTGATATCCAGGCTGAGTATTTTATTAGGGACCCGCCGATTATGCTGGCATAATAATGAGCATAATAGGTGCCTGAAAGCATTGAGCATAATGCTAGCATAATAGGCAGAAAACTTGTGTAATGTTATACATATCCAACAAAAAGATCGATATACTCTAATAGAACAGTCAGTAACTCTAATAAAATTATCAGGTAGCTGACTGTTCTATTAGAGTATATCGATCTTTTCTGTGACATGCATTTTGACAAGCAAGGATTTACAGTCTGTGCTTCAACCACTTACTGCTTTTCCATAAAGTGCAAAGTTATTAGAAAAACGTGGGAACTGAGGTAAAAATATTGACGATAATTGGTAAATATTGAGCATTAATAGACGATATGCACACTCTATTACTCGAACGAAAAATGATCAATTAAGCGTAGACGGCGCAAAACTCGACGGTACCTTAAAAGCGGAAGTCCCATACAAAAGTATGGGAAGCAAATGCGGCTCGAGCAATAACTCACCACTCGAGCTAAGGACAGGCCGTCTTGCTTGCCATACACTTCTTTGGCACGGAAAGAAGTGTATGGCAAGCGAGATGGCCTGTCCTTAGCTCGAGTGGTGAGTTATTGCTCGAGCCGCATTTGCTTCCCATACTTTTGTATGGGACTTCCGCTTTTAAGGTACCGTCGAGTTTTGCGCCGTCTACGCTTAATTGATCATTTTTCGTTCGAGTAATAGAGTGTGCACATCGTCTAATCATAATAGGTAAATTTTTGAGCGGTGCAGCATAGCATAATAGGTAAAATAATGAGCATAATCGGCGGGTCCCTATATTTTATTAAGGTATCTGAACTCTCTGTTGCCTTAATTATATGACTTGTAAGATTTGTGCCTGACATTATTACTTAATACTCCAAAAACATTTTTTTCAGTGGTGTCATACTGTGGTCATGTTCTGTGGCTTAACTGCAGAAATGCTCCCAGTACCAACAAAGCTAAGGGTGACCTCACTGACCAGTAATCAAGTAATATCTAAAAGACAACTATGTTTAGTATATCCACACAAGTGACACATGTGGTGCTAGCTAAGTCAGTTCTGTTAACATTCTAACAATAATTTATCCCAGCATGTAACAAGTTACTGCTATTAGTATTGTCAGGAGAATATGAGGTTGTACAGAAAAGCCTTTGCTCTCCTTAAGGTCACCCTCAGCACAATTTCCCCTTCGGTACATCTGAGGTAGTCGATTTTGATTGAGTTGTTGTACTTTAGTAGCTATAGCATCTGCATCAGACTTTGTGCCTATGAAAATAATATTTTTTATTAGTGGTTATGTTTTTACACTAGAACACAATTAGTGTGATTACTAATATATACAACATCCAACAAAACAGTCAACTGATATAACAGAACAGTTATATTGAATCCAGTATGCTGATGAATACATAAAATATGAAATAAGCTTCTACGTAATACAGTATGTAGTGAGAACAAAGGAAAATTATTGGGAGAAGGTGAGTATTCCCTGCAACTGAGTGACTGTTCTATTAGATGAACTTTATGAATGAATTTTATTAACAGTAAATTTTCCCATGTAGTATTTTTCTGAGCAAAGTTGTTGGATAAATAGTATGGCATAGTGCATACCTGAAAAACTGGTGAATCCCAACTTGATGGTGGTACATCCTTGTGAGGCATCAATTACAAGTGTTACAAATACTTCTCCATATGTCACATTGTCCAACAAATCAACAATAGCAACAGGTAGGGAAACACTATGTATTAAATGTGTACACATTAAATATTATTATACCATACTCACTGATTGTCCACAGTTGCTTCATTAATAGTCGGAAATGATAGCTCTAGTTGTGTATCTGACATGACCTCTGGTAAAATGTTACCACAAGCCAGTACTGTGTTGCCAGTATTGGAGTAAATGACAAATGATCGTCCAAACACTAACAAGAGAACTTTAGCATACATAATTACAATATTGGTTTGCTTACCAGTGTATGGTCCAGCCAGAGGTAAGTTAGAATCTGTCATCACAAGGGTCCTGGGGGGTGCACCTTCTGCTCTGATAGTAAACTGTCCAAACTTCCCACTTAAGTCACCAGTAGCACATCTGTAATAATATTTGAAACTAATAACTTACTATATATGGTAAAAACCAACCTGACAATGAACAATACATAATTACTCAGCCACATACACATACTATCATGTCTATATACAACCTGTTGTACGTGAACAGTTTGTGCATACATATATGCCAGGAATGCATTGAATCCTATGGACAAGGGAGCGTGTAACTCCATACACTACCACTACAATGGGTGAAATTCAACATCTTTACCACAACAGGGTTGTGCAGAATGAACTGGCACTTCATCGTATTTTGTGAAGGCAGCCAAGTTAGCTTTGATAGTTGGCCATCAAGTCAAAGGATAGTTTTACAATGGTTGAATTACGTAATTTTGTGAATACAGAAAGGCTACCCTGTAATGCCTGTGCTACTTCTACTATTTTTCTGTTGTGCCATTTGACTTTGTTTTCATGACTTTGTTTCAGTGATGCTGGTAATGTGATGTACTCAAGCATGCATCTCTGTCCTAATAAGAAATTTTTATAAAGTTACCTTTTATAACACAGAGCAGCCATGTTTGAATTTCACTCAGAGTTACATGCTGCCATTCCTTGTCATTAGGATTCGATGCACTCTTGTGTATATATATATACAGTGGACCCTTGGTTATTCGAACACCTTTGTTCTCAGGCAATAATAAAAGTGTTCAAATAAGTGAATTGTTTGGATAACTGAAGCCCATACATTTATATACAGAGTTCTGTTGAAATACTCTAATAGAACATACAACTATCCTCAAAATACTCTAATAGAACAGTCATTTCAATTTCGGGTATATTATATGCATGCACATAAGATATATATTATACAGTAACACCTTAACCCATTAGAAATCTTGTTTGAATTACTAGAAAGTACCTGGTCTCATATTTATTGCAATTGATTTAAATTATTTACATGTAACAGATACATCCCAGAAAAATTTCTCTGGGATTACCGTCCAGCTTTAGACTGGATTGCGTACTATGTATCTATGTATGTATTTAGATATTCACAAACCTTTGTTGAAAACGTGAGCCTGTGGCTTCATTACATACAGCTATCTCAACAGTATCACCAACAGAGACATCATATGGATTGTATACCCCTTGTCTGTTGGAGCATCTTCCCATGTGCACTGATACACTATGACCAGTTGTCTGAATTACAATTGAACAAAAAGTAGTGGTAAAATTAATGTGAAATATTTTTTATTGTAAATGCCAACTTAAATGCTCCTTACTATGTGTAACTCAGCCAAAATTGTAGTTAAATACAAAAGTATAGAATTACACCACAAAATACTCTAATACAGCATTCACAATTATACAAATGTCATCAAACATTTCCAGTACAATATAGTTATATTACCCAGCACTAGACATATTTATTTACTTGTAACATTCCTGTAGGTGCATACTGTAATAGACTGTTGATAACAGTGGGTCCTGGAACATGTTCATCATCTGATTCAGTAATAACTTGCCTCTATACAATAACAATTGTATGCAACTACTTGATAACAAATATAATTTTACCATATACACTCGTGAGCCACTCAGTTGTACGCTATCATTAAAATGAACTTGTGCTGTCACAATAACCACATCATCACTAGCCAATGGTAGATCAATGGTACCACAACTTGTGTTAGGAGTTGTTATAAAATTGTGTCCCAAAGCAGATGACAATGTTGACAATGGTAATATAATATCTTGTATTCTTCTATTAGCAACAAAGTCATGTTTGCCAGAAAGATTTCCAGCAGCAAATGATTCTAGTGTGGTCTCCTCATTGTCTGGTGTAAATGGCGTGAACACCATATCACTGTAACAAGTGTCATCATTCCTGATGTTCCCATCCATATTGATCTGGTAATTCCCATCAGGAAGACCAATTGGTAGGTAAATATCAGTAGGATCAAATGGAGATCTTTGTCTCAATGTGAACAGAGAATTAATTGGTGGACGATTGGCTCTGGCAGTAATGCCAGTAACCGGCAGTATTGGAGCACATGCTAAAATTTCATCTCCATTATCTGGAACATGTAATCCTATACTCCTCCCAACAATATTGTGATTATATAAATTTGCATCAGTCCAAGCAGCCATCTTTGCATTAGCAGGATTGGCACTTACAATGATGTTACCTAGTTTAGCTGATAAATCACCGACCCTGCAAGCATCAATGTTGGATGGGCTGCACTGTGGATTGTTGGATCCAGCACTGGTGGGATTAAATATGCTATTAAGGTTGTTGCACCTTCCTTGGGGGTAGTCCGCAGGGTTCTGTTATAACAAGTAGACACACTAAACACACTGGCATATCATTACTTGTACACATATTCTCTAGCTCACAACTACAATGACTGTATGTGTCATTCAATATGTTTCTACCATCATTAAGGAAGCCATATAATGACATGTGGTGCACAATCATAAATAAAGGAAGTCAGTATATCCCTATGCACCATAACTGGTTCTACATTTATTTTAGCAAAATTTCAGGGATATAGTTAGCCATTAGAGTAACATTATATACACTAAAGAATGTACGAGTCAGTGCTGTGCAATAATGGTTAGGCTTGCACCAATTATGCCAGTATAATTTTGAAGCATAATAGGTCAGCAAAAGCATCTCAAGCATAATTGGATGATTCTCAAGAGTTTTGATTACAGCAAAGCATGAACACACTACACCATTTCATATCAAGAAAATGTGCAATGCTATTATTTTTTATTGTTTCTTGGCTGATTATTCACACTTCGTGGAAATGAGATCGATATACTCTAATAGAGCAGTCACTTACTCTTAGTAAAGCAGTCAAAAAAGGCTGCTGTAATAAAATAGCCAAATCTACAGCATGATCTTGAGTTTGAAAGCATAATTTTGAGCATAATAAGCTGGATTTTTGAGCACTGCTCAAAAGCATAACAAAGCATAATTGGCTCAAGCCTAATAATGGTTCAAGGGAACTTTGTTGCAAAATTCTCAAACATACTTTAAGTGTCAATTCATATGAGGCATAGGTGTACTTGAACTGATTTGCTCTCAATTAAATTTAGTTAGCTACTATACAATGAGTAAGTTACGTTTTGTAAGAACATCATTGTAGAAATTGTTGTTGGAAAACTAAGCTTAATGATAGCTACCTACATGGTTACATATTTACTGTATAGGTGGTATGTATAGCAAACTTTAGATAAGAGACCATTGAAATGTCCAGGAATGGACCTTATCACAATAATGTCAAAGCATAAAATGGCGGCCGATAGTGTGGGAACTTTGTACAGAGGGTATTGGGAGAGATGGCAGTACGCTATTTTAATGTTTACATACTGCAGCAAGGGGCAAGGTGAGGCATACATTCTTACTTGCAAGACAAATGCATGTGGTTTTGCGTCGATACCAAAACTTAAGTCTGGTTGCATCTGGTGGGCCTATTTTGCATCACCACATCACACTAACTAGCCTTTTACCTTTATTGTCCAATAGTTCCATGTCGTGAAATCCGCAAACAAAGTTCATTGTACTATAATCTACAAGACCCAATAAATTTTGCTACTTTAATATTATTAGGTTATCACTTCCTTCTTAGTAATGTAATGTGATTACAGTTGTTGACAGACAAAATTCCTGCCCAAGAAATATAATAGTATTCCCTACTGTGACTTTATGGAGTGCCAAAGTGGACAAAAGCCCTACTATAATTATGAAGACAAAATCAAATTTTAGTCAAGGCTGTCTTCTCATTTCTATTTTACTGATGGCTATAATGCTCTCAATTTATACATACGTGTTGTCTCTCAATTTGGAGTTCTGTACATGTAATCTCCCAACTTGAAGTTTTGTATTTGTCTCTCAATTTGGTGTTTTGTTGCACATCGTCTCTCAATTTTGTACATATCATCTCTCAATTTGCAGTAACCCTGTGATATGTACACAGCTTTAAAATGATATACAACATGTATAAAACTTCACATGTGCAAATTGAGAGATTGTAGCCATTGGTAACATAGAGATGAGAAGCCATGATAATGGCATTTTGAGAGAAAAACACATGGTAATATTATTTTGTGGACATCCTTGATTTAAATTTTTTTGTCTTCATAATTGTAGTATTGGGCTTTTGTCCACTTTGGCATCTCAAAGTAACATATAACATACAATTAGTGGATAATATTTAATTTAGTGTGTTATTTCAGTTGTGGTTTTGCAGTGGGTCACATTAAATAATTATGTTAAATAACTATGATAACACCATCTGTGTAACCACAACCACATCATAGATGGGTAAAACTCTACATATAAGTGTGGTCTATATGCTTGTATTGAAGTATATGGCTTAACTTACCAACTGATTGTTATAAATTCCCCACCGGTGGTTCATGGTGTCACTATCACTGCCGTCAGTATAGTACAGGTTAGCATAAATGTAGACTCCAATGTCTGGCTCAAAAATCGACTGCCTAAAGTAAATGGCACCAGCAACGGTTGGTCCTAGAAATGTTGCAGCATAAATATCTGGTGATTCATCCCCGTCAAGGTAAATATTGCCACAGGCAAGATGTCCACCTCCCGGAGGGTGAATAATTACTGAACGTCCAACAATACTATAACGTCCCTCTAACTGGAACTCTGGATCAGTGTCAATGTACGTGAAATTTCCAGCAGAAAGATCACCAAATTTGCCAGACAGATCACCAGCTTCACATTGTAAAGGACTATCTGGGTTGCATACAGTGTTGTAGGCATCTCCAGCAGCTCCTAGTCTATTTGAAGGGTCCAGGTGTGGTCCGAGATACAACATGGGGTTACATCTAGTGGCTGGATCAGCTGTGAAGTCCACTGGAAACAGGTGCACGTGACACGAGCTGAATTCTCCAGGTTCAAACGAGGTGTCCACTTGAATGGAACCATTCTCTAACTGGGTGAACACGATCTGTCCGACAACTCCTTGCTGGTTAAATGTGACCGTGGCTCTAATTGGACCTATACAAAGAAAATTACTTGTAACACAGGAAGTGCCTAACCTGTAGTAAAGCAGATGGCTAGCTAACTAAATCAGTGCCAAATGTCATAGCTTACGCGCCTATGCAAATTTGGACACACAAAAAGTTTTACCAACCATCGTGGGCTGCCAGACCACCGATGACACACGTAGTGGACAGTAAAATTAGGTATGCTACTGCCATCCCTTGCTACTGCAGTGACGCTGAGTGGCCTCGAACTTTAAGAATGAAGAATTGTCATGTGTGATGTCATTATTTTAACGTGACGTAAGTCACCGCAAAACTTATAATCTCATGCATTGCTGCATGTATTCTTTAGCCAGATGCAGTGGACATTTTCAGACGTTAACACAAAAATATAATTTATTAAGCCATAGCCATGCATGACCGCACCAACACAGCCACAGGTCATAATGAACAAATAGCTACAATCACATGCCTCATTGGACTTTTTGCTTCACTTCTCTGCTGGTAGTATCACACATTAAGAAATTTACAACTTTGGTAACCGAAAGAAGGAATGATAGCTCCTTATAAGTTCTATAAAATGATACAGCAGTAAAATTTTAACTTTACATAACAAATACAAACACAAGCATAGCTACAGTTACACAACACAATCATCAGTTGCAACAGTGACCATTATCAGCTGCCTGGATTTTATCAGATATTCTAAATCTTCCAAAGCACAGGTAGCCGGTCCCAGCCCCGAGTATGATGGAAATGAAGAGCCATGCATTGTAAGTCATGGCTGTTAGCATCAGGAAGTAACCAACTGTAATCTGTAGCATGTAAAGGAGTGTCTGAATGATGGTCATCACCACTTCAGACCGGCATGTTGAAGGCTCTCTGTAAACACAAACAGAAATAATAGAATAGTAAACCAGTCACACATATATCTACTATATACTCATCATTGGTTATCCATCACATGCATGTGTGTACATGCAACAGTCACAACGTATTGTTATGGGTGCTGTAAGGTGATCTACTCAACACAACTATAATACAAGTGGACTCTTTGATTATGTATGTTTTGAGTAGCAATAATGTAATGTTTGGATCAGGTAGAATGCAATCAGTGTACTTCCACTACAAGTAGGGCTACATCAGTAGTAAATTATCCTATATGCATGACAAAGATTAGTGGGGCCAAAGCTTGTTTGCTGTAGCCATTCATTGCAATATTGGCTGCATGGTATATTTAGCATAATATTACACAAAATACCTTGTTTTTTCTGATTTCACTTCTACTACAGAAGTAAGTTTCTCATAGTTAACATTTAGATAAGTCTTTGCTGTGTTTAACATCTTGAATCTGTTGTGATACAGCACCTGCCGAAGTGTTTTCAGTCCCTCATACAATACTGCACAAATGTAGATTGCAGCAACAGATGCTAGCAACACTGCAACATTAACATGCGTATAATGGATCAAAGCTTGTATGCTTGTACCTCCAATTGAATTAATCTCCCATCCTTTGACGAGAACTCTGACATTATGATATCCAAAATAGAAGTGCATCTGTGTAGAGATAAATAAACACCAGAGAATGTACGTGAGTGTTATAGTGTTATATAGCACAAGTGGTAGTAATATATACAGGCATATCATCAAACTACTCTAATAAAGCAATCATTTTATTTTACTTATTCACATGTTCCACAAGACACTGTTGGTGTCATATTTACATCAGCAATCTTTATAGTCTATATAGGGTTTTCAGGTCTGGTATAACTACACTGCTAGTAGCAGGAGTACATACTATATATATAAGGTAGTAAGAGAGAGTGTCCAATTACCAATATACAAACACACTGAGTAAGACTTTTGATTAATTGAGCATGGGAAACCTTTGAACAACATAGAACAAACCAGGTGTTGATATTCTACCAGTTCTCTACCTTATACCAAGTGTGTCTACTTGGTTGGAATATTGTGAAAATGTCCGTGTATGTGTCCGTGTCTGGGCATATCTGTCTTTTCCAATTACCTGATCCTTGGAGACTCACTCCATGAGAAAATTATTGAATGTTTGGTATTCTGTCTTTAGTAAACCATGATCTCTCGCAAGTTTATATTATGAACTCTTTGCCAAGAGTTCATAACACCACTATACACAGATACTAATGTTGTTCTGTAAGTAGCCTTCGCTTCCATCACCTTTGCATAGCACATATCCATTTTATAAGCACACATGCAGGGGATTGGCTACAAGTATGTACTGTTGTACACTCTAGAAATCTAATGTAGTTATGTAATGGAGATCCACTCTAGCTTACTCTTGCAGGCCAGATATGTAAGCTCACAGATTTGCAGTACAAGTTGTATAGGTGCTTATAAAGGCCTGGCCCATGAGGCTGAGTTGGAGCATGCCAGTTGAATCTCTGTGAGTGTGTATTAGATTTCTAGAGTATGTGTACAGTATATGGTGTATGGTGCTCTGTAGCAGAGCACGAACTTATAAAAGGATAAGTGCGCATGCTATATATATATGAAGATGATGTCTGTGTCTAGAAGCAAAGACTACTGTACAGATTAGGTACGAAAAATGTGACCACTGAGTTCACCCAATAATGCGTTTCGGAAAAATATGAAAAATCATAAACTTATGCATGCTACAAAGAAAAAACTACGCAAGTTTAATTGAGCAGAGAAGCAAGACTCAAATCGATTAAAACTATGCACTATCTTAGCCACCTCTTCATGGAGAGTTTGTGTTTCATTTATGTAGCTCCCAACAGTATGCATGTCATGTGCATTTGTTTATGATACAGTAGATGTAAACAAGATTGTTGTCATTTATTCAATAAAACTGCTTTCATATGTATATGCACAAGTGACTACAGTATACCTTGGTTGATTTGTTAATCCATGATGAACATTTTAAGCCAATCCCAATTCTGTAAACTAATGCAAACGGAAGCTATGGCTGCAAATATAAGCGCCTAATATATTTTCACTATAGTTGCTGTACAAATGGATTCCTTGCTCTTCCTACAATTCCAAAACTACTCACCACAACAGGCTGAAGTGATCCATTCTTTGAACACTAGAGATAATGCTGAGAAAAGAACTATAGTACGTTCGCGCTGAGCTGAATCCTGGGTTGTTGATTAAGAAGCCATGCAAGATCAAAGGCTTTAAACATAATGTTTATGACGCATTTATTCGTAAGCCCATGTTACGGGCGCGCACTTAATTGTTGTGAATATGGCGTCCAGTGCACCGTCAGCGAGTGCGGAGCGAACCCCCCTTGGAAAGAAGTTAAACAGCCAAACGAAGTGTCTACTTATGAAACTATGGGAGTACTTTAAGCAAGAAGCGAAGAAATGTAAAATTTCTATCAACATCACGGAGAGAATCTCGAAGGCCACCGGTATTGTATGTAATGCCTTCTTTGCTGGGTTTTGGCATACATTACGCCACGCAGGGATTTCAAGGACATCTATTAGAATGGAGCACCGCAAGAAAGGTGGTTTATGTACGCCAAGAAAAAGGTACAAAATGCACTTTGCACAAGCCCGCTCAATTGTAATCGTCAGGTACAAATGTTCACGAGTCCATGTTGATGCAGACAGTTTTGACCCAGATACTGTCAGACAAGATCCATTCATTGTACGGAAGGAAGGAAATCTATCGCTCTCAAAGATTTTGGTAAGTTAAATTTTGAAACCTGGAACTTTGTCACGTACTCTGTCTTAGGCCAAACTTAAGAATGATGTTGTTTTCTCTGGGGGGTAGAACATTGCTTTAAAGAGTGTTGAGTGATATGGGATTTAAGTACAAGACAATTAATGACAAGAGGTTAGAATTGAAACTGTTTGTGCTTTAATGTCACTACACGTATATGCAGGGTATGCTATGAGCAGCCCTGCACAGTCCATCTGCGTCATAAATATTAAAGACGAACGAGGTGCAACAGAACTGAAGGAAGACCAGTTGTGTATTTGGATGAGACTTGGGTAATGAAGAACTTCTAGAGCAATTCCTCATCCAAATCAGCAGTAATAGTGAAGATGGTGATGGTGGTATTAATGAATCTTCCACTAGCAGCAATGGGACCAAGTCTTCTTCTGGGCTTACTTCATCTGATGTAAGATTGTTTGATGTTTGCAGCATTGGTGTTACAACTTGATTTTGTTCCCCAGGAGTCATCGGGTAGCTGGGATTAAACTCTGTGAAGTACATGAAAATACAGATGAAGTGTAAGTGTGTGCACTTTAATAAAAAAATACCATTGCTTTATCGTGCTAGCAGAAGTTGAACATACCATCCCTTGTATATGAAATCAGTGCAGGAGTGTTTGGAAGTCACTACAGGTACTATCAGCCCAAATTCATACAAACAGTATTATTTCATTTGTTGAAAATTTTAGAGTTTTTTGGGAATGTAACTTCAAAAACAAAATGCTGGCTGTAAAAACTGTGCACATGTGTGGTGAAGTGATGAGAAAAGTATTAAAATGACAAATTGACTAAATGGGAACAGAAGACGATAGTCAGCTGTGGTGAATGTGAAATAAAATACATGTTGTTTGGCTCACTTGCAGGAACACCAATGCTGAATAACAGATTTTGAGCTGTTATAATTTGGTTTTTTTCTCTTTTGAGGCTGAAGAAGTTTTTTTTATCTGAATATAAGCAGGCCACTTATCTTCTAAATAGTGCAACAGTGGCCCCAGCTCTTCTACTTATGCAACTCTGTTTTACACACACAAAATCTGTTTTATTTTTCTTGTAAAAGTGTATTACAGCCTCTTACATAATGGATGGTGAAATCATGCGTGTTGAGGGCGGGTGTGTGACGTCTGGCTTGGCCACAAACATGTGTCAACATGACCATCAAAGGGCCGCGCTTTAGAGGTTTCCCCATTGAAAATGTATGGCGAAACTTTACAGTGTCATAACTGGAGTGTCTTACATTCAAATGAAGCGCTTTTAATATATTTTTAGCGGATCGAGAAGCGCTACGTATCGAGCAATACAGGAGGCCCATGCGATGTAGCAATCGTAAGTTATTAATCGTTTTTGAGGGTTCAGCTCAACGCGAACATACTATAGGCAGGTTTTTGCTGAGACGATCACAAATAACATATAAATGTAAAGTATAATTTGAAAATGTCCATGACCATAGCATAAGTTGCCTATTATCAAGCGATATGTATTATCAAACTTAATACACTAAGCGAGCTACAGATGAAGCTGGCCGATAAAGGCTAACTGATGACTTACTGAGCTGTAGCAACAATACAATAGTTTCCTTCACTGGTAAAGCACTCAAGAGGCTTTAGTGCTCGGTGGCACAAATCAAACAAAATTACAACTGTTTAAACAAACTCCTATAACTTCTCACCAACACAGTGCACATACTTCCTGTTTAAACCATTCAATAGCATCTTTATTCTTCCTGAGCCCATGTTTTAAGTAAATCGAGCTAGAAGACTATAAGTTATGAGAAAACAGTAGTACCTATAACAACTGTTGTTTCAATCAAACCTGAATAGCTTGTGAACGGCACACTCCATATAATTTCTGTTGTAGATTGTTGTCTGGTAATTGGATATCTCATAGAAACCTCAAAGTGGCAGGGTAATTCCTTAGTGACTAATTCATTGGAATGTGCAAGCTGTTCAAAAATTGGTCATTGAGTGAGGTACTGCTGTTCGATAATACATAACGGTGTTTGAGAAATGGCAAACAATGAGGTTTGCGGTTTAGCCTATAACTCCCAGTGTGCTGGTATAATTTACTTACAACTTGGTACCCAAAGAGACTAAGGTTGCTCTATCATATGTTGAACCAGAAGTCTGTATGTTGTTGTGGTGAGGAAATATAAACGCTTGTTGAAATTTGTTTGATAAATGGCGACTCGCCTACCCCCAAGGATCAGCTGTTACACAAGGAGTCTAATTATAGCTTATGTACCACTGCAGTCTTGTCTAGCTGCATTATAAGTGGGCTGAAACTGACTCACAATTTTGTTCATAGCTAGGGCCGAGGTAATTTAATATGCTCATGATTCTTTGCATTATTCTGTTGCTTGCATCATGTCTTATTCCAATAAATTGAAATAGAAATGTAGAATTGACTGTTTATGTAAAATTCTATGGTTAATCATTGCATATAAACAAGATGATTGATTGCTTCACATTATTAGAGTATATATATAGGTGAATGTTCTATTAGAGTATCTCGATCTGGTGACTGAGTACTGATCGATCGTTCATTCATGAAATTTTTAATAATTCTTTCAAAATGCTAGCATAATGATTTCTGGTATTATGCTGAAAATTATTCTGGCATAGTTACTGCGCATGCACCCCTATTCATAGCTAGTCTCGTGCCCAGACCGCTTTTTTTTCTTTTTGTGTGGGGGCGGAGAAAAAAAGGGTCTGGTGGATCTCCAATACATTTTTTGTGCAGCTGGATCTACAACTTTTGGGGATCGTTGATTAGTGGTGATGAATAGCAAAGGCTTGTTAACGAAGCAACAATAGGAAATACGGCGCGCGTAGCCAAGGATGTAACCTTGCCAAGCAAACGCGTGCCGTATTCCTATTGTTGCTTCTTTAACAGGCCTTTGCTATTCATCACCACTAATCAACGATCCCCAAAAGTTGTAGATCCAGCTGCACAAAAAATGTATTGGAGATCCACCAGACCCTTTTTTCTCCGCCCCCACACAAAAAGAAAAAAAAAGCGGTCTGGGCACGAGACTAATTCATAGCATGTAAATGGCTCATGGCTATAATTATATGTAAGTAGCGCTCACAATACTGGTGATATAAATTCCAACTAACTAACTAACTGTACCGGCATTGTTTCCATGCACATAGTCCTATTCATCAACATCGTGTCTTCCATTGTACTGAGTTGACTGAGCACTTCAGTATCTCGCACAATTCATTGGCTACTTGATGTTTAATATCCGGAAATATGCAGCTGTGTCAACATACAGGTAATTGGATCAGCCGTAGTGTTGATTGCATTGTGGTAAAATGAAACCACTCAATCTGATAACTTGCATTGTTCGATGATTGTTGTATTAAAAGTGGATGATTGTAATGTGCGCATAGCCTGAGGTATAGCCACCTATCTTGCACACATTGTGAGAAACTTTATATGGCTGCCGTAATTTCTTCCTGGCTTATTAATTCTAGCTACCTTATCAGGTCTAGACTTGAATCCCATTACAATTTTCCTACATATTTTACCATAAATTTTTCCTCCTTTTATTGCATAGGAAAATCAGTCACAGGATAATAATGCATATTTACATTTGTCTCAAATTTCACCATTGTATCATCACAGTTTAAATAACATAAATAAAATTACCATTTCCAAGAAATAAAGAAATATACAACTACAATATAGATAACGTACACACATGTTAAGTTACACATGAAATATAATAATAAAACATAATATAATATACACTGTATGCGAAGTGACGAAACAGAATGGGCAAGTGGCAGAAATGGTAGGATAATATGTGTGTGTGGTTTGGTTAGTCCTATAAGAAATATTCTGCTATTGGCTGCTTGGTTGGCTCTCCTCGAACCTCCTAAAGGTGTGATAAACAACATAATAACAACACAAACAGCATCACTGGCACTTGAATTTAAGGAGGGAATACATAGAATATTCAGTTGTATCAAGAGTCCATAATGAACTCCTGGTTGTATAAGCACTAGAGACCATTTGAGTTAAAATCTGTTGATAAAATTACATTAGTTGTGTAATCATCTCTCTACAGCTAAAACGGTGAACCATGCAGTGCTGGAGTTCCTATGGTCTAGTGTTTTGTTCTGCAACTAGGCTGCATTATAATAGTATCATATGATACAATGCTAAAACCTGAAACAAACAGCAATATGTCTACATGTATAGAGAGGGTGTTGCCTGAATTCCACCTGTACCAGGCAACACCCTACCTCTATAGTCCCTCTTCAGGCCACTATCAACTCTTACCGATATTCATTCTTTGTGAACACATCCTTCATTTGGAATACCATTCCATATTGTATACTAGGCCTTACTCATGTTGTTGCCTTTTGTAAAGCTCTACGATTCCATTTTTTTCATTGACTTTAATTCAACTTGTTTTGCTTCTTTTTGTATTATATAGTTATACAACGGGTACAAGTGCTCTGCCCGATATAAACGCACGAGCCTGAGGGCCGTCAGGCCCAAAGGCGAGTGCGTTTATACAGGCAGAGCACAAGTGCACGTTGTATAACTGTTATGTACCTCTCACCTAATAGGTGGAAAGATCCGACGCTCCAGCTACATTTCTTTTATAAGGTAGAATACCGATATCGATTGTGGCGCTCTAAAACTAACGATATTATTACAAATCAAGCATGGCCTTGACCATACAATCACATGGCAACGCCACAACGATTGTTATGGTGAGTTTCAATTAGAATAACATTATTTTAAAAAGCGATTTGTCAAGGTGGAAGCTTCGATCAAACTAGTAAGGTATGTAACTACGTTTATATATATGTAAATAGAGTTTTACCTACCGTGTTTGCCTCTTTGATCACCATTGGCTGCTTTTAGATCGCATGTATAACATAGTAGTGACGTTCCCTGTATGGCCCCACAATCGAATTACGCATGTTAGGCTATATAAGAATTCGAGTAAACGATGTAGCGTCTTGCCACCTATTAGGTGAGGTGTCGTAGCGGCCTAAGCCGCCGGTGTGCAATGTAGCACAAAACCGCAGCCAGTGCAATATAAATATATTGAAGTTAAAATGCACTCGCTGCAGTTAGTGCAGCAGTGCTATATACAAATTATAGCGCTCGCGGTGCCTTTGAACTGCCCATGCAGAGTGGTACATTGTACCATAACTGCTTGTATCTGTAATTTTTGTATCTGTTATTGTTTATGTGTTCGTTTACATTTATGTATGTATCTTAGGGAAGCACCCTTGTACAGACTAGTCACCCTGTCTTTTTGACAAATTAGATAATTAATTACTGATGTACTTTGTGGGTAATCAAATCATGGTTAACACCTGGTGGCTTAATGGTCTTACTTGTAGTAGCTAATTTAGATTAACAAAACCATTAACAGCCATAGCTACCATATGGCATAACATCATCCCATGAATTAATCTTCACTACAAGCTGTTTCATGTACTTCATAGCAGCTGGTGCTTGAACAGACATATCCATAAGGGTCCCATTTTTTATTTTTCCTGGGCTATAGTGCTATAGTGCACAATTACTATGTAACCATGCAAACTTCTTTGTAAGAATGGTCAAGTTAAACTGTTCTTTGATAGGCACTGTATTGATCCTAATTGTATAGTTGGCCATGCTTTGTGTATTTCTACTTACAACTCACTAATATTAGAAATCTTCTACAATTACATCATACAATGTGATACAATTACACTGTGGCTTACGTTTGGTGCTGCTTCAAATATTAGAAACTCGTTTTGTATATTTTCATCTAGTTCAAAAATTGCCGCTACGTTACCACACCTGCAGTGAAACAACAACAAAAATTACACAATATCTTGTCAAAATAAATAATGTGAATATATTTCTTATACTGTGGTGACAGATTGAGTTCTAGGATTTATTGCTAATGAGGTTAGGCCACAATAAACTATTCACCATAACACACTGGACAACAGCTGGCTCCACTGGTTACAGTTTCAAGGTATAATAGACCATAAATTTTATTATACACATGAAAAGTTCAATAAGACAATAACTCAATTTAATAGCACAATAAAACTTATATTTCAATTATATATGCAGTACACACAAACACTAAGCAAAGCCTTTCGCACTGTATAACACCAAATCTGCTGAAACTGCTTGTGTACCAAGGAGACACACTACATGCACACACTACACATAACTATACACTACACTGCACATACTACACTATACTACACATCAAAGGAAAGCAAAACCTCAGGCAGTGGTACAAAACCCAACTACCACCACCCAGTAAACCAGCAATGGGATGCCTTTGCCTATGCACCACCAGGCACTCGAGTCTGTGTAAGCAATTCCTCCTGGGGCAGGACTAGCTAGTAACCTGCAGGAGGATCTCATAGATGAAGGCTGTGCAATCCATAGTTCTACAATGACATCAACATTGGCAAGGACAGTTGGGAGTTTGCTCCCCAGGTACCCATTGATATAACAGTTTTCCCTAGTTGACACCAGGTCATCAGGTCCCCTATAGAGTTGAGCAAGAATCCACCCATACAAATATTATGAACTCTTGACTTGAGCAATGTGAGTATACAGTTACTTCCTTAAGGAAACAGCAACAACAGCGACTTTGTATTACAAAGCATTGAACCTGTAACCTTATGATGAACAGGCCAGTGTTATAACCACTTGGCTATGCTGCTTCACTTAATAAGGAAGACATTGTTAAACATCAATGGACACTGGCAGAGACAACAGTACACACAAGCATGCACGTACACACACAGAGCACTTACCGATAACAATAGTTAGGAGCTGACCACACAGTCAACACAAGATTCCCGAAGTGCCACTTGTACCCCTCCATGACTAACTGATGTGCTCGACAGATCATATCAATGTTGTTCACTGTATTGAACTACATGCAACAACATGTACAGTGTAAGTCTCTTCAACACAAAGATTGTATAAAAGTTAACTAAATGATATAAGTGATGTTAACTTATTTAACTATATGGTGTTTATGCACATGATACAGTGGGACCTTTATATAAAGGACTCTTTAAGGAGTACTTTACGTTCGTAACCAGAAATTTTAACACTTGCAACTTTAGTGGTAAAATAGTTGCATTGATAGTGGAGTAAGGACATCAATTACATTACAGGCATTTAATGCTATGAATCAGAGACTTTCAACAGTGGCTTCAAATAGAGCTTGTATGGCAAATTGTGTAACAAAAAAAACACTGCTAGATGTGCCAGAAAACACATGAGTAGTGTATATAATTAACAAAATGACAGATACCAGATGTATTCACTTGGTTAAACGCTGTGGCTGTTATTAGCTAAACACTAAAGAATTTACAAAGACATTTGGCACAAATATTCAAGGGAAGCAAATATTTGAGGGTGGCATTTATAAAATAAGAGATGCAGCTATTCATTAAAGACTGTCTTCTATATAATATCCACAATATCTATTCAAGGGTACAAATTAGTGTTAAGGACACAGTTTGGTGACTATTTGAGATGCAGTACTTAACCAAGTAGTTTTTTTCTTTAATACACTTCACTAGGGATATGTTGTTGCAATTGCATAATGTACAATATACCGGGCTAGACTACGCAAGGGGAACGTAAAGAGTTTCCTCTTACCTGTGTCACAACATCTTGTCCAAATAAAAAGCCAGCTCCTCTAGGGCTAACACCCCATCCCTGGATATCTGCAATGAATACAAACAATAATACTACCATAAAATAAATTAGTGATACACTAATATTGTTATGCTTGTTATCAACCAACCAATCTGACACCTTAAGCCTGCAGAGTCATTCTTACTCAATACATTGATTGCTATAAATTATTAGAGATCTTAATCTAGTGGTTGCTATATAAGAGAGTATTCTTTTAAAATTGATGCACACACTATTTTAAGAGCTTCAGTATTCTGGGGCCTATATGATAGGATCTCCAGAGTGGTAGGACAACAATAAGGTGTGCCTACTAAAAGGTAGACACAACACTGAATTTTTTTTAGTTTCATGGCCTTTGCTCCTTCCATTGACATGTTCACTATACAGTCAATTCCATGATACATGAAATCCCACAGCAAACCAAAATATTTTCAAACCATTATGTGATCATAAATACTCATATGCCTTGTAGTTTCACTTAATACTATTGAACAATTTTTTTTTAGCCAAAACAGCTGAGTTATGGCAGCATTATGATGAACCATTTTTAAATGCAAAATTTCATCATTTAGACTCCTTAAAACTCAAAAGGGCAGAAATTCCAAATAATAAGGTAATTTTAGTCAATAATTGTTTAATGGATCAATTTTCACATGTTTTGTAAGAAATTATCACTAAAATCTTGTATTATTGTTTAGGAGTGCTATAAAGTGGTGAGCAATTAGAGCAATGCAGTACCGTATGTCCGTAATGCATATACACACTAAAGTTTTTGCAGCAGTGGATACACTGCTATAAATTTTGTGCCACTTTATATTATAAATAAGCTTCCAATAAGGCACAACTACATACCATAAAAATTGTGATTCTATTTAAAGAACAGTTAGTACTGGTCTTATGGACATACAAATAGTTTACAAGTATGTCCGTAATGTACGTCCGTAACATGAATGGGAAACCCACTAGTATACTGCTTCTGAAAGTTGTACAACAGCTTTATGATAAACTTTGTTTATTCTTGTCAACAATAAAGTACATAACTGAGTTCAGCTCTCTTTAACACATGGTCATAGAATTAGAAGGCAATAATACTGGAATGACCATAAAATTCTTCCAGATCTACTAGAATCAGTTGGTAGTAGCCTTGTCAGTCACCTTACCTTTTAATGGCAAATGGAAAGTACTAAGCAACAAATAAATGCAGTATTCAGGTGACCTTGATTGTAGATGTTTCTATGCGTTATCTGCTGTTTGGCAGAGACTGGAATCATTGGATGTACAGAGTGTATCTCCAGGTTGTGGTAGTATCTGATCATGATTTGCTTTGAGAATCTAGGCTACCAACAGCTGTATAACATGCACCTAGGACACTGTCATTGGAATCACTTCAGCTAATGCTCTGATATTTTCAAAGAGGAGACGGGGGAATGAACCCCTAACCTAGCTTAACCCGAGTAATCTGCCTCCCAACCCACTTTTGAGATTTCTTATTACACTAAATACAGTTATGACCCTTTCTTGGCCAGTTGAAACGAGTAAAAACTTTTACAATATCCTGTTGTAAAACTATATCTAGAAATATTTCTTTTACAGTGTAATGATATAATGATGTGTACAAACTGTGAATGTACGTCTGTAACAACAGAATAGACCATACTAGAAATAACTTATATGTACATGCCTCCCTATGCTGTAATGTGCTTCAAATGTTACTCACAATGTTATTCTGTGGAACATCTAATCAATCCCCCTCCCCCTTCAAAAAATAGCAGGATCAAGGATACAGAAGGGTACTGTTTTTGTTAGTACTATACGGAGCTGTATGTATACAGCATGTATTAGCAGTACAACTATACACACCATCTGTTTTCACGTCAACACACTGTTAATGCATAGTAGCTGTACAACGTGGACTGTACAAGTCCTCGCTAAGCATTAGGCATATAAATCTATCTTATAAGCAAACTGAAATCAGAGCTGTACATCTGTAAAATAAGATTTGTACGTCCGTAACACCATAAAGCAGCTGCTAATTTCATATGAAATAAGAAACATAGTTCGCTTGCACTTAATTACAAAAGCTATCTCTATGGTGAAAATATCTTCAATAAACATTGTTGAATATACCCCCATAGTTCACAGAATTTTAATCTTTGTATTGGAATTCGAGCAAGTTCCACATACGTCCGTAACGCTCAATATTATCCTTTTCTTGCCCAATTAAAGTAAGCAAAATATTTTTACACTATGCTATGGTAAAGGTATGGCAAGTATATATGTCCTTGTGATATTAGTATAGTGAAACAATACTGCATGCTAATAGAATAGGCAGAGGAAGTGTGTGAATGTACATCCGTAACAATGGAATTTACCATACAATGAACTATTCGCCTCGTGCTTTATTAGCATCTCGGTTGCACGCCTCGTGCTTTATTTTTCATATAGCACTCATAGCTATGCTTTAAATGATTTATGGAACTTTCTAGTCGTGTAGCTTCACCATACACTAGGACTCATAATTAACACACGTTGCACAAACTATTAGCAGCCTGAACACACACAAACTGGTTAACAAAGTAACTCACGTGTACTTCACCATAGTTTGGCATAGTAGACGTTCATCGCGTATTTTAGCAGGTTTTGCTCGCAACCCACAATCGATTCTATTGTGAGTCACACGGTGAAATATTTCCGCGATATCTCCAGGACTTGTCCGTTTATTCGTTTACATTAACAAACGTAACAGCAACATTACCTTCTCCCACCCATCATCAAAGCATTTAAGTATGTCTATAAAAGCAATCCAGTGGTAGAACTCATATTGGCTGGGGTGATTGATCACTCAGGGCAGCAAGGCTATCAGCCTTCACTGGTGTGGGTGATTAGTCGTACCGGCGTGAGCCCTGCTATTAGCCTGCACTAGAGCACATGGGAAACTGTGCTTTATTGCCCACAAAAAGCGCTTTATTACACCCCAGAGTGCTTTATTCCTTCAATAAAGCACTCTTTGCGGTGCAATAAAGCACTCTTTGTGGGCAATGAAGCAATGTTGGCCGGCTGAGAATGTACTTTATGAAATGTAAGGGTGCTCTGTACAGTTCCATGTATGGCTTCTCATAAATTATGTTTTCTGCTATAACTTACGAACGGATTAAACTATTCTGCTAAACTCTTTTTACTTGCAATAAGCTATCACTACTGCACAGTTTAGTCCAAATCCCATGTCTTAACTCACTGTAGAAGGCAAGTTATAAATGTTCGCTTCAAACTAGAACTAGTCCCACAGTTTATGCCCTAGAGACTTGATTCTTTAAAAATACATTATTGAAAACTGTACAAACAAACGTGCGTTTCTATTTTTGTTCTCTGGCTTCTCAGTTATCAGATACTCTTCTTTCGCTTTTGTGCTGGCACTAATCAGTCTTCTTTACCTCCACGCCATTCCTCACCAGAAGGAGCTATCAAAAAACGACAAACGCTCTTTTAATGCATAAATATCATGCTTGCCCATCTGAATTTTTTGTGCCTATCGGATCTAAAATGACAAACTAGTTCTATTTTTAGTATCAAGGTGTAGAAACTGAGGCGCCCACAGCTGTTCTATGGCCACAGTTATTGTTTCTTAATTGTATAACCTGAAGATAATCGGTAAATTATGGATCGCTATATTCATTAGACCACGATGAAGAAGATACAACACTTACTTCGCTTCCTTCATGTATATCACTCTTCTTTCTTCATTTGTGGCAGGTTATTTCATTACAAAAGACATTTTCTCATTGGGCGAGCCACTGTTAAACAAGCTACAGACTAATTAGATAATTACTGGTGACCATGGGAATCCATTAGTAAACCCCAGCTGTGTTAACCTCAGAAGCCATACACAGAACTGTACAGAACACCCTTAAAGTATACCTTTTCCTTTGATCTCGCCCATGCAAAGTTCTATAAGTATATGTTAAAGCACTGCCTTGCTCGTGCTATATGAAAAATAAAGCACAAGGCAAGCGGCTGAGATGCTAATAAAACACTCGGCAAAAAGGCAATGCTTTAAATGATTTATGGAACTTTCTAGTCATAGCTTGCAGCTATACACTAGGACTCATACACTGTAACTAACATGCATTGCACGAATTATTAGCAGCCTGAATGCACACAGACTAGTTTAACAAAGTAACTCACACGTAGCTCACCATAGTTTGGCACGGTAGACGTTCATCGCATAGTTTGGTAGGTTTTGGTCACAACCCACAATCAATTCTATTGCGACACATGGTGAAGAATATCCGTGATATCTCCAGGACTTGTCCGTTTACATTAACAAACAAACAGCAATGTTGTTACCTTCTATCACCCATCATCGAAGTATTTAGATATGTCTATATAAGCAATCCAGTGGTAGAACTCTTATTGGCTGGGGTGATTGACCACTCAGCATGGCGAGGGCTATCAGCCTGCACCGGCTTGGGTGGTTAGTCCTACTGGCGTGAGTACCGCTGGCTATTAGCCTGCACTAAAGCATGTGGGCAACTGTGCTTTATTGCCCACAAAGAGTGTTTTATTGTACAATTAAAGCACTCTTTGCAGTGCAATAAAGCACCATTTGCCCTAAAGTGTATTTTGTGAAGTTTAAAGTACACCTTTTCCTTTGATCTTGCCCACGCAAAGTTCTATAAATGCTCTTTAAATAGGGATGTGAAAATGTGACCACACAATCATACCATGATATAGGGTTGGGCGATATTTAATTTGTGACTTGCAGTTATCGCATGAGTTGTGATTACTGCAATATTGCATGTAAAAATTAAACTCAACCAAATAATTTGAAAAGTCTTCAATGCCAATATAAGGGGACTTCGTGGAATACGGAATAGCGGAACAAGCAGAACTTACCTTCTGCAGATTATACAAATAGTTACATACTCTATAGTAATTATACTTTGTTTACCTTGTAACAGCTCTGCATGGCACGCATGGCAATGGATAGGTGAGCATTTAATAGGAATAGCATACAATGCATCTTCCTAGAACTATTTATCTTCGCTAAACTTACTTATCTTCTGCAGATTATGCAAATAGTTATATCTCTATAGTAATTATACTTTAGTTACTTTGTAACAACTCTGCATGGCACGCCATGGCAATGGATAAACAGCAGCTGGACGAACATTAAATAGGATGACCACACAACCAATCCTCCTAGAACGGTCTATCTTCTCTAAACATACTTACCTACACTCCTTAATTAATATTGTAAGGTCTAGTTCTATTCTTAGGACAGATTAACTGGTCTTCAAGTTCATCCGACTGAGTCGCACTATCGAGTTAGTGGAGTCCAGTGGTTGTGTTTGTCCTTAAAATGGATTTCAAGAAGCTTTAGGTTTGAACCAAGGAGTGTAGGTAAGTAAGTTTAGCGAAGGTAAATCACTCTAGGACAATTTGTTGTGTGCTTGTCCTATTTAATGTTCGCCCAGCTGCTGTTTTTCCATTACCGAGGCATGCCATGTAAAGCTGTGACAAGGTAACTAAATAGTATAGAGTAGGCATACCTATTTGCGTAATCTGCAGAAGGTAAGTTTTGCTTATTCCGTTATTCCGTATTTTACAAAGTCCCCAATATAAGTGCTTGTTATTTATGCATGTAATAATTGTATTGTGGGCACTTGGTTAGACGATATTGGCAATTTATTGTCCAGTTCTACCATGAGGCCACTATTTAGTGATTTTCTGTTTTTCATCAGTGCCCACATGTATTTTTACTGCCGCACATATTCCCCCTTTATTAAAGATTTAACCATTATTTCATCTGATTAATCAAATATTGAGGATATGCATGCAGTTCAGTTTTCAAGATTGCTGCACTCTTACAGTAGCAACCTTGCAAATTGTACTCAAGAGAATGCGAAGATTGGTGGTATACAAGTAAGATGATCCTCGAGTGGAACTGATCACGTGATGAAGGACAACTACATGTAGCTGCATCTAAAGAGGATAGCTGCCATACTAGCTATGTTGAGTTAAAATTGCCTGTTATGCAGATAGTATCAGGTCCTGAAGAGTATAGATGTATGAAAATAAGTCTTGCTAGCTATGATGTGGCAAGTATAGGGATAATGGGTAATGACCTGCCTGCCCGCACTCTACATTTGGAATTTTCTGATGAAAAACAGAAAATCACCAAATAGTGGCCTGATAATTAATATTATTGTAGTAACACACTCAACACAACAGGCTTTGTAATTCCAATACTTGAATTACCAAGCCAAGTAGTAATACAGTAGGCCTGATGATCAGTTCATGGGAAATATATAGATCCACATAATTATACATTATCTACCATTCACAGAGTGTATGACTGTTACCTTCTGGATCTGACCACAGTAGATCACACATGGGACCATCATGAGGTACTTCCTGTTTCCTGTCTATTGTACGTATCTGAAATAGAATGAAGTGCACATGACATCATGAGCACATACTCAAGAATACAGTTATGTAATACATCAATTTGAAAATGAAGTAGGGATTCCAGTGATAAAAAGAAGTGAAACAAGGGATGAACAATGGTATTAGCTTGGTGGGAAAAATTGGCATGTTATAATAATGATGTTGTTTAATGCCAAAGTAGGAATTTCCTATGCTGTAATCATTCATCTCTTGTTTCACTACTTTTTATCATTTGGATCCCTACCTCATAATAATTTTTAATACATTGTATACTATTTTTTTTGTTACAGCATACAGCTATACACATATGACTGCTCTATTAGGGTGACTACTGTATTAGAGTATTTCAAGGTGGCCTTTCAGGCACCTTCCATGCAGGGGTGTCATTATTTCATATTTTCACTGTAACGGGGTGTTAGGGTTAGGGGTGTGGTCATCAAGATTGAAATAGATTACATTTTGGAAGGCTTTGTCTCCATATCAACATGTAATGAGCATTATAACAATAACATTAAAGAGTTCACATGACAATATCAAAAATGAAGTCATTTCCGGAATCTGGGGTATATAAGCTGCCACGTGTCCTAGTCTGGCTTTTTATTTGCTGTTGCAGCAGTCAACTTGCATCTCTGTGCTCAAGAAAGTATATCGTCTACAGCCATGACTGATCTACCAGCAAACGCAAACGTGACAACAAAAAGACCTTCTACAATCCATCTCATCTCTACAACAGGAAGTTGCTGAACTCAAGAACAATGGTGCTATGAGCTCAAAGTGTGGCAAGAAATGGACTAACCATCAGTCCAGTACCAACAACAGGAATGGGTTGACTCGCGAATGTGAGGAAAACCCCTCCTAGCAGCACTCCGGCCATGAGAGTAGCGATAGCAACTCTGCCAGCTGCACACACTTAGAAGACATAAATCTTCTGATGACTAGGAGCCACTGTAACGCTCCTGTGTCTGAAGGAGGCAAAGTCTTTCTGGAGACCATCTTTACTTCAAGGATGAAGCATCCCAAAAGGAAGGCCAAAGTTGCCAAATTTGGTCAACCCGAGTCTAAGTGGGGGAAATTACCAGCACTTCACTCAGTGGTGGAAGGGATCCTCTCAAATGAGGCCCTTAGGCAAGACCAGAAGGCATTTAGATCACAACAAATGTGACTAAATGCAGCAGGCACCTTACAGCTTGGAGGAGGCACACAAAGGAACCCTGACACTACCAGAGGGCATTCCCATACTGCAGACCCCCTTGATGTTGATGGCAGATGCTGCCCAACATCAGTTTTCTCAAAGCAGATAGGCCCTCTTCAACACGTCAACTCCCCACCTGAAGAAAGTTATGGGTGAAAGTTATTTCGTCAAAGCTCAGCCTTTTTGTTTTGTTTGGGGAGGACTTAGCTTAAGCAGCTTCCTTGAAGGAAGTTGTTTACCAGCAGCCAGCAAAAGGGAGTAAGAATTTTCAGGGAGGCTACCCTCGCAAACACAGTTGGGGCTGAGCACACAAACTCTCAGCCTATCTCTGGTTTCTTGGGGGAGTTGACCCATAAGTCCCTCTCTGCTTTCTTGGTTAGGTTCAGACTGATGTTGAATTTGCTCGTCCAGCGGTTGTTCCCGCTGATTTTATTATTTTCTGAAGGGCTCTGTAGTGCAGGGGGAGGAGGCCCTTGCCAGATAGCCCTCACTGTAGCTGTTATCTTCCCAGCAAATCTCACCTGTAACACTAGTTTTTGTTGTAAGAGGGCACAGCATTCTGCTGTATCTTTCAGCTTCTCAGCTGGGAGTGCCAGGTGAAGGGATGCCAAGTTCATCTGGAGCCATAGGAATCCCATTTCCTGCATGGGAGCAAGTTGGGACTGACCATTAGTCCTAGGGTTTTGAAAATCTGGCACACTGAAGGGATAACTTGGGTCAGTTCCCCTTTGAGTGGTGTATTACGAGTATGCCATCCATATATATTATTACACGAACACCCATTTGTCTCAGAAGCCGAACAACTGGTTTCATAATTTTATGTGAACACCCTGGATGATGATGTTATCCCGAATGGGAGGCACACAAACTGGTAGATATTCCGCTACCACTTGAGGCACTGGTGCTCCTTGTGTATTGGGACCTGAAGGTAAGCATCTCTCAGGTCCAGCTTCACCATCCAGTACTGCTTGTTGAGATTTATGACTGGCCTCTGCCCTCCCCCTTTCTTTTCTACCATGAAGATCTGGGAGATAAAACTGAGTGGGAGACTCTGCACTATGCTCACAACTGGGCACTGACCACCCAACACTGATGGGCAATCATGAGCTACCAACTAGAGCCCCACACCAGGCATGCTCACAACAAGAGCAAACCAAAATCTCACAGTAGGTCGGAGAGTTATTGGCCAAAGGGGCCATAGTCAAAGCTCAAGACCCCCTTGCCAGATTTGGACTGATAATGTGTAGTGTTCCACCAATAATCGGATTGGTATCGGAGCCGATATTGGGTTTTTAGGATTGATTGGTAGCGGATAGTAGGTAATCCGATACCGATTAATAGCCACTCGCGCCAATCGTCACCATCATAACTATCACCATAAATGCTATGCTAGCAAAACATGAGGTATAACAAGTTGGAAATAGTGTTGAGCATTATTCTAGCAGGAAAGGTGCAGGAACTGCTTTGTTAAACATTGAACAACTGCTGCTTGCTATGTTTGCATGAAAAAGGTCGAAATACTCTAATAGAACGGTCACTGCACAATAAAATATTCTAATAGAGCAGTCGCACATAGCTACCTTAAGGTGTGTGTAAATTGTATGGCAATTATCGGTATTGGTATCTGTATCGGTGAAAATTTACTGCTAGGTATTGGTATCGGATCAGTAGGTATTTTCTGTATCGGTGGAACCCTAATAATGTGTGAGTCCATCTGGGTCATCAACACCCTTAAGCGATCTGTTTGAGTGTTAATATGGGGGTAGGCTTGGCAGAATTTAATAAAATCTGTACATGTGGTGTTTACACATTGCCTACTAATACTAGTTATGCTTTTCCCTGTTTCTCTGGTACTGTGCTTCTTCTGGTTGTACTTCCCATGGTCGTAGATGTTGTGGCAGCTGGTGGATACCCCTAGACCACAGCTCCATGATGACAGCCCCCCTTCTAACCCGCACCCCAGAAATGTTCATCGACTCCAATCCATCCAACAAGGGTTGGGGAGCACGTCATGGAGAAATCTGTGGACAGGTGGAAGTGGTTGATGACGGAGGCATCGAACCACATCAACTATCTAAGCTGCTAGCAGCCTACCTCGCAGTCCAGTGTTTCGCAAAACAGAACACAACATAACCATACTGTTACGACTGAACAATGTAACTGCAGTGGCCTATCTACATAAACAATGGGCAAGACCCACTCCTAATTGCTGTGATATCTAGCTCTCTCCATACGAGAATGGAGCCTGCAACGGATTATATTCCTGTCAGCAGAGCACCTGCCAGAGAAAGAATACAATGGCAGACGAAGAGTCCAGGCTGTGAGAGACAGATGTGACTGGATGTTGGACCCTGGGATCTTCAATCTGATCCAGTCGAGGGTCAGCCCAAGTGAAATAGACCCATTTTGCCTCATGCCTGACCAGACAGCTACCGTGATTATTCAGCTGGAGGCCTGATCCAGAAGGGGAGAAAACAGATGCATTCAACCAAGACTGGTCAGTGGCCAAGGGTTGTGCCAATCCCCCCTGGTGATAGCAACAGAATGCCAGGCTTGTGCTGATCACTCCTCACTGGAACACATAGCCCAGGTTCCAAACCATACTGAGACTACTAAAGGATTAACCTTGCTTGCTCTCCAGGGACAGAGACCTGGTGCTTAATGTCAGAGCAGGAATTCATAATGAAGCAGGGAATTCCAGAGCTAATTGCATGGCCTATCTGATGCTGCAGACCTCCTCCTGGAGGACAAACACTAAGTCAAATTACAACTACTTATTTGCTACACGGGCAGATTGGTGCAAGAAATGGGATAGGAATCCCACTGCTGGAACTGTAAAATAAATTGTAAACTTTCTAGCTGAGTTGTTTGACCAGAAATATAAATACCAATCCTTGAACTCATACCGCTCAGCAATTTCATCAGTTCATTCAAAGGAAGATGGCCACTCAGTTGGGTAACACCCATTGGTGGTTTGAATGCTTAAAGGAGTATCTAAAGAAAGACCACCACTGCCCAGGTACTCCACCTTTAGGGACGTTGGGGTAATAGTAAGGTATCTTAAGCAATTAGACACTAACAGTCCACTCTCACTTTGTAACCTTACAATCAAAGCCATAACACTTCTAGTTCTACCAAGACCATCAAGGTCCATGGACTGGATATAAAGTCTCACACCTTCACTGGTCTTCAAGCCATAACATTTATCAAAGCAGAGCAGACCATCAAAGCTTCTAGCAGACTTCTATCCTAGTTTCCAGGTGATCTGGATGTGTGTCCAGTAACAATGCTGCAAGCTTATGAGTAGAGGGACTTTAGAATTCAATTGAGGGTGAGGGTAAATCAACTCTGTTCCTGTCATGGATCGGGAAGCATGACCCTGTTACCAATAGTACAATTGCTTGATGGATAAAGACATGTCTCCAAGAAGCTGGAATAGATGTCGGAGTATTCAAAGGCTTACTCAACAAGAGGAACAGCAAGCTCAAAAGCTGTCTTGTCTGGAGTGACAGTCTATATCCTACAAGCAGTCAATTTGTCCTCGTAGAGTACTTTTCAAAAGTTCTATCATTGTCCATTTGATGCCAACAGCAAGTTCTCATTTGGGACAGCTGTTCTGTCATTACCTGGAGCTTCAAACTTACATGTTGATATGGAGACAGGGCCTTCTGAATGCAATTCCGAATGGCTCGGGGCATGTAATGCTTGCATGCTACATGAGGAAGGTGAAGTTGAAATATCAACATGTCCCTCCCATCATTACCCTCCCATCTTGATGTGTGTGTGCGTGCGTGCGTGCGTGTGTGCGTTAATTGTGTATTATTATTTTCACTGCAGCTTATAGCTTATTGTGCAACCTATCCTGTAGTTGCACTTCAATTCACTATCTACTACAAAGAGCCAGACTAAAAGGTCATGTGGTAGCTTATATACACCAGATTCCAGAAATGACTTCATTTTTAATATTGTCACGTGAACTCTTTAAATATTACTGCAATATTGCATAATTATGCTCATTACATGTTGATATTTCAACTTCACCTTCATGTAATTCTTAATAGCCGCATTACATGCTCTGAGCCATTTGGAAATTAAGAGGTATGGTTCCGGTGCTCGATGGTTATTAATCAACAAGACCGTGAATGGGAGTTGTCTGAGTTGTCTCAAGCCTATCGTGAAGTTACACTTACACACAGACATGCATGCACACTTTTCTCAAATTACATAAACACAGATCAACATAGCCATATAATACACACACATGCTAACACAATTTGTTACACACAGTCACACTGACTCCAACACAACCACAGTACAGATCAACAGTAATAGCTACTATTTTTTGCACCAGTGACTGGGAGAACATGACACATGACTGAACTTGAAGCAAACGAGTGCTACTCAACCACTTAATGATGGGATAGAGAGCAAGACAAAACAGTAACGAAAGTAGCAGAGTGACATATGAAGTTTACACCATTTACACCATTTAGTCAAAACCCAAAGAAGTTTAATATCATTCATCAAGTCCACAGTCATCTATTATATGATGGAAGAGAAAGGTTTGAACATGGCCACAGTCCAAACCTATCACCCAAAAACCTGTTTTGATTTCCCCTCACACCAAAAAGGCTGTATTGCTTGGGTAAAATAAAGTGCCTTCAGACCGACCCAAAGAGCTTGTCAAGTTGCTAGATTTAAATTTAACGGAATTTTCTATTACCTATCTACCTGATGCATTCAGTCAAGTATTGCAGAAAAAGGCCGTTAATTACATATAGAGAAGAGAGTACCTAACTCCCACTCCCATAGTCCCAAGACAAACTATTGTGTGGAAGTTAAAATGGTTTTCACCTATAGATTTTTAGTACTGTATGTATCTTGAATGTTTGCAAGGACTTATATCCTACTAAACCAGCAAATCACCACCAAAGACTGAGCAAGGATATACAATACAGTGTCCCTTCAATTTCAGAACACTTGAAAGTATGCTTTACTCGATAACATGGCGATGCAGTTGAAAATTCCTCCACCGTCTATAACTGGTTTAACAGATGTTCTTATGGAGTTATCCTTGAGGTTATCAGTATCAGGCATATGTTTAATGCAATAGTGCTGAGTTGAATGTATACACCCTCATGTCTGGGATGATCTATGCAACAACATATACTAACTATTCTAAATAGAAAGGAAGCCACGATCACTTGTTATAGGACTATATGGCATTAGATACTGTTCTCTGCATACTATTATTAATTAAGGACCACAGAAATTTATACAGTGCCTACCTTGAAAACCCACAACTTTATGAAACTTATGCATTTTGTTATTTGATAAGTTTGTAGTGTTAGTAAAACTCCAGGAAGTAGTAAAATCTAATAGAAATTATAGCTCCTATTATTTCGAAGAAAGCTCTTAGTTAACTGCCTATACACTTGGATGTATATATATGATGGCGGGCTTTCATGCAAGTTTATATTTGAACATGCATGTACGATGCTGGTCCCTAAAGGTGATATAGTTACAACAGATTTTCCGCATGTCCCATGATAAGAAAGTTAGTGCAACTGAAGGGTCCAGTGGCAAAAGGCCATTTGAAAACTTAGGTGACCACATAGTGGGCATTAAACAGATTTTCGGGGCATAACTGAATTTGTTAAAAATTTAGTCGAGACTGCCATGAACTTTTAAATTCTTAGCGACAACATTATATCATGTGGAAGCCATTCTACCGTACGGAGGGAAACTTAGACGAATTAGGTTTGAAACTACAGTTGGCAAAATAAAATTTGGCAAATTGTTATCTAGACGCGCGCCCGTAATCAATTAATTAAATTTCTTATGCGCTGCATTCACACACGTCAGAACCCAGTATTAGCTAAATAGACTATGTGGTAATCAACTGCAGGTTCAAACCAGTCTTTGCCCAGGAATAGCAGATATGCCGGCAGCACTTACGTTTCGTCTGGACTCTAAGGTTCGAGGATACCATGTATACCAAGCTATTCGGACAAACCCATGTATAGGAGATGAACTAATTTGTGAGTGGGAAATAGGTAATTCTCATGATCCACAAGCAGTAGCAATGAAGAAAGAAATTGACGGTGTCATAAGCATTGTTGGCCATGTGCCACGTGAAATATCATCGATTTGCTCAAGTTTTATACGACAGGGTGGCGCTATCCGGTGCTTAATAACTGAGAGCAGGTGGTATTCTTCTGATCTACCACAAGGTGGTCTTGAGCTACCTTGCATTCTGGTCTTTACTACTATGTGTGATGAGTTGAATCAAATCACAAGGAAACGGCTGGAAATTACTCTATCTGTGAAAGTCCGTGAAGGAACCTTAGATGATGAAAAAACAGATACAGGTAATGCAGCTGCAGACACGCACTCTCGAATTAGCAGCTCAGATTGCAGTCATCAAAGTGAAACTGCCGCAACTACTGCAAAGACAGCTGGAGTTCAGATTACAGAGGAACAAGCTAAGCTGCCGGAATTAGAGGTTGATTTAACGAGTACATTGGAGAATGAATCACCAATGAAGAAAGCTAAATTGTTTGATGCTGAGGAAATAGTAATGGGACAGGAGCTAACTGACAATGAAATAAACCTGGCTCAGCAGCTATTAAAAGTGCAGTTTCCAACGTTGAAGGGTCTGCAATCAACATTATACCAAGAGAAAGAACAGAACCTAACAGAGAACGATGTGAACAATAAGCTTCAAATAATCCATTGCAGATCCCGTCGTCACTGGATTGTTGCTTCCACAGTAGGATGTAGACTTGGCCAGGTAAAAGTTTATGATTCACTTTTTACTTACTGTGACAAAGAAACAGCAAGTGCCATTGCAAATTTATTCCAGTCCAGGACCAGTTGTTTGAAACCAATCATAACGATGTCTCGTTGTCAGAAACAAAAGGGGGGTGCTGACTGTGGTTTATTTGCTATAGCAAATGCCACAGCCAAAGCATTTGGTAAAATCCCTGCAAGCTACAATTTATGCAAGCATCCCTTAGGTCCCATTTAGTTGATTGCTTTAACAGTAAATTAATATCACCTTTTCCTTGTAAGTAATGTATTTAGATCTGCAATGATAGTGGTTTACAAATGTAAAAATGTACATTTTTTAAATTCACTTTTTTAATTGCATTTATAGTTATTATGGTTTTTGGTTGTAATGATTCACAAATGATTGTAGTAATGAATATAATTGTTTAGTTCACCTTTTAATTGTATGTAATCTGTGTAACTATGTAGATTATACATATTGGTTTAAAATTACAATTAGTGATTCACAAATGATTGTATAGCTATAATTAAAAATGTAATCAGTTTCTGGTGAGCAGTAATTCTAATTCAAGTCTATATTCAAGTTTCACAACTCTGCATACAGTCAAGTATACCAGCTTCTTTAAATCCATTTATAACAAGGCTTGGGTTATTTGTGATGTATGCATGCATAGAATTAATCCATGCTGCACCAAGAGGCTTAAGAACACTCAACCTTAAATCTATGGCATTTTGTCCGTCAAGTTGAGAGCAAACTTGCTTTGCATACCATTCTCTGAATTGACCACGTAAAAAATCTTTTGCTGCCTTGTTGACACTCAAATCTAAAGGTTGTAGCCTGTCAGTACAATTGGGTGGAATCATCACAACATTGATCTTGTTTGAATCAAGCAAAGTTAGAAAGGATGGGGTACACTGAACCTTTGAGGGGTCAAATATCAATAAAGCTGGCTGATCACTGCAAAGTTTCAGTGTTCTTCTCTTTTCGTTTACATACGGCAATATTATCTCAGTGAAATACTCTTTCATTGTAAGCTCATTTGACCAGTATGTTGGTGTTTTAGTAATGTGCCATGAAGAAGGAAAGTTGTAATGTGGAAGGCAGCGATCAGTTTTTCCTTCGTAGATGAGCTGCAAGGGTAAAAACTCACCTGTTGCAGAGCCTGCAAAGACAGCTGTGAGTTGTCTATTATCATCTTTAGCTATTATTTCAACTCGTTTTGTCCCTTCCTTTTCCATTGTCCAATCAGGAATTGGCACATAGTTCAGAGCTGTCTGGTCAAAATTAATTACCAATTCTGGTGGAACACTGTCCATGCAGACAATATTTTGTATCTCAAGCAGATATTTGCCCTTCAATACTTCAAACTGAGCTACATCCACTTTTGATTTACTACATGCCTTTCTCATGACATATCCCATCCTGCCTAACAAAGACTTAGCCCAGTCGGTAGTTAAACTGAACATGCTGCCTTCCGCACCATCTGACCCAGCATATTTGTTCATGACAATTCCTTCTCCAGCTGCAACCACTAAAGATGTATTTATTGGCAGCCCACGTTTTCGCAAATCTTTAACGTACTCTTGCACTTGGTGATCTAGTGCATCTGGTAAAAGAAGTGGTTGTCCTTGCTTTTTACGTGGCAATTCTTTAACTTCTTCATGATGAGCTTCTTCACTTGGGCCAGCACTCAGGTCAACATTGTTGCCATCTGCAGAAGCTTGGCGAGGTTTAGATTGTTCTCAACAGTGATCTTTGTACAAATCTTTAAACCTTCGCGTAATTGTTTCTGTTAATGGGAGATCCCAGTACTTCCGAGTGTAGTAGCGAAGAGTGGTAGTCACACCATGTTCTGCTGCTCGCTTGCCTATCTCGTACCTTTGGCCAGGTGTTAGCATCAGGTATGGCTTGGACCGTGAACCTCAAAGATCATTCTTTGCTTTAAGCTGTCGTGAAACCTTTGCATTTGCTAGCTCGATGGCCGTTGGTGGCACAGAGTTACTTAACGGACCACTAGGTTCTGGCAAACTATCATCATCATCGGCCGATTTTGCCCCAGTTTTGTTCATTTGCTTGAAATACCGTAAAATAGACATGCCTTCAGTTAAATTGATCGAGCTTAGACTGAAAGATTACACGAAGCGGCTGCCTGTCACGTGACCTATTTTTAGCATGCAAAATATTTGGATGGATAAAATTTGGTGAATCCATGGTCATTCGCCAAATTTTGCTGGCACCAAAGTTTCTCTCCGTACAGTATGGAGTATCTAAAATGACACATGTCCCCTTCAATTGTCCCAATTCTTATTTACTGGCACACAATCATGGTATAATAAAAACAACACCAGTAAAGATTAGTAAAGGAAATGTAAACTCGATTCCTTTACAAAATATGGCCCCCTCCACCAGTAGTCACTGAAAATAGCAGGTTGGACTTTGACCACAAAAATAAAGTACACACAAAAAGAAATACGCTACATAATTAGCTATTCCAAGTTCCAAACTGTTAGAGCAAGCCAAGTTAATTGCTGAATTATGCAAATTCTGATATCTGTGAAACCTTGACCTAGAGCTGTGAAACTGGACAGAATATCATAACCGGTTACTGAGCAGATCATAACTGCCGGTTATCCGGTTAACTGAATTGTCTAAAATTTTCAGCGAATTTTATGCTTTAGACTACTTGCACCTGGATGATTGTAGTATGGTTTGTCAATATGGTGGCCAAAGTACGTAATGGGCACAATGTATATACTACAAGTATGAGGTCCAAGTTTGCTGTTTAACACCTAGCTGAAGTTCCTAAACATTAATAGAATAAACAGAAGACTACTCCAAAATAAGATCCACCAAAGGAGCAGATCAGAGGAGGTATGACACGTATACGTGAGCACATGTTTTGTACAGAGAAGCTATTTCGGAAGTTATTGATCTAAAATACGTACCAATCGAACCCTTTTCTGATGCTTAATTCAGCGGTGCAATCAATCCCATTCAACCCTGATGGTTTGGTTTCAATATACACAGCCAAATGGAGATGCCGTCACGTGATGAACAACTTACCAAATGACATAAAGCCAAGCAGCAAATTGAGAATGGTAAAATTGCAGAAATTAATAAGTAGACAGGTTTTGATGAACTGCTAAGCTACTTAGACACTTGTGCAGTTGATTTACACTAGTTTTCTCTTCATTAAAAGAATGCGATTACTGTGAATTCTTTTCAATAGCACTTAATTCATGTCGTACCTCCTCTGGGAGCAGATATATGAACTGAAGAAGCACACTGCCCAGTCAAGTTCTGTTGGGTAACAACTTAGTACGAATCACCTCCTCCAAAGGACAAACTTATATAACAAATACACCTGAGTGATAACACCATGTGTAAAAGCAGCAGTGGCTGAGTCACTGATATGTCATACACAAAATTTCCAATTCACGTTTCCACACTGTAACTTTCTGAGCAATAAAGGAAGTGACAAGAGACTGCACCCAGAGCAGCTCCTAGATGATGCTTTCCTTTTGCAGTGATTAAAACACCAGGATCCCGAAAAATCGAGACTGCAGCATCATAATGAGCAGGTTTCACTATCAGACAGGTTTTAGATGGATTTGGAAATAACCATAGGTGGGATCAGCAGAAACAAGTTGATCCCACCAGTATTGGATATCGGCTAATCATCACATGCAGTAGCATCATCAGCATCCCAAACCTGCTTAACAAAATCATCAGACAAAGTGTTAACTAAAGGAACAACTCCCAAGGCATACATGGGCATAGCCAGGGGATCCCCTTGGGTGGTACCCTCCTCAGATAGCAAGGTTTCCCTCCAATATACAAATTGACATCTGTCCTGTAAGTATTGATAAGGATAGTGGAAAATAATGGACATAACCGCTGCAATGTTACTTGACGACTCAAAAAAAAAAAAAGAATTCGTTGTATCAACTAAAATGACCCTTCAACATCCAGTGAAGAAAAAAAGATTCCTCATAGAGTGCATGGCAGCCTCACAGCCAGATAATCACCCAGCACACAACTGTAGAGGTCCAGCAGTAGCCTGGATATCATCATAAATAACTGAAACAACAATTTTGCAATCAAACGTCGAACAGTTTCACCTACACCAACGGGTTCTTTTGTCTAAAGCAATTAGATGACACGCAACAAATGAAGATAAACAAGCAGGGTCTACAAATTCTGTACAAAGCCTTCTGGAAACCAAAGACAAAGCATAACAGAAAGAACGAAATGAAATACACATGTGCTTTCAATTCCAAAGGCTTAAGCGCAACATGGCACACACGAATAGCATCAATTTGATAAAGAGTCTGTAATGTTCTACTCTCCAAACCACTCTATTTATATCACCGTGTTTCCAAAGAGATAAGCAATGGTTAAGATGAAAACACACTACTTCTCCCTACATTCTGGGAGCTAGCAGCCATGTTTTGCTAATGTAGCACTTAAAATGTGCAGCTTTTATCCCTCCATATCAGCTTTTTTTCATTGCCAAACTAGTAGATACAAACATACACATTTGCTCTCCTACGTTTTATTTATTACACACAGTCAGACTGGCTGACTGCTAAGCTACTTTGATTCTTAATGAGGAAGAAAAAATGTCAACCTGTTATGAAATTCAAAGGAAGCTTTATGGCAAAGTAATCAGAGTTGATACACCATATACACAAGATGAATAGCCAGGTGTACAGAAGGGAAGTAAGCAGAGGATGTATTCACCATCCAATATGTGCTTTTACATATTGCCGGAAAAGAACTGTTTGACATCCATGGTGGAGCGGAATACCTCCTCAAAGCATTTGTTAGTACTCTACAAAAACAACAAACTAGTCTCACACCAGTCACCATGAAAGCCCACTGAATGGATGGGAGCTTGAACAAGTTTTAATAGACCAAAACCTATTATAGTATGCAGTGATGTGCCCAGGTTTAGTTAGAATGATGGTTACAAGAGACAGAAACGTTCTGTTGTGCCTTAACTTGTGTATGTGAGTGGTGGTTGGTACCAACCACTGCTGACCACTGTGGGCACATCCCTGAGTATGTCAGTAAGAAAACAACTACTTTCCATTATTCTTGCTCATATCACTGGTATAAAAGGAAAACGCATTTTGCCTTTAGTACCTCCTACAGGGAATCCTCTCATGAAAGCTACCAGGTTAGTGATGAACCATGAAACTACCACATCACCACCTTTAACTCAGTTCAAACACAACACAGAAACCATGCAGGTAATAAATGATGGCATCTTTATGAGGTTATTGCTTAGGTGACTGCAAAGGATTCTAAACCAGCTTTACAGCAGCCTCTTATTCTTTACAAGTAATCCAAGATATGACAGCACTGAAAGAAGCCACCTTCCTTTGCTGTGGCACCAGTGAAGGCAGTGATATACTGTAGCACAAAGATGAGTCTATAAAATGAACTAACACATATGTAGGTTCTCTTTAAGCTTTCAAATTTCACTACCAAGCTCCACCTTAACTTTAAATACTGTAAAGTAATTTTTGAATGTTTTTAGATATGTATTATCGCACATTTCCAAGACCTATCTTTGTAAAAACATTCTTACAAGTAACCTTCACATGATCCAACATTTTGGCAATTCACTCATGTCACTGATGTCAGTATTAACAACAGTACCCTAGAGGGATATTTGAACAATGATGATGATGATAATGGTTAACTGCATCATTAGCCAGTAAAATAGCTGATCCAAAACAACCAATGTTGGGAATTGATCCCTAGCATAGATACGATCATGCTGGTCACGTTGTGGATACCAGAGTGGGAATTGAGTCATCAGTAAGTCAAGAGAGTTTTTGATAAGCACGCAATACTTTGTGGTACAAATTCTACTTATTCAAAACTTATATCAATATTTAAGACCTTAAAAAATTCAGATTTAACCTTTTCTACAACATTTTCTACTTCAAAATAACCCACTACCACTATACAGTATCAGTCTTTTAGTCTAGACAAGTTTTATTACTCACCTGATCTAAGGTGTTTATTGAAGGTGATAAGCCTCCATGTACACAGAAGATTTTATCCGCGATGATGGCAGATAGACTAAGGTAGTCGAATATCTCTGTACAGTAGCGCCACACATTAACCGAGCCATATTTTCGCTTGCACTCATCATAGAATCCATATACCTACCACAACAGTTGTATACGTTTACACATCAGATGGGATATTTTGATTTCCTTACTTGTGTAATCTGCCTGCTTTCATGATTTCCTCGGATAAGTGTTATTCTATCAGGATATCTGACCTGTTAAGACAGAGTTATATGATAGAGAATGCAGTTTGTGCGTGAGTATGAGGGTGCGTAGTGTGTTTGAGTTATTTACCTTAAGAGCTAGTAGTAGCAAAAATGTTTCTACACTATAAAACCCTCGGTCAACAAAATCACCCAAAAACAGGTAATTTGTGTCTGGAACATCTCCACCAACCTTTACAAAAAACATCTTACATCAAACATAAACTAAAAAGACCACTCACTTTAAATAACTCCTTTAGATCATAAAACTGACCATGTATGTCTCCACATACCTGAGGAACAATTATCAGTAAACATATAGTTGATAAAATTGTATACTTACGGTCACAGGGAGTTCCACTCTTTGTACATTACTTTCTTCAGCCAATATTTCCCTAGAAGGTGCAGTATTTATTTTACTTCACACATCCTAAACTTACCTCGCTTTGGCACAGAGTGTTTTGACTTCACTTTCCTTGATGATTTCACACCGTCTTAGTTGTTCTATTTGCCTAGAAACATACGACGTGTTGAGCGACCTTCAAACAAATATTGTGAGAGTGGATTAACGTACCTGTCTAAGTCCGAGTAGTAACTCATCACGGTGGGCATTAAATAGAATAATGCCACTCACGTTACAGTACTATCTTCTTTTCTATTAAACAACTTGTATTAAGAACGCTGATAGATTAATACACTTATCTAACATACCAGAAACGCTCGTTCAACGTTACTTGCTGACGTTGGTTTTAAAATAAATATTTTGCGCGCTTTTTTGCGGTTAAAAACAAACATTACGTGTTCATTGGTTACCGGAGTTACTGGAGTTTCCGGATATTTTGAATCAAATTTCTACTGTGAGAGGTGTAGGCTTACCGAGCTTCTCTCCTACTTTACCGATAAAACAGACTGCCGCAATGGATCTTGGTGAGTCTTTAATAACCTTTATTGTTGGTTACCAACCTTTCTATTTTAATGCGGTTTTGGATGTATGTCGCTGTCACTTTGTAGTAAACAAAGCCTCTTCTCGATTGGTTCAAAGGGTAGATGGGTTTAAAATCAGGGAATTAGGGGGTTATAACATTGAAGAAAGTGGGTTAACCGCTGCCGCCATATCTGATCCATTGGTTGCAGCAGCGGGCTTCACACGCATTCCTCACACCCAGATATTTTTATTTGATGAATTGGCTGCATGTAATTGACAATTTCAGTTACATCATCACAAGTCCACCTTCTATTGTAGATGATCTATTGTCAGAGTTGCAGTCAGTCCTGCCGCCCAGGCCCGAACCACCCTCTGTATCCCCCACCCCTCCTACATCAACACGTGAATCAACTGTCGTACAAAATGGCACCGTCATCATAGATGAACCACGGTATGGAGAGCTGTTTTATGTATGTATTTATTTAGTATTCTTGTGTGATATATCATTGAGTTCTAATTACCAAGCATATAGTAGTAATTAAGAGTTCATATAGAGGAAGTAAAATTACATGGACAGTTTATTGTAGTCAAAAGTTTGCCACATGTGTTTTTATTTCAATTTTGGAATGACCATGAATATAATGAACATGCTTGTTGGATGGGGAAGCCTGTAACTTGAATGATATGGTGTGTCCTGATCCACAATAGGATCTGTACAACAAAAGAGTTGTTTTCAAAGTGTCCATATAACACATTGGGAGATTGTGTGTGTGTGTGTTGCGTACATTAGTTTAAAAAACTGAAAAACTGAAACTGTATGGTGTTTTGATTATAGTTCAAATCCTTTAAGGATTATTCAATTTGTGCACCATGCAAACAGTACAGCTGTAGTCTTGCATAGCCTGGCTGCTATACATCCTCCTCTTTTCTGTGTGACATTATTGACCTACGAAATAGGGTCTGGGGAAGTTCTGTCGCCAACATTGTGCAGTATTTGCAGGTAAACAGTTACCATGGCCTGTTCCTGTTCTTTCTGGTAGAATGCTACTGTTCAAAGTTTTGATATTCTACCATAGCAATGCACAGCTAACCAATGAAATCAAATCCATCAAAATTTGGTGGAAATGCATAACTTTGTCAGTTTGGAATTTCCTCATTGCCAACACCAACCAATAGTGTTGCAAAGAAAAAAGAGAAAGTGGGTGGTTTGGGGAAAAGTACGTAGGTGGTTTTGGTGGACTCAGATATACAGGGAGCTATGCAGGTTAGGTTAGTACTGTGAACAAAATATCAAATATTTTAATCTTGCACTGTACATGTATGTACGCAAATTCCCTCTTTTACAAACCGTTAAAGTTGTGTACCAGGCAATTTTGGTGTTTGTCAGGACATACACTATGTGTGGTCCAGGCCATCTAATGGGACGTCCTCAATATTGATCATATTTGAGGAGGTGGCCACTATATTGAGGTGTTCTTTGAGAAGTGGTGACCCTAAGTAAGGTTTCAGTATGTTTGCCACTTCTTGTAACAAGTTCATGTGGTGTTTGTGGGTCTGAACATTATTGTCATACTGTGATTTGATTGGTGGAACTTGTTTGATAACAGAAGTGGATAAGTGTCCACATACCATCTCTGCCATGACTAATCTGATTGGCTGGTCATTTGAATGGAAAATGAACAAGCATCCCTATAGAGTGTATATCCCTTCAGTATATGTCCATATTAGGTAGTGTTGTCAGGTATATAGTGTGTTGTCTGACATACTAATCTGGCTTCCTCAATGGCACAGGTTTGTTTGTATCTGTGTACCATATTTGTTGGAGATCGATAGCTTAACAGTTACTGTAGAAAGTGATCTTAATGCTGCCCGCTTGTTTTCCTTATTTTCATGTGAATTTGATAGGATACTTGCATATCATCTAGTGCTTTAACCTGTTGGTTGTAGGTATAGCAGACTGTGATTTCCTGGCTAGTAGTGTTAGCCATTTCATGTGTATGGTAGTGTTGTGATGGGGAACCAATGGGCTGTGTCAGTTGTTTATGTACACTGTAGTTTATAATAGCAGTGTTAAAATAACAACTTGTATTTCCAGGAAGTTTTGATTTGACGAATCCACATTTCATTAGCTTTTTTAAATGTTGACGAAAATCAAGAAATCATACATCTTAATGCTTCCTTTAAAGGCTTAAATTAACTAATTCATCAACCTTTTTCTTTTGTCAAAATTTCCTATTGTAGTTTTGCTTGCTTAAAGTTGTACCAACATCAACTGAGAGTTACACTGCATACCATGCATACTGTACCTTTATGTTTAGTCAATGTGTTAAATTAACAATGAATGCCTTACTTGGTAATTGGGATAAGGAAATTTTATACCTCTGTTATGACAATTTTCCTGGACTTGTATGTTGATGGACAGCCATATTTTGTGATTAGTGTAGTAATGTATAAATGTTATCAAGAGTTCATAATATTAGAAGAGGGAGAGTATCAAAAGTATCAAACGCTCAATATACCCTATACAAATGCACTGCTACAAGTTCACCTTTTTGATGAAATCAATGCCTCTCTTAGTATGGAAAGGCGTTTAATACAACTCTACTGGTATGAGAGAACTGTTAATAGGTGTTGAATATGGTGAAGCCTCTATTCTACATAACAGGGTTGATACTGTACTAGTGGCAGTGCCTTTGATAAATGTATCTCAGTTAGGTACTCTCTCTTACTACCATATTATGAACTCTTGATGTTATGTAGTTCTATTACCACATTGCCTAAATTATGGCCAGTCTCTGGTTCTAACAGTTGTTGGGAGAAAGATCAGTACAACAGAATGTGTACTGGGTTTCTAAACACAGGGTCTCAAAACTGAATGCCTTTATAATGATTCTGTGCAGTGTTGTAAATGACAAGATATATGGAGGAGGGTGAAAACAGGTTAAAATGAATGTTGCGTTTTCTGGATTAAAGAAATTTGGGAATGATGTAACAAATGGCATCATTGCTTTGCTTAGAAGAAACATAGTTGAAGAATTGCTACTGGTGAAATAGCGTTTCAGCAAAAAAAAGTGCTTTTAAAAAAGAAAGTACATAATCTTAGTCCTTACACGAAGTAAAATCAGAAGAGCTAGCGATCCCCACCATTTACTGGTCTTGTAGCTACTATTGGGGTGCATGCGATATTTGATATTCAAACAAAACCGTACAAATAGTTTTCAAGTAGCACCTAAAATGCTTCTGCCCCTTCCTCTGGGTGAAATGGAAAGTATCCAATGACCTTTTCATTTGAATATACTGATAAAATATCAATTGAAGTACAACTCTATGGTATTGTATTTGGTTGATTCCAGTCTGACTGGCTTCGTGCAGTTCCCACTTCATTCTGAATTTTGTGTCAGGTCAATACAGCCTTTTTGCCTCTCTGTACATATATGCATATAGTTAGACTGTTCTTGTGTTGGCTTCCCATTGTGAGGTTATTTGATACCAGTGAAGAATGCAGAGTTTGTTAGCAGACAACAGAGCTATTGATTGTAGTGGTAACAATATAACTTGATTTATGGGATTATCGTATGTATACTACTGTAGTAGTGCTTGATTTGGCAGGAATAACTGACTACATAGATATACAGGAGAAACTACAGTGAATTAATACACTTTGTAGTGTCTAGATCTTCATGTCCTCATTAACATGACTACAGAGTAGATGGTGAAAGTCAGTGGTATAGGTAAACATGTGAATGGTTTAAATTTGGTCTTCTCAACTTTGTCTTGTCAATGAGCCTTATCTGCAATTATGAAATGTAATATCATAATTGACGATAGTGTGGGGGGGGGCTTTATCATGCTGTAATCAAGCTGAACATTTTTACTGGCTTGGTGATAATGTTAAGTGATAGTAAAATTGGACCATCTGGCAAAACCAGACTAAAATTAGCAAATGATACACAAATGTGCTTAGAAGTATATATGCCTCACCTGTGTCTTTGTTTGAATCATTTAATAGCGAAACTCCACCTCTCTTGATACCTCTCTCTACTAGAGAAGGTTATGTTGGAAGCACTTCTAGAAATGTTACTATATTTTAATTTCATGTAAGCCTCAATAGTCGCAACAAAAACTGGTAAACGGTGGGGGAGTTTGTAAAAGACGGAATAAGGAATAACGGAATAACTCGCATCACAACGAACGGGCATTTATATGGCTTATGCAATGTTAGGGTGATTGTACTGTTACAGCTGTGAACTCATCCCTCGTAGATATCCTTACAATGTAGGGTGATTGCGTGTACTGCTACAGCTGTGAACTACACTGCTTCGTCACTCATAGATGTCCTAGCGAAATGATTACTATACGCTCTTACTACTACTGTATGTAGCTAAGCTAGAATATACAGTAGTTAGCCATTAGTTTTGTTTTCGAGTCTTCATCCTTCCAGTGGAGGGATGAAACGAAACGACTGCCACGCCCCTTTTGCTCATGACGTTGGTACCATACTTAACATACAGTACCCGCTTACGAAGTGCAAAATTGCATTTGATTATAGCTCTTACTAGCTACTACTGTATGTAAAGTATGGTACCAATGCCGCGAGCAAAAGGGGGTGTGACAGCCGTTTCGTTTCATCCCTCCACTGGAAGGATGAAGACTTAAAACGAAACTAATAGCTAACTACTGTATATTCTAGCTGTGCTAGCGCAATGATACTTAGCTATACATACAGTAGTAGTAAGAGCGTATAGTAATCACTTCGCTAGGACGGCTATGAGCGACGAAGCAGTGTAGTTCACAACTGTAACAGTACACGCAATCGCCCTAACATTGCAAGGATATCTACGACGGATGAGTTCTCAGCTGTAACAGTACAATCACCCTAACATTGCATAAGAAGCCATATTGATATAAAACGCCCATTCGTTGTGACTCGAGTTATTCCGTTATTCCTTAGTTCCGCCTTTTACAAACTCCCAAACGGTGGAGCTTAATGGGGTTCATCAGATGTTTAGATTGTGCTTCTAATAAGCATTAAGATAATGTAGTTTGTTTTGCTAGATTTTACTTCATTAGTAACCCATTCACAGCCATATTCTCAGGGTGCTTGCATAATGTTGCTATCTTCTTTTGAGCCATATTCTCAGGGTGCTTCTATAATGTTGCTATCTTCTTTTGAATCTGTTTTTCTGTAGATAGTACAGTCATCTACAAAGAGGCAAATTGAAGAGTTAATATCTTTTACTATGGCACTGGCTAAATTGGCAAACCGTGTCATACTAACCGTCCAATGCACAGAACTACTTGGTAACCATGCATCTAAATACTATAAACTAAGGAGGCTGACTATGTTGTTTTTGTTTACATAACAGTAACCGCAACGAAGTTATCAAACAACAAGGTCTAAAAATTTTGTAAGAACCAGTCCGAACGAACAACAGAATCCCAACTAACTATTTACTAAGGTGTAATTACACTCCAAAGAATTGTTCTATACAGTTTACTTACAGTGCGATTCATTCCACAGCTGGTTTCTTTGTGATTTGTCCCATTTTTGTTGTTGCATATATGTATATGCACACGTGTCCACCATGCTACTTCCAGGATAAAGCAGCCAACTGTCAACTTTCTGTCTCCATCGGTGTATATTGTTTTTCAACTCATAAGAATGATTTAGCTCACCTATTATGACAGGTTGCACTTTGTGCTATGGGAATCTGTGGGCATGTCCACTTCAGTACTAGCGCATCTTGCTATGAAACACATTTTACAAGTTGTATTTATGAGTGAGTGATGATGCCATGCCACCATATGGTGACAGTAGCCATTAATGGGTTAAGGTATAACTCTATTCAACGTATATCTTCTAGCACTGACCAGGTATTTGTATTCTTGTGAGCAAAGCAACGATGTTACACTCTGTTACATTGTCCACACGTATTATTTCATCCCAGAAAATTGGGCTTACGCGTAATAAATTTCTAAAGGCACTTAGTTGTTTCCGACCTCCTCTGTCTCTGTACAAAGTCTACCCCCCCTCCCCCCACGGCTACCAACATTTTTATTTTGTGCAGGTAAGGCTCATAACCTTGTGACTGTTGGAAGTGTGTGGTTAAAATTTCTTTTATTCCTATGTGATGGCAAAATGAAGCCATTACTGTAGTACTAAGAATCAACACTTTGTGTTGTCAGTGAAAAGAAATGGGACACAAAAGTAGTGAAGTCCATTATACATGTACGTACAGTATATATGTGTGCCAAAAGGAACCTGTTGGGTTGAGTGATGTCTAACAGTGAAAAAAAACCAAGTTCATAGTCTTGGTCTAAAAGTCAGTCAACAGAAAAAGTAAGCATAAAACTGCATATTAGATTTTGTGTTTTCTAAGCCTCTTGTAACTGGGAACTTAACACACACGTAGTTTCCAGCTATTCAAGTGGCTATAAAGTAGCACTGAATATGATGTATACAGTACTATATATAGTATACAACAGGCAAGCATAAGTGCAAGTTGTATAACTGTTATGTATCAGAAGATGTTGCAGGACGGCTGTAATAAAGACCGGATTTCTGGCACCGATTGTAGGAACCAGGAGGAACTTTGTATGGCCATGGGCTATAGTACTTGCATTCATCCATTTGTTTGGCTCTGGCATGTCCAGCATACATATCACTTGGTCCCCCATGACCCTCTTGACCACCAAAGCAGCCATTGGATTATATAATTTCTTGAGTAAATATAACCTCACTACACAACACTACTAATTCTTACTATCTATGCTGGCAAGGCAAAAACTAGCTGCTACAATTGAATGTAATAGTGAGGATTATTTAGAATTAGCTTTGTGTAAATGGTGAAGATCTAGTAGCTATCATACACTACGATAGTAGTGTATAGTAGGGACCACAAAGGACTAGGCGTGGCCCACGAAATAATATCATCCAAAAAACAGCCTCGATTTTCCCAGATGACAATGAGGCAGTATTGGTTAGGTAAAACTAAGCCCAAAAATGCTTTCAGATCGACCTGAAACGCTTTCAACAAGTTGCTACGGAATTTTAAATTTTTTTTATTCTACAGAATTTTCTACTGGCTGACTGACTGCCTGATGCCTTCAGACAAGCGTAACTCAATAGCGGCTAATGCTATGGGCTTGATTTTTTCACTGTTCGACGTCGCTTTGGCCTGACAGGTGCCTTTTGGCATGTACAATGCATTCTTCATGGACTTAACAGTGTCCTCCTTTGTGTCCCATTCATCTTTGCTGACAGCGAAAAGTGTCGATTTGGCGTTAGCCCTTGATGGCTTCCCTTCGTAATGGAAATCGTCCGTATTTGTCATAGTGGCTATTTTGATAGCAGAGTGCATTTGTACTGGTGTGTAACAGGTTGAACATAGCCGACAATGAAGCGTAATGGATACTTCACTTTTCAGACGATAATTGATATAACCGGGGCGCGTGTGGCACCATCTCTTTTGGTATGCGTGGATTGTAGAGGTGCTTTTCGAACAGTTCTTGATTTGAAATGCTGCATAACGGGTTGAACAAAGCTGACAACGAAGCGTAATGGATACTTCACTTTTCAGATGATAATTGGGGCGCGCAGTGGCATTTCAGATGCGGAACACGTGGGTTCACCAGTCATAATAATTATTTCCAAAAAAAGGTACAAACAAGTACACAGAAAAATTTGGAATTTTCAACTAGAGTAGGGACCATAGCACATCAATAAAAACTACTGAAACAAGTTGCAGTAGTCCATGCCATGATATTAAATCACAGTAAAACAATAAGAAGTTGTTATATCCCTACTGTGCTTGTGTACTTGTATAATTACACTGTTGTACATAAATGTGGCCACATATATCTTCCCCTGTATCTGTACAGTATGTAGTCAGTTATTCCTTGCCACATCAAACACTACTAGTGTACCGTTTCTATACACAAAGATCCGTAAAGCAAACACAATCAAGATATATTGTTGCTATAATATCATACCCTTTGTTACTTTTATACTGAAAATGCAGTGAGGTCACAAAGTTTGGTTTGAGGTTTGGCATACACTAACAATTTGGTTAGTGAAAACCACACTGAAAATAGGGTCCCACAATTAATGCTGTGAAGTGCCACTATAAAACACACTGATCGAGACAGGACTTGTGTATTGTATTATTGTCCAAATCAGGGTGTAATATTTTTGTCAAAACAATAATTTTTGTAAACTACTACTTCATTGAAGCAGTGGTTGTGAACTTCCATGAGTAATCCCAAGCTGTGAAAACTATCTTACACTTGTGGGTAAGGCTGGCTGCTTGAATGTGCTTTTGCAGATTGCAATGAGTGCATTATACTGTAAGTGCACTGATCATAGTACAACATACAGTATATTGCATTGGCTGCAGTTTTGTGCACTAGTGCCAGTGGCCGAGACCACAACAACACCTCACCTAATAGGTGGAAACATTTCACTCCACTTCTACCACTGCAAAAGCCGATTGTGGGGCCTTCTAGTCCAGCACCTAAGCCAAATATTCGTTCACTTTTTGATAAAAGCACCAATTTTTTTACAGAGTATATGGAGCGTGCACTAAGTGTTTTAAGAAGGGGAGGCACGTAAAAAGTCCCCAGGAACACCCCTTTTTGCACCCTGACAAGAAAACTATTTGTTACTATTAAAAATCAATCATGTTTCTATCAAGTTAACTGCTGGGCCTAGTATCATAGTAGTACAAAGCATACAGCTGGAACATAATAGCCTATTAGTAATCTATAAAAAAACAACAAATAGTTTTCTCACCTAGGCAGTAAACAAAATCACTAAAATTTCCATTTACATGGATTCTGTTAAAGTTTTGGACCTTCAATGCTGACGATTGTGTAGTACTATGTACAAGGATCATCCTGATGTGTATCGTTTCTTTATTAAAGGGGTATAACAAAAGTTATTTAATGCTAAAGTCACAGGTGGATATCTCAACAGAAAACCATGAACTACAGCAGTTCAATTATCAAGCACAGAGCTTGAACAAAAGGTCCCTTGTCCTTATACTGGGCACCATATGAAAGGTAATTAAATTTCTAGTTTAATGAAGGCAGTTGCAAGTTGTTTCAACATCTTGTTCTCAAGTTACAGCGCTTTCAATTCAGTGTAATATAGTATAAGCAAGAAAAGGACACAGACGAGCATTAAGATATTTCTTAGTGCTGTGATAATGCTCAAAATAAACATAAAGGAGCTGGGTTCCAATGAAGTGATATTTTGAGCACTAAGAAGTACCTTATGACACATCCTTGTGCTCTTCTTGCTTATGCTATATTACACTGAATTGAAAGCGCTGTAACTTGAGAACAAGATGTTGAAACAACTTGTTCATTAAACTAGAAATTTAATTACCTTTCATATGGTGCCCAGTATAAGGACAAGGGACTTTTTGTTCAAGCTCTGTGCTTGATAATTGAACTGCTGTAGTTCATGGTTTTCTGTTGAGATATCCACCTATGACTTTAGCATTAAATAACTTTTGTTATACCCCTTTAATAAAGAAACGATACACATCAGGATGATCCTTGTACATAGTACTACACAATCGTCAGCATTGCAGGTCCAAAACTTTAACAGAATCCCTGCAAATGGAAATTTTAGTGATTTTGTTTACTGCCTAGGTGAGAAAACTATTTGTTTTTTTATAGATTACTAATAGGCTATTATGTTCCAGCTGTATGCTTTGTACTACTATCAAGAGTACATAATAATAGAAGAGGGAGGTTATTATTATGTACTCTTGCTACTATGATACTAGGCCCAGCAGTTAACTTGATAGAAACATGATTGATTTTTAATAGTAACAAATAGTTTTCTTGTCAGGGTGCAAAAAGGGGTGTTCCTGAGGCCTTTTTACGTGCCTCCCCTTCTTAAACACTTAGTGCACGCTCCATATACCCTGTAAAAAAAATTGTGCTTTTATCAAAAAGTGAACGATTATGTCAATTTTAAGGGCTTATGTACTGCACTACTCACACTAAACATCACCAACACATTTGATTTCAAGGCAATCAATGGAAATTGCAAAAGTAATCCTCATTAACATGACCACAGAGTAGATGGTGAAAGTCTGTGGTGTAGCAAAATATGTAAATGGTTCAAATTTGGTCTTCTCAACTTGTCAATGAGCCTTATCTGCAATTACGAAATGTAACATCATAAATATTGATGATGGTGGGGACTTTATCACGCTGTAATCAAACTGAACGTTTTTGTATTTGTTCAATTTGGAACCATTAGGTGATAATGATAAGTGACAGTGTGGAATGAGACTATCTGGCAAAATTAGTAAATGATGCACAAAATAAATTATTGTGCTTGAAGTATCCTCATCTGTACCTTTGTTTGAATTAATAAACGTTATCATAGTGAAATGCCTTCACCTTTCTGTACCAGAGAATGTTGGAAGTGCTTCATTAAAATATTATGTTAATTCCTTATTAGAAATTTTACGTGAACCTTTAACATCGCAATACAAAACTAACAAATTGTAGGGCTTATTGGGGCTTGTTAAGATATTTATATTGTGCTTCGGATAAGCATTAAGGTAATGTTATTTGAAGCCCCTAGATTTCAAGGCAAAAAATATATAACTCTTTTTGATGCACACTGACTAGGTATGTGTATTCTTGTGAGCTATACAATGATGTTAAACATTGTGCACGTGTTTTATTTCATACCAGAAAATCAAGTTTCTGCATAATTAAATTCTAAAGGCATTTAATTGCTTCCGACCTCCTCTGTCTCTGTACAGGACTGCCACCATTTTATTGTGTGACGTAAGCTCATAACCTTGCAACTGTTGGAGGTATGGTTCATATGTCTTCATATTATAGCAACATGAAGCCATTACTGCAGTACTCGGAATCAATACCTTGTGTTATTAGCGAAAAGAAATGGGACACAAAATAGTGAAGTCCATGATACGTGTATTGTATGTATAAAGGTCAGATAGAGCAGGTATTGCTGGACCATTGGTTTTAAATATGAGGTTCACTAACTGTATTGTCCTTTAGACTGTATTGTCCTTTAGAAGACAAAGCCGAGGTATACACTTTTTAGCTAAAAATTATTGGTGGTTGTCTTGACAGTGGTCTGGTCCTTTAGAATCAGGTAAACCATCATTACTTTTGAAGTATGGAGGGCTTGCACGAGAAAAAGTATTGTGGCGCTAATTATAACAACTGTTGCTAGACTGACATTTGTGAGGTTTACTTTTCAATGTAACACAATGGGGTGAATGCACTTACTTGGTCACCATGCTTTACCAAATAAGGGAATCTCTGTCAAAAAGCTACAGTAGGATAAGGTTAGAAACAAGCATTAAATACTAGCACTAAGTTGGACAAGCATAATATCAATTTTTCATCAATTAGTTGTGAACATAACACTTTGTACAATGTTTACGACAGCTATCCTAGTTTATACAAGTGACTAACCTAGCGAACTTGTTCCATTCTACACTGAACCATTGAGAATGGTCATAGCCTTCACTTGTGTATCTCACAAATGTCTGACAAACAACGGTTTTTAGGCATTTTACGAAAATACGTCATAACGCATCACACATGCAATCCCTCTATTGCAGCAGAACATTCCTGAGTAGACATACTGTACACATGCAGCTGTCCATTGAGTATCCATTACATACTGTATGAATAAAGTTAACCTTTGAGCAGTAATAATTATCTCTTATTACAGTTAGCCTCTGTGTATACATTGTCGGTTAATGTTTTGTCCCATAGAGTATTTTTAGCAATAAAAATATCAGGATCTAAAATGATGTTTAAGAAGGGTCCATGGGGACCGATCTCTGGCCTATTTCTTACTCCATTTTTAAACTCCTATAAGAAGCCAACCCACTGTCCTCTTTGGCTACCATGTTATGTACTACCCAAAAGCTGCCCAAAATGAGACATATTTTGAGTATTAATATGTTATAGCCACACTAATAAACAGATAAATAATACTGGGTGTAAAGTTCATTTGCATACGTAGCTTGAGACACTGACAAGTTACAATGTTGTGTACATACGTACTGTGTTGTTTTACTTACACAGTGTTTGTGTTTCTCACAAAATGATTTTTAATGTTTAACAGTGCCAAAAAACCAGCTCTATTACACTGTCTATGCATTTATGGGTATTCTGTTTGTTACAGTTATGAAGTAGCTGGCAGAAGTACACTGGACAATAGTGATATTGATCTCAGCAAGTTTGGGTCACTACCTAAGGGACCTGCCCCTCCCAAGCCAACCCGTTCATCAGGAGCTTCCCCAGTTTCACCACGAGTTGTATCACCCAGTGCCTCTGGCGACTCTACCGATGCTGCCAGACCACCGCAGTCACAGACAGCAGCCAATCTTGCGGAGTTGGATGACCTGTTGAATACACTGAACCAACACCAACAGAAGTTCCTCAGTGATGGTAAGTCCATGATCTATGATTTATACTGTATGATTTTGAGGAACTTGACCATACTTGTGTAAGTGCTGGACAAATCCACTAGACCACATGTTTGTGCTACACAGAGTACAACTGAGCTAGATGTGTAAGGAGTAGCGAAATTAGTGACCTGTGTAAAAATTTTAGAAGGTACTTAACATAGCTCACCATACCATCATTGCAGTATTGATCTCCTCACTCTGATGTTGGCTCCGTGTTCCGAGCTACTTGTGCAGTTGACCAGTGCTGACTCATACACCATGACCCTCTGTTTGGTGTGTCCAAGACTGGGACTGGTTCCTAAGGCCCAAATACCTGCTGGGTAGTTACACTCCAAAGCTTGGATGCCTAGTAACTAGATCCCTAAGAACTGAGACCTAAACCTACAGTACCTTTGGGGAATACCGAAGTTCCCAAATTAAACTCCCCAAAAGGTCACCAGCCCAACATGCAGTCCCTAAGTTACATAGGGAGTCTCATGCCTAGCACACCCCTTGAGAACTTCCTGATCCAGTACTGTCCTACTCTCTTTGCCTCCTTACTCTGCCCTGACCCACGTGATGACATGTGGGCCTGTCCCTTGACTGTCAACTTATTCATTCCTGTAGACCTGGATAATAATGACTAATGAACACTTCATATGTGAGTATTTAAAATGCATGCACTTTGTGTTCTGTTCACTGTTATATGTAGGCATCTACTGTAGCTGAGATCAATCCTGGGCTGCAAGAGCCTTTGAAACTGACAGAAGCTGTGCCTGAGGGGTCCTCACATAGAGCTGATAGGCCACGCTCTCCCATCTGCCCATTGCTTCTATGAGAGAGTCTTGAATGCCTCTTGCAGCTGTTGTCGTTACTGCCCCAATTCTGAAGCTGTGGCCAGAGTATTTACTGCAGTCGATGCCAACCTCTGAAAGCACTTCGCGTAGTTTAGCCACAAACTTTGATCTAGTCAAAAGATTCCCTCTCTGAAACTGGAATAATGAGCCATTCCCTGGACCTCCTAAGCTAGTAGGGCAATTACTGGACACAAATCTCCCCCAGTCTGTGCTATAAGAATCATAACTCCCACTCTGAATGGGTCTGTCTTGGACTGTTTTATCCGTACTTGCAGGTAGCTTGGGTCCCTTATGTTATCCACTGTCACATCCTGGTAAGACAAGTGCTGGGAGGAGTCAAAGTCTGTATCAGGAGCCACAGCCTCTTGTGTTCTCAGAAAACCAAAAAAGCAAATACACATAGCTGCCGGAAGTATGATGTGATCCCAGTCCTGGCTGCCATCCCAATTTGCACGAATCCTTCTCAAAATACCTGGAGTAATTGGGAGGCAAGGTCTGGGTGGGAGGCCAGCTTAAAGATGGATGCTTCATGCACCTGATGACTAACTCCAGCCTAGGAATTTAGCTTATCTGAGGATCCCCAAGACCATGAGATATCTGCAGGTGATGGGCTGCTGACAGATAGGACTTGGTGTCTGGTGGTGCAAACCTTCCAGCTTTAAGAATGCCACAAATTGGCATGGGCAGGCCTCAGTAACTAGTAAAGGAGCTAGCCCCGCCTGGTCACAAAAAAATCAAAAACCTCTTCTTGTCTGCAGAGTTTGCCCTCTGGGTTGAGGGGGCTAAGCCTGCTTGGTACAGGCTACAAACAGTTCTCATAGACATCCAGTCGGGCTGCTCCTCCACCAGGAGCCATAATGCTTGACATAGATTGGGGTTGGTTGTGGGTTGGCCCCCAGCACCACCTGTGAAAATTGATGCATGTAATTGCGGGAAAGAGCATCTGCTGTAGTGTTTGGCTTACCAGGAAGGTGTACTGCCTCCACCAAAAACTTAGTGTTCTGAGATGAAGAACAAGCAACACAAGAGATACATCATCATCATCACAGTGTCTCTGCTGTAACCATCATTTATTACTTCTACTGCTGTTGTGTTGTAGCAAAAGCACTTCACCCTCATGCCCAACCACTCTCTCCCAAGGATGCAAGCACTATGGGGAGGAACTCTTTTGCTGCCATGTGCCACTGACCTGCTTACCCTTTCCACTCTCACTGGAACCAACCTTTTCCTGGGTTGGGCAAGATCCCCACCTACCTGGTTTCACCACCCTAGCAGCATGTTGAAGCAAGCCTAACAAAGATTCCAGGACCCCTTTCAGTGCCGACGGAACTCCCAGGAACTCTTTTATCAGGCTGCATGCCTTCAGCAGTTTCTTCCTTAGGAGATGCAGCTGCATGTGGTTGGTATCTATTTCAGTACCCAAAAATGTTAAGCGGGTGGTAGGCCCTTCTGACTTCTCTTGGGCCAGGGGCACTCCCAGGAGTTTACAACACTCTACGAACTTTAAAATGCTCGAGTGGCATTCCAGCTCTCCTGGTGCCCCCAATAAGATATAGTCATCCAAGTAGTGGTAGATGAAGTGCACCCCTTGCTACTTGACGATCCATTCCAACCCACCAGCTACTGCTGTGAAGATTAATGGGGCAGATCTACTGTAAACCTGAATGGCAGGCAAGCATCCACGAATGCCTGCCTTCTCCACCCACATCTCCCTGCGTGTTCTGGTACCACAATATGCCACCTGCCTGATAGAGTGTAAGAACAGTGTGCAGGTGTGCGGCCATAGCCCCTGTCAACTCTGGTCTCTTCTGGGCCATCACTACCATATACAAGTTAAAGCACCTTATCCAGGCCGTCACGTCTGTGGTGTGTCTACTCAGTGACTGTAGCTTAGTCAGGGATCCTGCCGCTCCAGACTTGTGAGATGTGTCCCCTCCAATGCTTGGATTGCCTTGTTGGAGGGCAGGAGCTCATCCATTTGTATGAAACCGAGCTCCCATTTTTGATTTGCCAATTTCCAGGGTATTGTTGTAAGCCCAGGAGCTGTAAGGTACTACTGTGGCTGGATCTCGGCAGGTGTGTTTGTTGGTGGTCTTACTTCCAGGTTTTGTACGAGCCCTGCTCTGAGGGCATTGTATTTGCTGGTTCTGTCCATTGCACTCCACGTTATTCTCTGTTGGAACAATAGGTACGTTCTGCAGAAGGCCAGACTGGGGCAGCACTCTCCCACCTTTCATACCTAAAGGGGATTGACATGCACTGATAATCACACCTGTTCACCCTATAGCCACCTACTTGGCTCCCAACCAGCTTTTGACCTGGTGGCCCTGTGGTATTCCCATCATACTACACCACTGCCTTTAGAATTAGCTGGTGCTTAACTTGGCCCGCTACCCCTTTTCCGATGACCCGGACACCCACTCATGCCCACGCTGATGAGCTGTCCCCTTCGCCTGACCATTCTACCATTGGTAGTCGGGACTCACTGTTCATTACGAAGTAATAATTTAACGGCCTTTAGTTAGACTTATTGTTGATATGCCACAGAGCCATACGCCTAAATATATAATGTAGTCTGCAAACAAGTTCACTTACCGTTGACTCCTGCCAATTGAGTAGTGTTCTGACTGGAGGGCGGTAGGCTGCTGTTGGAACTGCTCTGGCTAGCCTTGGCCAGAGCCTCCACTAGAGCTGACGTCATCCAAGACTTCATCTGAGTCTCCTGTTCCGGTATGAACGTTGACTGCCCCACTACCGGCGGGTTCTTTTCCTTCCCTTGATCACTACCCGGATCTAGGAAGTTGTCCTGCCGTCCGTCATGGATATCACATGTATCTTGTTGCTTTTCCATGACTTGACTTACAAATAAGCTGAACCCTGAGTGAACTAACGCTTGCCGCACTGTTCTGTGACTAACACTATGCTGCGCATGCGCTACATAACGCTAAAGCCCGCTTAACATGCGCCAGTTCAAACTGAAGCCCGCTACCTTATTTGGATTAACTATGTTAATCTCTATTAAATGGGTTTCTGCTTGGTAACCAGTACTGAGGGTAATTGAAACAAGTATATGCATTCAGTTATACAGATTTATTTGTGATCTGTGGGGGTTAACCGTTCATTCTGTGTCTCAGCAAAAAACCCAAGCCTGTAGCCAGGGGGGTTTGAGGGGTTCTGAAGAACTGTACTCTTAGAAAAAAGGTCCACAATTTCAGTATAGGTTAGTATACAATTTGGTCAGTAGCTACAGTTTACTAAATACTAGCATTATCAAACTAAATGAAGTGCTCCAAGTATATAGCTTACCGTATTTTATCGGTTAATAGCTGCGGGTACTATAACTTTCAGCAAGGAGAATGATGTGGGTACTATGTGAAGGTGGCTACTAGGAGCTTGTGTGGCAGTAGCCTGTGGTGTTTATACAGATTTTTAAATGGCTTACCTTGTGTAACCATCCTTTAATACTGTTAATCCACTTGGCTCCTCTCAGAAATGCTATTTCCAGGCTTAAAACAACTCCTTTGCTTAGTTTCTCCTTAGAACGTGCGTCATCAACACTTGTTTCAGCAAATTCAGATACAAGCCGCAGCTCTTATGACAGTAATTCAAGGTTGTGCTGTGGCTACTATCCGGAGGGCGACTATTATGTGAGCCTCGGCTATTAACCGGTCAAATACGGTATTTAGTGCTTGTAATGCTTGCAAGATTAAGATACTCTAATAGAGCAGTCAACCACTGTAATAGAATGACCACTTTAATAGAACAGTCACATTTGCATTTTGCTGAATGTAGCTAACTACTTAATTTATTACAAAAACATTGAGATTGTCTAGAGCTTTTGTTTAAATATGAAAAAGATTTAGGGAGTATATGCCCCCTCCCCCCCCAGACCACCATGAATACCATCCATGCTTCAACTCCATACAATGTGTAAATTTCATTGTCTTAAAGCACTCTTTGCCCTGCTTCACTGTCCCTGCTGACAGAGCATTCAAGCTTTATTCTCTGTGACATTTCAATACATTTAGACACAGATAGAGATACTTTGCCAGATGTCATCCATATGTGACCGGATCTGCGAAAACCCAACACAATCATGCAAGCTTAAATTTACAGTATAAAGCATTGAATACATTGGTGAAATACTTGCATATTAATGAAAAAATTCCGTAAATTTTTGAACGCCTCTTTCTTAGTGAAGGAAGGGACTAACAATAAACCCTGGATATCATCTTATTCGCCTGCTCAAGAGGAGATGAAAAATCTTTGTTTCGTTGCCATAGATCCAAGGATACGTGTATGAGCGTTTGTTTACGTCATGCCAAAGCTATCGTATGCAATCGATTTTTCTTCACAAATTTCACCTTTGTATGCAATGAAGAAGGGTGAGAAAAGGAAAAACTTACCCAGCAATTGATTTCCCTGTTCATGTTGAACGCAATGGTGAAAATGTTAGCTCCGTACCTCAATCCGTTGGTAAATTACAACCGTTTTTGTAAGCACCTGTAATTTATTTTCCCTATACTTGCTGTACAAATCAATTTTTCTGTTGTTGCTACTTTGTAGGGCTGTAACTCCTAAAGTTATTCGGCGAAACTTTGCCAGAGGATACACTTGGCTAAGTAAATTATAAATATTTCATAAACAGGAATTTGAAAAATGTGCGATTATGTCAGGTTTTCGCAGATCCGGTCACATATATTGTAGCTGGTCTTGAGCTTAAATATACTACCTAAAAATGTGTTCTTTGTATGTCTGAAATGCCACCAAATTCAACCTTTTAGTATCTCTCTTTTCGAGGGGGCATGCCCCCCAACCTAATTTCAGCAGACTTCATATGCTGAGTGTGCCTTCCACATCCCTGCATCCTACTATACAAAAAGATTTTCTTCTAAAAGTATAATAGTCTGGCTACAGCCCTGAAAAACCCACCTAGTTTGCATGGCAAATAGTAGACTAAGCGCATCCAACTGTAGCCGAATGATCACTTTTGTGGTTGCCATAGAAACTTCAGAACAATAAACTAAGAAGATTGTCCAGCTGTTCTTCATTGTTCTTTACCCCACACTCATGCCGTGGCTATTTAAATACAAATAAATAAATTAAGGTACGTACTTTAAACCATTGCAACGCTTACTACAAATAAGTTAGACACCGCAAACCAACGAGAGGTAAGGAATTTACTAACCCCTTGAGCTCTTGGTAACACCCTTGCTGTGCTCGGGATGCTACAGCCTCAGGTTACTACTGTAAATAACTTAGTTCCCTCAGCCTCAGGTTACTAAATAACTTAGTTCCCTCAGCCTCAGGTTACTAAATACCTTAGTTCCCTTGGTCTTGGTGTCCAAATATTATATAGTTGCTGTACAAATCAAGTTTCTTGCTTTTCCTACTGTCTAGGGCTATAATCTCAAACTGCTAACCACAATAAGCTGACATTTTGGTGATCATTGCTTAGACACTGTAGATAACGTGAAGAAATTTCGAAGTTGTGCAAACTAGGTGGGAATTTGTAGCCTGTCAGTTAAATAATAGTTAGACGTCAAGAACCCAGTGATTCTTGACGTCTAACTTATTTAGACTACAACTCGTTATTGTACCTTGAGTTGACAGCTGCTTGTAAATAGGAAATGTATGGCTAATTACTAGAAACAAGCCCTCTACACCTCCCGACATGGCGGGACCTCAGCGTGGCCGTTGCTACCTGTTTAAACGCCCATGCGTTGCCAATGTTACAGGCGCGTGCTATGTATCCAATTACTGGACTCAGCTAGTGGACTACAACTCATTGTTGCTGTTGTTGTGCCTCGACAGCTGCTTGTAAGCAAGTAATGTAGTGTTGATTAGTACAAACAAGCCCATTACACCTCCCTCTAATTCAGTACGGCTGTTACTAGCCATTTAAATGCCCATGCGTTGCCAATGTTACAGGCGCGTAATTATCGTATTTCGTATTGCCTCAGAGCGTGGTCTCTATTGGACATGACCGTGGCTCTACGAGATTTAGAGACCACGTTTTCAGCCAATCAAATTTCAGTATCAAACTTGTTGTAGTCTAAATACTTATAGTTAATAACATGGTTGTTATATGGTTAGTGATGTAGGTCACAGTACTCAATGCTTGTACCACACTAATCCAGTACATGTCATCTCCCACTAGTTAGTACATGTGTTAATATTGTGTGAACAAGCTGTAGCATACCTTAATTGCTGTGTTAAATAGAAGCATGGGGTCCACATCTCAAATTTGCTCTATGCTAATTGTCATGTCCTTCCCAACATGTTGTGTGATTCAATAGAAGCTTCAATCTATTCTGAACCAATTTCATGAAGAAAAGAACAGTCTTATACACAACTTTGTGGTCTTCATAGAACTTTGCAGTGTGTGGTGGATCCCTTTTCGCAACTCTGTTCACATATTTTAGTAGCAATTAGTGTTATATTCACCATCTGTTTACACTTCACATATGCAGGTATTGCTGCTGTGGTTGTTGACACCTTGTTAGTTGAAATTGAATGTTAATTGCAGCTCTAAGGGTTGTAATGTTAGTGTCTCCTGATTATAATTAACCACATCAGTGGGCCTAGTTGTTCCCAGCTATGAACACACTACACACTTGTGTAGCAGGCTTGTTATGGCATGTTTGATCGGCATATATCTTCTCAGCACTATAGCATGTGGTGCTCTTTTGATAGTAGAATGTTTCAATGTGTGTTGTATGAAGTTGATGAAGTTGATGTTGTTGAATGCCAGAGATGGTAATCCCCAGTAGAAGGGTCAGGTTTAAATCTGAAGATGATTATGTAGAAAGTACTGTTCTAGTTATTCATCCTGTATTTAAATTATATGCACATGTTGGGTGGGCTTTTATTAGAATTTGTGCTTAGTAAAAAAAAAACCTAATGTTAAGATTTGTGGATGGCATGTGTGCCATGTCAAATACTTGTGGGTATATAACCTCCCACCTACTGTAACTGTTCAAAGGGATCATGGACCCTGAACTGGGGACCAGGTACTGAGGCCTCCAATTATTCATTCTTGTCCTTGTACAAGCTAACTCAGTAGGTCATGCATGTAAACCACTTTTCTCTGTCAAACAGTTCTTGTCAATTAGAAAGTAGGGGTGTACGGTAAGCTCCTATTCCAAAAATGAGTGTTGTGCTTGCTGCTGTATAGCATAGGTCGTTCTTTACAACTCCGAGCATGGATGAAGATGTGGTGTTAAGTCTTTGCCGTTGACTTAACTTGTCAACTGGTTGCGTGCTCCATGATGAACATTGGATGACCACTTCAGAAACAGTATTTCCCTGGAATAGCTTTAAAAGTGAAGATGACAGGCTACACACAATATATTAGGGTGAAAAAGAGGGATCTGTCAACTGACATATTAGCCTTACATACAGTAGATTTCTTACAAGGTGATTTGTAATAATTACTATAATTGAAAAGTGCCATAACAAAGTGGTATACCCATATGATCATGAGGCTGTTGGGGAAACCTGTGTTCGCCCAAGCAGATGCATACATTATTTTTAAAATCCTTTACATGTGCATGCATGTACATTTATTACATATAAAATCACCATCTTTGTGATCTAGCTAAATAGTTCTCAGTTTGGATGTATGTTAGTTGTGACTAATATTGTTTGTGTAATCTTGTTGTAGTGACTCCTCCACCACCTCAACAAACTCGTGAGAGTTCAATAGCATCAGAAGAGAGCAAGGTTAGCAGTATCACGTCGGCACAGCCTCTCAAACAATCATCCAATGCGACCAGCAACCCTACTACTGGCCAGTCAATGACACAAGAACTAGACAGTCTCATGGCAACATTGACAGACTTCAAAGTGCTCTCTGCCCCGACCAGTGTCACAGAGAATGTACCAATGAGAGCTAACCCACCTGCTGAGGCTAAGAACAAAGAGAAACGTCTAACAGAACTAGATAGTATGCTGGGCCAGTTGGAGAAAGACATGCACCAGACTGGTGTGGATATCAAGTCCAAAGGCACCTGTGCTGCTTGTAATAAGCCAATTCTGGGGAGGATGATTACAGCCATGAACAAACCGTGGCACATCGAGCACTTTGTGTGTGTCCTGTGTAACAAGGAGTTATCCAGTAGTGCCTTTTATGGCTATGATGGCAAGCCGTATTGTGAGCGAGACTATCAGGAGATGTTTGCCCCTCGTTGTGCCTACTGTAATGGAGCTATCATTGATGTATGTTGTGTACTTGAGTTACCATATTTCATTGTATGAGGCTTGCATCCTATCAAACATCTAGCTGTGATTAATCAGTTAAATGTTTGGTGGGAATGTCAAAAAGAATTATTGTATGAGTATTCGTGTGCTGTATGTTTCACATAATTGGTACATGTATAATATTATAGTCTTTTGTACTCATATCCACAAAATCAAGCCCTAAATTTTGTGACTAAACTGCACGCACTTAAAAAAATGACTGATTTGTGGTTTGAATTTAAGGATTGCATTTTTTTCTGTTCTAGAATTAAGTATGGGTAATTAGAGTTCCTTCAACTGCTGTGTATTTTCTTCCTTTTCAGAGATGCATGAATGCTCTTGGCAAGACATGGCATCCGGAGCATTTCTTCTGTACATTGTGTGGCAAGCACTTTGGTGATGAGGGATTCCATGAGAAGGATGGGAAGGCGTACTGTCGGGAAGATTACTATGAGAAGTTTGCCCCCAAGTGTAACCGCTGCAAGAGAGCCATCATGGAGAGCTTTATTACTGCCCTGCGTTTTACCTGGCACCCAGAGTGCTTCAACTGTTTGGTGAGAACAGTAACTATAGTGTTAGAGAGAGAGATCCTTACCTTTTTTCTATATTCTGGCCTTATTCCCATCCACTGGCTTTTGACTTTTCCTTACAATACTATATTGAGGGGCACGTGTTTAATGGGTATTGTTTTAGTTTGTCTTGACTAATAGTTAGTATTTCCTATTGGGACTTAATTAATGTACACATTAATGGGTTGTTTCTCACAGGAGTGTCATGTCACATTCCCGAGGGGTGACTACTTTGAACACAATGGTCAGCCATACTGTGAGAACCACTACTATGTCGCCAAGAACCAGGTGTGCGAGACGTGCAAGAAACCGATTAAAAAAAGCTGTGTCAGTGCCATGGGCAAGAAATTCCACCCCGAGCACTTCACTTGTACTTTCTGTCTTAAAGTGTTGAACAAGAGCACCTTCAAGGATCATAATGAGCGCCCATATTGCCAGCCATGTTATATCAAGCTGTTTGGATAGTAAAGGAATTGAACTGCTAGTAGATTTATTGTAAAACCGAATGTTTAAAATTGTATTAGTTTTTCAGATGGCATACTGTATATACATTCATACATACATATGCCATTGTACATAGCTTTGTATTGTGTATATGTATTATGACGTTTATTTTCTTATAGACAAAACCTGCTTGGTATAAGCTGCAAAAATATCTATTTAGTAGCAGACGATTTGATGATACAGTATTGCAGTTCACCTGCCATTTTAAAAGTTTAGCAGATTTGTTCATTGTTATTGCAGACTCACGCGAGCACATAATTTATTTTTTACAAAGATAATAAAATTGAAATGTGTCGTGAAACCATTCAAGTTTATGGTGTAATCATAAATATGGATTACATAGTTACGATGCATTGCCCCTTTAAACAGTGGTCAGAGAGGCAAACTAAGCACATAATGGGCATGGGAAGGAAAATTAGAACTGCTTATATGGATTTTCCTCAAGACGATCAAGTAACAGTTTACTGGCAGTGAGCTGGAGGCATTGAGTGCGGTGAGAGTCGATACTATGGTAGGCCATTTGTTTCAAAATGATTATTTGATACATTCAATGAATTATAAGGTATGTGCAATGGATCATTTGGTATATTCAATGATTTTAGTGTTTTATTTTGTGATCTATATTATTTTTGAGAATTATATATTTTGTGTTGGTAAATAATTTGTGTTAGGTATTGTTATCATAATCGGGTTGTTAGAGCTTATGCAGGGGGCGTGGTAATTATTTCTAAGCGCCTAGCTCTCACAAATGTAAGACACGCATTGCCATTTGTAGGGGTACTGTATCAGTTTAACAGCAACAAAGGGTAGTAATTTCCATACTGATACCACCAACTGATGCGCTTGCGACCGGAATCAAGAAGTTTAGCTACTTGATTCCTCGAATTGAAGCTGATTTGTTGCGAGGAAGATCCTTACTGAAATGCTATTATAGTGATAGTGTTTGCACTGTCAGTAGATCCATAGTTCTTGTTTACAGCACTTGTAAAACATTCTCAAAGCTTTTCCTTACCCTGAAGGTATGGGGTTTCAGTTAAGGCCATCATCATTAAATTCCTTGTTTCCCGTCACCGCCTGCATCAATTTTTAGGTAGCCGCACCAAATACTTTACAGATCACGTGTATACACTATTTCATGATAGAAGGAGGCACAGATTGACCAAGCTTTAAGGTAAATGCATTAGCTGTGCCTAGAAACATAGCAGAAGAGTGGAAGATACAGTCCTGCATGCAGCATGGCAGCCTTTTATTTATTTATTTAGGCTTTATGGTGTAAAAAAAAACACCAAAGGTCTGTTGGTAGCAACCAAAAGCCATAAAATACATACAATTAACTTAAATAGAGCAGTCAGTGACTGAAATAACAAGAATCGAGTGTATAATAAATAATCACCTCCAGCCCACATTATTTTTTGTTCCATTGGGTAACGGGAAACAACCAATATAATAATGACGACCTAAACAGAGTGGCACTTTTTATAAAGTGTCCCCTTTTCTGAAATCAGCAAAATAGATTTCACCACACCAAAGCATAAGTGCAAGCAAGTTGTCACTGGAGGTTGTGGAGAGCCCACTACAAAAAGTAAGAAGTTTTCTACTCTTAAGTCTACTGATTCTGATTTAATTAGCCACTTTTCATAACAAAATATCTCAAGGGCTGGGAAAAGCAGTTGTGCTGTGATTGATGGCAGAGCATATTTATGGGTCTGTATCTTTTACATCAACCAAGCAGTCATGGTGGATGAGCATACAAGAGATCAGAGTAAATGTCATGCTTCAATGTGCAGTACATATTTGAGGGAAGTACAGGAAAAATTAAATAGTGTGTATATATAGTGTCATGTATACATACATGACACTATACACACGTAGACTAAGTCTATGTTGTGTAAGTGTGGATTTATCAGAAAGAAAATAAAGATTGTGGCTACCAAGCAAGATAAACATTTAACGGAACTGTTTGCAGTAGATGTAAGTTTGTATGATTAGTGTTTGTGGATGAAACTGGTACAGATATCATGTACATCTGTACAGAATGTGGTAATAATGTTTGTCTTTTCTGTGGCTAAATTGACTAGCTTCTCTTAGAAACTATGTAGCTGGCATACTATAAACTTAGCTGCTGAAGAGGCTGGATTAAAAATCTTTACAGTATACTTGTACATAGCCATGGCTCTAGTAGGCACAGGATTCTCAACTTGACGTGAAGTTGCTGAACCACCACCATCCAAACTGAAGGTAAACTGGTTTCTGTGACTTTAGTTATATAGGAGTGGCAACAACTGAAGTGCATTTAAAGCCAGAAGATTTGGGAATTTACCTTCTCTGCTTTATGACTGGCTTCTCTTGACATGTTTTGGCCAATTTCCACGTGATTTTTAAAGGTTACCTTGGCAACTTAGGTCTTGAGTTTTTGATGCCATTGCAAGATTCCGTAAAACACTACAAGAATTACAACATTAAAAGTTTTATCTGCAAAGTGAACAATCGTACCTTGAAGGAACTGGGATGTCTTCTCTAGCAGGTATTCCCAAACTGAGTGTAGATGACATGAATACCAGACTGTCACTGTGTTGGCCACTTTCATTGTCGGTATCCTTGTATGTTTCTCTTTAGACTACTTGATAAATTAAATTCAGTTTAATTGTCAGTAGCCAGCAACTGCCATACACTCGCGCACTACAGTGAGACTGCCCTCTTAGATCAGTTACCACCTTAATTCAAGCTAATTCTTTCCCATCATAATGTCATGGATGCGGCATTCTTTAAACTTCTCAGACCCACCGTACAGGATCCAGTAAAATATTTGAACAACAGGATATCACATGCAAGAACTAAACAGAAAATTAATAGAATTACAGGCACTTTTGGGTTTAATACAGTGAATGGCTTGATAGTTGCGGTGGACTGGTGATGCCACAAGAGACAGAGCTGTACTTGCATGGTGGTTGTATGGCTTCTTCTTGTATGGAGGTATATATGCATTTCTGTGTTTATATAGGTTTGGATGAGTGTTTCAACCTGAGCTACTTAGAGTGGAAGGACAAAACAGCCCCCAGTTTTGATACCCAATAGATCACTGTACAACACATAGTTGTGTAATCATTTGTAGCCGTGCAGCCATAGTAAGTTGTCATTACAGTTTCAAATATACAGCTTCCAAACAAGGATAATTCTATTACTAACAATTATTTGAGCTTCAACACTAGTGTTAATCAGTAACACAAAAAAGCACCAGTCTATTATACTTTTAATTTTACCTATTATGCTATACTGCAGTGCTCAAAATTTATTTCCAATGTTTTACACTCTCTGAATGGACAGCATACTTTTGGCTTGCATGCAACTGCTTTAAAGATGGTTGCAAATGAATCTTTAATCATCTCAGCTGCTAAGTGTATTACAGGCATAATATACTCCAACAAAACAGTCATGTCAAATGGCTACTTGGCTTAGTGACTTCATGTCCTAGAGTCATTTTAGATCATATCTGGTTAATAATAGTGTAACACTAGTTGTGTTTTTGTTTTATGGTATAGTGATGATCTTTGCAAGCACAAGCTAGTGTGCTATGTATAAATTAGTGAAATACCACCTGTGACTATTTCTGGTACCCATTTTTGTGATAACAACATTTACCCTCTCCGACCACCCATATATCTACAGTTCATTTTTATGTTCTACATGAGATTGCTACATAAACAACATCTAAATAAAACATACAATATGTAACTATGTGGTGTATGTAATAAAATACAAAAATAATTCTGCAGAGCACAACTACTTTGAATAACACATGAAGTGGAAAAAGAAATTAGTTACAGTTGAATGTAATTGCTCACACAAATGATGTAATAAAGGTGTATATGTAAAACTACTAATTGTTATCACATTACTATGTTCATTTCATTCTTCTACAATAATGAGACATTAGGTAACCACTGCATGCACATAATATTGTGACACACTTACCAAATGAATCAACAGATTCATGACCAGAACTTCCTCCTGACTGATAACCTCCAAAAGAATGCCTTCTTGAGTAACCTAGAACCGTTACAATAGTATATAACACCACAAATTGGTTTCTGGTGTATAATTCCCTGGTAACTACAACTGACGGACTAATTCCACTTGCCTCCAATAAAAAACAACTAAGTCACGGAACTTATCATACAATACGGTATGTATACTACTAGAAGGCTTGGGCTTTCTTGTCCAAAAACGTCACACAAAACCATTCCCTTCATAAAACCTGGCAGTATTGGTTAGGCATAACCAGCCCATAAATGTCTTCACAGTAACTCTTCTAACAAGTTTCTCTGAAATTTGAAAAGCTTTTCATTTAACTAAATTACCAGTAACTGACTGATGCCTTCAACCAAGCATAACTTGGCTATGGTTAAGGTTACACGGTTGGTTCCTTCACTGTTCAACACCGCAGTGGTGTAACTAGAACCAGACTGACACCAGGGCCTAGAGCTGTACCGAAAATCGGATCGGCCAAAATATCGGCCACCGATATGGCAATTTTTACCAATATCAGCATCGGTACAGAACAGTACGAGGACCGATATCGCTACCGATGTTTATACAGCAATAGTTTGTACATAAACGGATTATAATATTGGTTTTCTACGTTATCTATGTGGCTGTTCAGTAGCAGTGACTTATTGTTCACTGGACAGCAAGCGCTACGCTACGACACGCGATTCTAGTGTTTGTTGCTGGAAAGCTTATCAGTCTTAAATAAATGAAGCAGTTATATATAGTACCTTTGTAATAAAAGAACAGTCACAAGAAAACCTACTGTACCAGCCTTCACACAAGCCAATAAAATGTGGAGTAATGCAGAAATATCCGTTTAAGGCTCCATGGGAGTATGCATAAAAATGTTTGTGGGTGCCTAATTGTCTGGATTGCACAATAGAAACCCAAGCCACTATTACCACAGGCATAGAGTGAGCAATGAATATATCCACATGTTGTTGTAGAGTAGGTAACTGTACACTTTTGCATGGATTAACTATGACTTTTGTTTGTAATGCAAATATCGGATCGACTGTCGGTTATCGGCTTCTTTTGGTGGTATCCATATCGGATATCGGTACATGCCAAAATCTCATATCGGTACAGCTCTACCAGGGCCTAGTGCAATCAGTGGCGTAGCTAACCCGAACGTATAATGGGGTGACATCCCCCCCCCCCCACCCCCCACAGGACACTTAATGTCATGATTGTACAAAAAGGCTAAGGACCCAATGATGGGCTAGCCAACATACGGTGTAGTGTTAGCTAGCTTATATCCAAGTAGCTGCTTTATTACAAATTACATGTAAGTATAATGTAACCACTGCAGATTGAGCCTCATCTCACTCTCACATGTCTCAACTGTACTCCAACATAATCGTCCATGATCACGTAGAGCTATACTGGCAGTATAGTATAATGCTTTATAGTTATTTAGGTTAGACACTCCTGGCCACACTGATTTTGTCCACTGAATTTAGTGAATTACCATTCTAGATTCCAGTTTGACTCCTTATCTCTATTTCTGAGTAATCCCCTCTACTTTAATATATAGTAGATTAACTTTCTCAACAATTCATTGCCTCATAGTGCAGTTTATCACTGTTATCCCAAGCCTCAATTGCAGAAAGTCAACCGCTTTTGTTTAAATAGCATTATCACATGAGTAAGCTAGTCTAAAAACAGAACAATAATTAGTGTATATTTTCATTACTTGTTATCTCAAGCATGGATGATCCTTTTGTTAACTGTTGCATTGAAGTGTTGAAGAGAATAGCACTGAAGAAGCTGGCCATTTAGCACGACTGTTACCATGTGCTAGGACACGTGCTCAACATTGTTTACATGGTCTAAACGCCACAGTCTAAATAATGCATGTGAAATTTAAATTTTAGGGGTGTAGTAGTTTGTGCCTTGATCAAATCGACCAATAGTCCACTATTGCTCACTAAGAGATACTCTAGAGCTAAGACCAGTAAGTCTTCTTCACTGTTTTGTTTGAATTTTTGACACATCACCCACGGTCCGTGACTGTTATCTTGGCATCGTGGTAGCTATACAAATTGTCTGTTTTCAATCTAATAATTTGCTGACACCGCCTCAGCCTGAGATGTACCTTTTTGCCAACCACAGCACCTACAATGCACACACCATATACTTACATTGTGTCCTATTTGTTTCTCCACTACTGTATAGGAATTGATTGCTGGTAACATGTTGTGGCTTCGGTACTGTAATTTCCATGGAATGGTTGCAGAGGTGCTTCTTACACTCTGTTCTTCATTTTTAACGTTGCACAGTATAATGAGTGAAACAGAGCTGAAGCAGAATGGCCACTTCATATAAATATACTGTATGGCTCCAAATTTTCATAGTTAAATCTTTTTTGTATTATTACAATTTTTCTTATGAAAATTTGGTGAGCACTGAATAATGTATTGCACACGAGGCAATCCTCAGCTCCTTTTGTGAGCTGTGCCCACCTGTCAGGATCAGTCTCTGAATCCTTCCAAAAAGTTTCTATTAAATTTGAAAAGCTTTTTTCATTTAACAAAATTATCTACTAACTCACTAACTGACTGATGCCTTCATAATTCTGCTATGTTAAGGCTACAGGCTTGATTTCTTCACTACTTTGGCCTGAGACATGCCTTTTTGCCAACCACAGCAGCTACAATGCACACTATGTACATACCTTGTGTCTTATCTACCGCATAGGAATTGAATGGTGGTAACATGTTGTAATTTCCATGGATTGAATGCAGAGGTGATTCTACATACTGTTCTTAACACAGTACAGTATACAGGGTGAACATAGCTGAAATGGAATAACCACTTCACATACATTGGGGGCATGCAATCAGTCATAATTTCTGCAGTGACAGATTGATTACAGAGGTGCTTCTTGTACTGTTCTTTGTTTAAACATTAATTATTTAACTACATTAGTTTGTTGCTGTGGCATAAAATAGTGTCTGTGTGCCGCTTCCTTTGGCCTCTAACCTTTAGGTAGGCAGCAGACAGGTAGGCAGGCTGGCGGGTACGTGTAGATGAAAACTTGAGTTTTGGTGAATAAAAAAATTCTATATCTGCTGCCTGTAAATGTTTTTCTTGTTTTTAATGCTGTATTTGATGTTAGATGGACAAATATTATTCCATAAAAGTAATTTTCATTGTGTGTCTCTGGGATGGTTTTCAAAGGCGTGACGTAAAATAGTGGCTGTGTGCTGCTTTGTTTGGCCTCTAGTAGGCAGGCAGGCAGGCAGGCGGGCGGGCAGGCAAGCTGGTAGGTACATGTAGATGAAAATTGAGTTTTAATGATTTTAAAAATTCTGTATCCGGCTGCCTGTATGTGTTTTCTTGTTTTTAATGCTGTATTTGATGTCAGATGGACTAATATTATTCCATAAAAGTGGTTTTCATCATTGTTTTTAAAGGTGGCATTTTAGGTGTCAGGCATCACTTTTGGGGGATCCCTGCTTACACAGTAGTACTACCATACCGTTAGTTATGTGGAGTGAAATAGAACCAATTTCCTTGCCTCACGCTAAGGCACTTGGCAATTAGCATGGTTCCATGCCTACAGACAATTTACACATTTCCTATAAGTGGATGTGACTTACAAAAGATGGCTTGCTGCAAGATTGGTCAATGACTCATATTATAACTGTATGTTTATGTATACATCACATTGATCTGTATACCAAATAATAATAAATTAGTGGATGTGGCTCCATGTTTGCCTGCTGACAGCACTGGACATGAATTTATACACACCTACAGACTATTGATTAATGGGCGTGGCTCCACATATGCCTACAGACAGTAACACATAAATCTCAATTAAGTGCATGGCTCATGAAAAAAACTGGGACTAGACTACGTATGATGTGTTAATACACTTCCATATCGCCAAACCATTTCACATGTTGTCCAATCTGCATCAGACCTGGATATTAGTAGGGATTATGAAGGTGTCGGCTTTTCTTATCAAAAAATATATTCCCTAAAACCACCCTCATTTTCCCTTCACGACAGCTTGGCGATATTGGTTTAGTATAGTCAAGGCCCAAAAAATGCCTGCAGAGTGATCTCAAACCCTACCAACAAGTTTCTGTGGAATTAATAAATATAGAGTGTTTAATTAACTTTTTGCTGACTGACTAATACATCCAGCCAAGCATAACTTAAGATTTCTTCACTGTTCAACATCGCTTTGGCATTTTTTATTTATTAATTTTTTTTTATTAATGCTTTACAGCACAAGTGCTGAAGGTCTGTAGGACACCTGGTCCTACAGCCTGCGCATAGACTTTAGCTACTTACACTTTAACTACTTACACTTTAACTACTTAAGGTGTGTTTGAAAAAGTTGGAGAAAGGAGAAAAAATCCATGACTGGACCTAGGTAGCCTCGAACCTGCAGCCATCCGATTTACGCTCGAACGCTTACAGGAGTCTACCAGGTGGTCAGGATGTTTTCTCCTTGTTATTTTCATGTAATTATATCCATAGGAATTCTAGAGAGTAACTCATTATCTCTAAGTACCCCAAGTAGAACCAAATGGACTCTAGTTTATTTATTAATGCTTTACAGCACAAGTGCTGAAGGTCTGTAGGACACCTGGAGGACACCTGGTCCTACAGCCTGCTCAAAGACTTTAGCTACTTAGACTTTAACTACTTAAGGTGTGTTTGAAAATTTGGAGAAAGGAGAAAAGGATCGCTACTCAAATATAAAATTTCTTTTCCCCCTTAAACTTGTTCTGTAGAGCGGTAACACCTGGCGTCACAGTCGTTACATAATCACTTTCGTGGGGCAAAAAATGTATGCATGCCATTGGAGACAAGAGTTTACTTCACCTCAGGTTTGTTGAGACTGTCTTTTAAAATGAGACCACATTGTCAGGAGCATGGAAGAGAGTAGTATAACAGATATATAAGTAGTGCAGGTTAGTTTGATCCATGCTGGGTGAATTACAGCTAATTGGTAAAAAATGCGTGGCACAAGAATTTTGACACTTTGAAAAGTACGATAGAAGAGTCCCACAACATTTATATCAACAAATTGACATACAATGGTTCATTACTGTTCATTCTTTCTTACTGAAGTGTTGTTTAGTGACAATGGCTTTCTCAAGTTGATCCCAAAACAGTTGTTTTATCCTTTTAACCTCGGTAAAACCAACCTTATCCGAAGTGACATTTTTCTTCGTTTTTCCCAACTTTTCTTCTATGTCCAGAGTAAGTTTCATGCCGAATGAATCACCAGAAACCAAGTTGTAGCCTCTTGAAGGAGCCCCGCCATTGAATTTGCCCCACTTCTTGCCCCACAAAAGTTGCGGTTATGCATTTTAACATAATTTTGTGACATAAAAGTTATTGCTCTATAAGGTGGGTCAGACCCAGATGACCCAGACAAAGGTGAGCTGGTTGACCCAACCCAGTTTCAGTGCTGGTACATGCATGGGATCCCTATTATTACAGTAAATACTACTGCATCTAATGATAGTATCCTAGCGGTAACAATACGAAAAATTGCACAATGCAAAGTATAGATACAAAATCCACAATACATGTGAGTGTGTTATGTAATACATGTGAGAGTGTTATGTAATTTCTCACCAAAATCATCCTCATCATCATCATTAACATCATCATTATCGATACGTTTAAACACCCGTGGCCACCTTTGCCTACACTGTAATACACAAAACAGTTGATGACCACTTTAGTATATATGACTAGATCTATGAAAAGGAGTCTTATAGACTTTCCAACTTTCCAAATTTGACTAACAATAAGTCATGTGTTTAACCTAAAATTACTTACACACAGGTCCATAGTGATGTGTTAGGTAGGGTATAATGTGACTGAATTTCAGATCATTACATTATACATAGAGCTACACTTTAATACTTCACTGCAAGCTATAGCAAGCCACTACTTTTCAAGCAAAAGTTAAAGGACAAGCTAAAGGCTAGTATAGTGTTTACACACCATCATCAACAACTCACAACAGTAAAAGAAGACTAATACAAACAAGACAACAAATAGTTTGTTGTAGCACAGACTTCTATACTGTTACAGAATAGTGGTGATAATGATGACAAAAAAGTTGTAGAGTTATATTGTCCATAAATAATTTCTGTTAAAGAAGGAATCCTTGGCCTTTGCAAAACAAATCTAAGCAAATGAGGAAAAATTAGAAAGTAGGGATTATAGAAATAAAAGCAATGAAACAAGGGAGGTCACACCTGTAACTATACTAGTGCACATTTAAACTTCAGTCATATAACATCCTGTCAATACTATGGCCATGACTGAAGTAGAGATTAAATGTTCACTAGTATAGCTGCAGGTGTTGGTTACCATGTGTCTTCAAAACTACTATGGATTCTTATGTTGTGTCTTTAATATGGTTTCCTCAAACTCAGAAGTTTCAACTGCCCATCAACTCATTATTTCTTAACTTCTGACATAGCACTTGGCATTTCATATGCTTGCACAGGTGAAGTTCTAACTCTAAATTAACAATTGCACATAACAAATGGCCTGCAGCTGAAAAAAATGAGAGAAAATGAAAGTGTACTGCATATGAACATAACCTTGTGTTATAGCTGTATTGTTAAATTATCATGTTTCTTTGATTAAGGTATGGGTATAGTAGAGAGCTACGTATAATGTCTTCTCAAATATTGTTGAACTTCACTACAATTATGTATACTTAGACTCTATTTAGGCTGTTTTGGGTGGGTAATAAATCTCATATACTCCACTTTGTATTCTAATATACTTCACGCCTTCAGGCACAATATAACATATGCTCAAAATCTTGGTTTATCCAATCGCTATGCATTGTTCACGTGCAGTGATTTAACGAGCGCTATTATTTTGTCACGTGAGGACGCTTAGTTGCCACGGCGCTAGTATTATCACAAGAAAACCAGCTGCTTTTGCCGAGCCTACAGCAGAAACAGCCGTGGATGAGGTAAGTAATCTGAGTGTAATGTGAAATAGAGTCTAAAGCAGTTATACGGGTACAATGTGGAGTCTCTGAAATTTATAAACCCTCAGGCCTTTAGTAGCGCCCTCGCTTCGCTCGTGCACTACAGCCCGGGCCTTCAGGTTTATAAATTTCATAGACTCCGCATTGTACCCGTATAACTAGTATATATCAAACACTTAGTCACACTAGTAGTTAACACTTACTATATTAACAACATTAACATCAGCTCCCAAACTTATTATTAATTTCTCAACCACTTGAACATGACCACATCTTGAAGCCAAATGGATGGGTGTGTCTCCATCCTGTAAGAAATAACATATGATATTATCATCACTATCAGGTCATCTCATCAACACCAAACACATGTACACATATCTGTGAGTATCATGTTCCATGGTAGTGGTTAATAATAGAGATTGCTATGTTTTTCCAAAATCCTAATAGAACACTTACCTAAAAACATCTCTTCAAAAGAAACCATATAAATTAATTTAGAAAAAGTTTACGTCTACTAGCAAATATGAAGTCTGATAAAAGTAGTTTTTTAAAGAAATATTTTACACCAACAGTTAAAATAGTCACTTCATCATGTGTATACATATCAAACACTTAGTCAC